>NC_041389.1:381724193-381800037 GCF_002162155.2 Triticum dicoccoides | reverse complement strand
CTTGGCGTTCGGATCATGTACTTTCCTTTCTCTGTAACCGACTCTATACAACCCTAGATCCCTCTGGTGTCTATATAAACAGGAGGGTTTAGTCCATAGGAGCGAACACAATCATACAGGCTAGACATCTAGGGTTTAGCCATTACGATCTCGAGGTAGATCAACTCTTGTAACCCCTATACCCATCAAAGTCAATGAAGCAGGAAGTAGGGTATTACCTCCATTAAGAGGGCCCGAACCTGGGTAAACATCGTGTCCCCTCCCTCCTTGTTACCTTTGATCCTTAGACGCATAGTTCGGGTCCCCCTACCCGAGATCTGCCGGTTTTGACACTGACATTGGTGCCTTCATTGAGAGTTCCACTGTGTCGTCACCAAAAGGCTCGATGGCTCCATCAACCATCCAGAACAACACCGCCTGAGGGAGACCTTTTTCCCTGGCCAAATCTTCATATTCGGTGGCTTTGCACTACATGCCAATTCGATTGGCCATCTGGAGCAGATTGACAGCTACGCCCTGGTCATCAGATCAGTTTTGGAAACCTAAACTATGTCGCGGATATCCGAGGAGACTTGATCTTCCAAGGGTTCGCGGCCTCAATCGCAGCTCCGGCCTCAGATCCTGAACTCCTCGCCGAGTCCGAAGACGGGAGTTTAGAGACCGCGGGACTATCCACAGCCATAGAGCTCAACACCGGAGATATGGAGGGGATCGTTTCACCGGCCGGCCCGGAGTCACTCCAGACTCCCTCTATCCTCATCGAGCTGGACTCACATCCGTACACCAGCTCTGAACTCTCGAGGTCCATGTTATACGAGCTCGGCCAGGGAACTCCTGTCCCGCCCCGCTCCACAGATTCTCACTTCCCTGTCCAAACCTCGCCCTTAAACGAGGCCCTGGACTTAATGTGATCCCTCGCCATTATAGAAGGATAGCTGCCAAAGTATGCCCAGCCCACACCAGGGGCTGAGGGCAGGGAATTTTACGTCCCACCCACCACCCACTTTATAGCCACTGTCGATGACTTAACCGACATGCTCGATTACGCCTCCGAAGACATCGATGGTACGGGCGACGATGCCGAGGAGGAGCGAGGCCAGAACCCGCCGTTTACCAGATGGTGGACGACCACTTCTTCGTACGACGTATACATGGTGGACACACCCAAAGATCATGACGCCGACGACGGGAAGAATCTAGAGGATGAACCTGCTGAAGCACCTATGAAGCATCGACGTTAGCGCCGCCGATCAAAATCGCGTCGCGAAAAAGACAAAAATACCGGCACTGAAGACAATAACACCCCGGATAACGCCGAAGACCAAGAAGCCCCTGTCGAGCCAACATCCAAGCAGGATGATTGGGAAGAGGGGCAAGTCAACCCCGATGATCCTATTGAGCACGAGGGCTCGGAGAATAGTAACTACCTACCGACCTCCAAAGAGGATGAGAGCCTGGGCGACGAAGACTTCATCGTACCAAAGGATCCCCTCGAACAAGAGTGCTTTAAGCACCGGCTAATAGCCACAGCAAGAAGCCTGAAAAAGAAATGGCAACAACTTCAAGCCGATCAGGATTTACTCAATGACAGATGGACTAATGTCCTGGCAGCCGAGGAATATGGCCTCGAGCGCCCAACTAAGAGTTACCAAAGTGCAGGTTGCTCTTCCAATTCGATGATGAGGTCGTAGAGCCTATACCGATGGTGCGTAACGCGGCTGACGGACCTGACCGACCACCTCGTGGTCGAAAGGGAGCGACAACCCAAGCCGTACACCAACCTGCGCCACCTCGCCCTAGAGGCAGAGAAACAACGGCCGCAGGGCGCACGCACGACCTGCGACAGGACCTGGACAATAGAATCGGTCATACCAGATCAATTTATGGATCACGAGGGCGCCCACCAGCGCGAGAAGACGGCCATCAGGCCTGGCGTGATAAGCACAACCTCACACGAGCCAAAAACCGCATACAGACTCCATCCAAACTGCGTCGTGACATCGCCCGATACAGAGGAGCCGCACACCCTCTATGCTTCACCGATGAGGTAACGGAGCACCAGTTCCTAGAAGGGTTCAAGCCGGTGAACATTGAATCATATGATGGCACAACAGATCCCGCAGTATGGATGGAAGACTTTCTTCTCCACATTCACATGGCCCGCGGTGATGACTTACATGCCATCAAGTACCTCCCCCTAACACTTAAGGGACCAGCCTGGCATTGGCTGAACAACCTCCTAGAAAACTCTATCAGAATCTGGGAAGACTTGGAGGACGCCTTCAGGGACAACTTTCAAGGAACATAAGTTTGGCCCGCGGATGCCAATGACCTCAGTCATATAATCTAGCGACCCGGCGAGGCAGCCCGGAAACTCTAGACCAGGTTCTTAATAAAAAAGAACCAGATTGTGGATTGTCCGGACACCGAAGCCCTTGTGGCTTTCAAACACAGCGTCCGAGATGAGTGGCTCGCACGACACCTTGGCCAAGAGAAGCCAAAGTCCATGGTAGCCCTCACCACACTAATGACTCTCTTTTGCACGAGAGAAGACAGCTGGCTAGCTCGTAGAAGCAATAGTACCAGTGATCCAGGCACCTCTGAAGCCATGGACGGCAATGGCATGCCACAACGCGACAAGCACAAGCATCGAAACAGTACCGAAGACACTGCTGTCAACGCCGGACTCAGTGGCTCCCAATCCAGTCAACAGAAGAAGCCATTCAAAGGAAACAAAGATGGTCCATCCAGCCTGGACAAAATACTCGATTGGCCTTGCCAGATTCATGGCACCCCTGATAAACCTGTCAATCATACCAATAGAAATTGATGGGTCTTCAAACAGGCTGGTAAGCTCAATGCCGAACACAAGGGGAAAAGGCCACCTAGCGAGAACGGCGAAGAAGAGCCTCACCCACCGAACACAGGGGGCAGAAGCAATTTCCCCCTAAGGTCAAAACAGTGAATATGATCTATGTCACCCACATCCCCAAACGGGAGCGCAAGCGCGCATTAAGGGACGTCTACACCGTAGAGCCAGTCGCCCCAAAATTCAACCCATGGTTGGTTTGTCCGATCACCTTCGATCGAAAGGACCACCCGACCAGTATCCGTCATGGAGGATTGGCAGCTTTGGTCATAGACCCAATCATCGATGGATTCCATCTTACACGAGTCCTCATGGACGGTGGCAGTAGCCTTAACCTGCTCTACCAGGGCACCGTCCACAAAATGGTATTGATCTGTTAAGAATCAAGCCCACTAAAATTACCTTTAAAGGAGTGATACCTGGTGTAGAGGCCCATTGCTCAGGCTCAATAACATTGGAAGTTGTCTTCGGCCCGCCTGACAACTTCCGCAGTGAAGACTTGATCTTCGATATTGTACCCTTCCGAAGCGGCTATCACGCACTGCTCGGATGGACCGCTTTTGCTCGATTCAACGTGGTGCCGTACTATGCTTATTTAAATCTCAAGATGCCCGGTCCAGGCGGCATCATAACGGTCAACGGAAATACGGAACGCTCCCTCCGTACCGAGGAGCACACTGCAGCTCTCGCCGCCGAAGTATAGAGCGCCCCCCTCAAGCCGCACACCTCATTGGCCATCAAGCCGACAGACTTTGCTAAGAAAGTTCGGTCAGCCCCGCAAGCTGACAGCTCGGTACTTCCGGAGTTAGACTAGCAGTTTCGCCTCTGTCGATCGCCGCGTTCAACCGCAGAATTCGTACCGCGCGTACATCCTTATGCACTCAAAATCCCTTGGGCATCAACAGAGGCACAATACAAACATGTCTATAGTATGGTTTGACCCTATATGACCTTCTACCTTTGTTCGACCATTTTTCTCTTGTACCATAGGTGCATTCAATCCCATATATCCTACGGACTTACAAGGACTCACTTCGGGCCCGGTTTCGTGCGGGAAACAAAAGACCGTTCCCTCTAAGGAACCCCCCCTCTACAAGGTGAAAGCGGCACAGACGTGCGGCAGAACATCCAAAGGACTCTTCGGACAAACCCTTATTTAAAGGACCTGTACTGACCTTTTCTCCTTATTATTATACCCCCGGCATGTAAAATGATTTTGGTGCGTATGGTACCCTCTGTAAGATCACATCTTGGCGTATCCATCAGATCCTAGTAGGGACAACTCTTCGGTATCAACTTTGTTCATAAAATTGTAGTCTGTCTATCCAGTTGTCTCACATACCTCAATGCCCCATTGCCAGGGGCTCAATACGGCTACATACGTGCCGCTAAAGCCCGAACAGCTTTGTAGCATACTTCGGCGTCCTGAGCTTGGCATTATATGCATTGGCTCCGAATCATGTCTTTGGTCAATAGTTGGGTTGCCCGGCTCTTGTGTTTGCTACCTTACGTTCTGCTTGTTCGGCTAGGGTAGTAAAGGGAGAACTACTGCGATTGTGTTTCTGGTTCGTCCGGTAAACACCTCAGTAGAGAACTGACTGTCATGGTGAGGCGAGAGCTTGTCAGCCGCTTGGTGACTTACTAAATCTTTAGTGATTTTTTCTGTATTAAACGAAGGACTGTTTTTCCAGTCATATACGTAATGCATCCGCATTCGGATAGTCACATACATACTAGGGGCTATTCTATAGCTCCATTGCCAAACTCCTATGGCTAAGTGAGAGCGGTAAAGCCGTATAGTCCGGTTGCCTGGTTCGCCGCACTGACACCTCCATTATGGACCAAGACGTTGGGTCAAGAGTGCTCATGTGCTATTCCGAACACCCCCGTAGCATCTACATGGGGGTCGAAGCCAACAACTGGAAAACTCTCAACCATACAAAAACGGCCGCACAGGAGGAAAATAACTTTAGATAATGGCACAAATATATTACAAAGCCTTAATATCTATAATACACAACACCAGGTCTTTTAGTTTCATTCATTCAAATATAATGTCCTTTAAACATTGACCCTCTATCAAGCGAGCACCCTCTAGGACGTCGTTTAAATAATGCTCCGGTGTACGGTGGTCCTTGCCTTCGGGGGGACCCTCAACCGCAACAACAATAGCTTTCATCTTGGCCTAGTGCACCTTGACGCGGGCGACGGCTCTCTGTGCGCCTTCTATGCACACCAACCATTTGATGGCATCAATTCGAGGCACGTCATCGACGAGTCTCTCCACTAGGCCAAAATAGCTGCTCGGAACGGGTTCGATCGGCCACAACCGGAGTATGACCTCCTTCATGGCCAATCCGGACATCCTATGCAATTTGGCCCACTGCGCCATCTGGTCGTTTAGCAGCGCCGAACGCTCCTGCGACGCATATTGCAACCAGAACAGCTTCTTCGTCGCATGCCCCTCCTGGGCCCGGTAGAATTGCGCTGCATCAGTGGCACTCTTCGGTATATCCGCAAAGGAGTCTGGAGAACTCCATAGTAGATTCAGTAAGGCATACCTCTGATCGCCAAACTTAGATTGTAAAAGAAAGGGCTTACCAGCCGCTATCTGCCCGGCCTGTCGGAGCTCCTCGCGAGTCGCCCTAGATTCGGACCTCGCATGTTGGGCGTCCTGAAGGGCCTTGGCGAGTTCGGCCGCCTTCGCTTTATTCCCCTCCTCGAGGAGCTTGCACTTGCAAGGTGTGTCCTTGATCTCTTGCTCAATCTTGGATATGCGCTCCTCGAATTGGCGCCGGGTGGCTTGTTCGTCCTTCACATCGGCAGCCGCTTTCTCAGCGGCCGCATCGCTCACCCTTGCTTGCTCCTTCGCACGAGCAAGGTCACTCCTGAGGGTCTCGATCTCGACAACACCATCTACAATTGTGCATATAACAACACATGAGCTTCACTTAAGCATTTGCAAAACTAATTCAATGAAATATGGAGCACTGGAAACATACCTTGCGCTTCATCCAGCCGCTTGTTAATCCGGATATTGTCCTCATAGACTAGCTATAGTTTCTGCTTCAGTTCGGAAACTTCGGCGGCCTGAGCGGTCGCCGCTAATAGTGAGGCCTGATGTTTATCACAAATGATAAGTATGTTATTTACTGCGGATACCTATAGACCCTCTCTTCGCCCTCCTTCATTGGCCAAATAGAGTCTTAGGGGCTACTATCTATATATAGACGGATTTCTTATGGAAAGTGGCTAAAAGACATTACATCGCATACCTTAAAGCCTGTTAGTAGGCTTGTGAAGGCTTCATCCAGTCCGCTCTTAGCAGATTGAACTTTTTCAACCACCGTACCCATTAAGGTACAGTGCTCCTCCAAGACGGATGCACCTTGCAGTGCATCCATTAGCTTGTTCAGCGCCTCTGCATTCGTAGAGGTCGCTGCCTCCCCTTCCTGCAGAGGGGACTGCCAATCCAATTCCGGAACTGTTTGGGTCTCCGGAACAGTATCCGGCTGAGGGTCGGATGACCCAGGGCCCCCATGACCGGTCTCCATGGGGGTTGCGCCCCCATGTTCTCGGCAGCCTCCGGCGCCACATTGGTCCTTTCCCGCACTTCTCCGGAGCTCGGAGAAATCCTTTGGGATGACACCTCGGGATCGTCCGCCCTAGGAGGAGAGGAAGCTCGTGGAGGCATCGCGCTCTCCATCTTCTCCGACGAAAGATCCCTTGATGACGACCATTCTTGAGGAATGTCACGGGCCGGACTGAAATATGAAATTTGATATTATTCTTATAATCTATAAAAATAATTAGATGTATATAAGGCATCTCAAGGAACTCATGATTCGGCAAGGGGCTTGGTGCGGGGGCGGTGCTTGGGAACGGCCTCGGTGCCCGAATCCGAGTCGTCAGAGGGGGATATCCTTCCCCTGTTGGAAGCCCCTCCTCCGGAACTACGGAGGCCGCTCTCTTTTTCCCTTGGGAGGAGGGTTCCCTACTTCATCCTCCTCCTCCTCGTCTTCGTCTTTGTCTTCCTCGCCAGAGGAAGGAGCTTCGGTTCCTCCGGACACGGCGCCCAAAGTCTCTTCGGGGATGGAGGTCGCCTTGGGACTCCTTGGTCTTCTTCTTCTTGTCCTTATTTGTCGGCGCCTGGTAGGGCGCCGGGACCAGCATCTTCATTAACAGAGGATCGGCTAGGTTTTCGAGGAGCGGGGCCGGGCACTTAATACACTTAGCCTTCTTTATCCAGTCCTGTTCAGGAGATGGAATTTGCAGGACCCCTCCCTAAAGATCGACAGGCTAAGTAGTGTTCGGAAACATGATACTTACCGGGGATGCCAGATTGTTGCAGTCGAGGCCAGTTTCGTCGGACGTCCGTGGCCACGACTTCTGCTTCTTAAAGAGCAGCTTCCAGATCCCTTCATGCATCATGCCAAAGAAGTGCTGCAAGGTCCGTAGCCCCTCCAGATTGAACTCCCACATTTTGAGAGGCCGCCGTTGGCAAGGGAGAGCTCGGCGGATGAGCATCACCTTGTCGGCGTTCTAGGAACGGGGGTCCCCAGACTTGCCTGCCTGCAGCCCACGGCGTGGCTCCACCAGCGGCCCAGTATGGCCCATCATCATCAACCAACGCTCAAGACCCTCGTGAGGGGCCAAGCTCGCGGGGCAGACGATGCAAGGCCTCCTCAGGGGCGGCCTCACCAGGCAGGCTCGCGAGGCGGAGAGATCAAGGCAAGGGGTACCTCGCGAGGTCCTCGTGACGCAAGCCATGACGACCAAGGCCAGGTGGGCGCCAGGCGGGCGCCAGACCGCGCAGTGTCCTCATTTCTTCTTTGGTACTAAGGGGGCAAGCACAGGCGCAGAGTACCGAGGCATCAGGCAAAGGTTTCCATATTGTTGCAACAAGACCAAGACCAGCAGGACGACATGACAGAGGTCACCATGGAGCCCAAGACGGCGTCTCCACCAGCGCTTGACAGGCGAAGACCACCTTTAGTCAGGAAAGCTTGTACTAGTTGTCCCCTTTCAAAATGGCCGTTGTTGGATCCCTTCCCGCTCAATATTTGGGAAGAGGACTAGGGCCTCTATAAATAGGGCTAGCCACCATAGTAGAAGGGGGGAAACCTAGTTCATCTACACACCACCAAGCACAAGAACACCTCTCCTCGCGAGGCTGTCCTTCCTTGTACTATTCATCATCAGCCCAAGAGGCAATCCACCACCGCACACAGGAGTAGGGTATTACACCATAACGGTGGCCTAAATCTGTATAAATCTTGTGTCTCTTGTGTTGTGCACATATCTAGCTTAGAGATCGCGGCGAGGCTGAGGGCGTGTTTCGGTAGGAGGAAATCTTCATGCGCACCCTTGTGTTCGAACCTTAAGGGTTTTGCCGAAACCCGATATCCGAGATTTGGTGCGCCAGGTAGGGGGGGTGCCGAAATCTTCCTTCCGCTGATCTGCGTCCCATCGCTTCGTCGCATCCATGGTAGACGCTCGCCGGGCCCGCGCCGAGCGCCGGGCTGCTCTTGCCGCTCGTGTCGTCCAGACGGCCCCCATCGGTGGGCCTCCCCGTCGTTCTCCGTCGCCTACCACCAACGCCGCCACCGGCCCGGCGGGGAACAAGCGGAAAGCATCTTCGCTGCACCCCTCGGTGCAGTGGGAAGGCTGCATCGCTACTCCGTCACTCACCCCAGCTGGTTCGTCGTCCCACGCTCGTCGCGCCCCCACAGACATGCAGGCCGCACTACTTCTAGCACGTGAGCTCCTACACTACCGCCCCGTCGATGATCTCTACGAAGAATGGCTCGCTCGCATCACCGAGCTCGTCAGTGCCGCAGGGGGCTCTCCTGTGCTGTCCCTCTTGTTGCCTCACCCTCTGCTAGGTGCGGGCGATGCGGCTCAGGGAGCGCCTCCACCACCTTCACCCCAAGACTGCGCCCTGGCTCCAAGGCGTGTGGCCCCTGGATGTGACCCACTGCATCCAGCGCCCGTGCGACAAGAAAGAAGATGCCAAGAAATCCCTCGGCCTCAAGAAGGCGCCCCCATGCTCCCTACACCGGCGCGACAAGACCGCGTGCTGCCTCTGGCGGCGGTGCGCGGGTACCATCAAGAGCAAGTTCCTCGTCAGCAAAGGGCTCCGGTGGCCACAACAGGTTACTGCGCCTTCTCCACCGAGCTGCGTAGCGTCGCCTGGCCGGGCAAGTTCAAGCCGGATCTGCCTCCTTGCTATGACGGTACCACCGACCCCACGGAGTTCCTGCAGCTCTATGAGCTGAGCATCGAGGCGGCCAATGGAGACGAGAAGGTCATGGCGAACTGGTTCCCCATGGCGCTCAAGGACGGTGCCCGCACCTGGCTCCTAAACCTGCCTCCCGGCTCGATCTCCTCCTAGGACGAGATGCGTAGCCGCTTCATCACCAACTTCCAGGGCACTCGCGACCTCCCCCGGTCGCGGGCGACCTGTGCCGCATCAAGCAGCAGCCTAGAGAGACCCTGCAGAAATGCATCCAGCGCTTCAACAGCGCCCGCCTCCAGATCCCCAAGGTGGCGGACGAGGCCGTCATCTCGGTGTTCTCTGATGGCGTCCGTGATGTCAAGATGAAGGAGGAGCTCGCCATCCACGAGGAGTTTGCACATCCCTGGAGCTATTCAACCCGGTGACCAAGTGCGCTAGAGCTGAGGAGGGACGCCTCTCCCTCCTCGAGCTTCGAGTTGCTGACCCAGAAGAGAAGAAGACCAAGGACAAGGACGTGAAGCGCAAGGGAGTAGCCGTGCTTGCGGTGGAGCCAGACACAAAGCACGGCAGGGACCAGCCAGAGTCGTCCAAGGGCAGCCGACCATTCTGCGCCTACCACAACCTCCACACCCACAACACCAGCGACTGCCAGGAGCTCAGGGCTGTTCCGGAAGGACGCTTCGGTCGACGCCCCGATCGCAATGACCGGGGCTATGGCCGAGGAGGAGGACGAGGCGGAGGACGATGGGACGACCGTGGCCCTCGTCAGGAGTGGCGTGACCGACCTTGTTAGGATCGCTGGCAGGACCAGCCTCGCGAGGGCGCCTGGAGGATCAGCCTCGCGAGGACTGCCCGCAGGGCAACACATGCCTTCCTCCTCTGCTGCCGCTGCCAAGAAGGAATGACGACATCATCAGGACGAGGGGGTTGAGGGCTTCCAGGAGCCACGTGCTATCGCTTGCATCTTGGGCGGAGCTCAGGCCCCAGCCTCTCAGCGCATCTTCAAGAAGTTTGCATGAGAGGTGAATGCAGTCCTCCCCAGGCTAGAGGCCACGCACCCGCTCAGGTGGTCCAAGTGCGCCATCACCTTCAGCTCAGCAGATCAACTCAAGTGTGCGCTACTGCTGGCGTCCTCCCGATGCTCTGCTCCCCAGTCATCAGCAACGTGCAAGTCACCAGAACCCTCATCAATGGTGGCGCAGGGCTTAATGTCCTGTCTGTGGAGATGTTCAACAACCTTCAAGTGCCATATGATCAGCTCCAGCCTACCAAGCCTTTCTCGGGAGTTACTGACGGCTACACCACCCCGATTGGGCTGGTCTGCCTCGCTGTCACCTTCGGCAAGTGAGACAACTACCGCATCGAGCTCATCGACTTTGACGTCGCCCGCATCCACCTGCCGTACAATGCCATCCTCGGGTATCCAGCCCTGGCCAAGTTCATGGCAGTGACCCACCACGGCTACAACGTCCTCAAGATGCCAGGAAGCGACGGAATCATTATGGTCCCCTGTGAAGAAAGAGATGCGGTGTGCTCCCTTGAGCATGCCTTCCAAGATGCATCAATCGAGGACCCGGACGGCAAGGGCGAGAACCGTCCGGAGGCCATCCCCAAGAAGAAGAAGCAATCACTCAGCGCGAGGCCTCAGGAGGTCGGCATCTCATGTGGTGCTGCGTCAGGATCGGCGCCCGTGCAAGGGGCGCCTCCTTCCATCGCATAGGAAGGCGCGCCCAGTGCCCTCCTCGCGCAGGGCTCGGGGGCTCTCTTCTGAAGGGCCTTAGACCTTGCCAACATCACGAGGGAGGCGCTCGGGCATCACTTGGAGGCGTGCTTTGCGGCACATTTCCCTCAGGAAGGCACAGGGCGCGGGAAGCCCAACGTTTAGGAGTTAATCACCAAGACCACTCAGGAGCTTCAGGAAGCAAGAACCATGCGCGACAATCGCCGCTTGCCGGGCGTGGTTCCCCATCCAGGCAAGGATGGTGGGCTGTGCGTCTGCATTGATGTCCCAGGGCTCAACTGAGCTGCATCTCAGGAGCGCCTCTGGCCTTCACGCGTGGGGCGCTGCGAAGGTCCGCCGCACAACTACGTTCGCATGCCTTTCAGCCTGCCGAACGCGGCTGCCACCTACCAGCGCCACCTGCGGAGCATTCTGGTGGCTCAGGAGGCCAGACATCACCTGGTCCTAGCAGAGATGGAGTTGGTCCTCAAGGAACCACCTGGACCCCCAGAGCCTCCCGAGGCTCAGGGCTCTGGTGGCTCGTGAGGGTCGGCCTCTTCACTGGCGCATCTTCAGCCACCCCAACACCCCCTCTACAATGGTACCAGGTGTCATCTTCCAAGTTCATTTCAGTTGGGAGCGCCCTCAGGGCCGCATCATTCCCAGGCGCGTGGGTCCGTCCCTGCAGCATGTATCCCTTTTTCTTATGTTTTTAGCTTACCTTAATGGGGGCGCCCCTCAGGCTGCATCATCCCCAAGCCGCATGGGTCCGACCCACTGGCATGTATCCATTCTGTGTTTACCTAAACTGATTTGCCTTTCATACCTAACCTGCCTGTGATTATCACTTGCTGCCTACTATGGGCCTCCTCTCTCTCATGCAAATCGCTTGTGCATTAAAAGGGGGGCTCCTGAGCATCGCGACTCAGGAGCTCTTACTAGCTCTCCAGCCCTCATCCCCTGGCCTTAACCACATCATCGCGACCTCGCTCGAGGGCCGGGACCTGAGGACACGGAGCATTTGTATCTGACCATCTCGCAGGAACACGCAGCTGTCAAAGATCCAAGACCAGGTGCAACCCGCCTTGAGGTAGGGCCTCGTGAGTCCTGCGCTGGCTCACGAGTGCCCAGATACACCTCGTCTGGCCCAGCCGTGCAAGCCACATGTCAGGGCGGGGTTGTACACGCCCCGGGGGCTCCTCCCGAAGGGGCCCCCCTCCCACGCACCAGTGGAATCACCATGCTCCGCGCTGGCTGACGACACTGCCAAGGAGGGGCTATGCATGTACATATACGGAAGCGCTATGCTCCGCGCTGGTGATAAACAACTAAGGGCGGTCCACGGCCGTATCAACCTCAGGGAGCCCAGAGCTTAGTGTCTGCCTCATCACAACACCTCCCCTCGAGAGCGTCGTGGAGGGGGCTGGATAACGGGGCTGCGCATGGGTCACCCCCGAGCGCACGCCACCCAGCCATGTCCCTCAGACCTGATCGTCGCGCCCCCTCCCCGAGCGGAGCCAAGGTATGAAGGTCGTTTAAACGTCAAGGGGGACTCCTGAGCATCGCGACTAAGGAGCCTAACTGGTCACGTAGCCCCTCACTCCTTAGTCCCGTCCTGGTGATCCAGTCAGGGCTAACGGCGGTTGAGGTATGCGCGGGGCCGGGCTCTGCCGACGTAGAACGCCAGGTCTACTCCTACGTTCCCTCCCTATTTGCTGTTTGCGCGTCAAGGAGGACTCCTGAGCATCGCGACTCAGGAGCCTAACTTGTCACGTAGCCCCTCACTCCTTGGTCCCGTCCTGGTGATCCGTGGGGCCAACGGCGGTTGAGGTATGTGCGGGGCCGGGCTCTGCCAACATAAAACATAAAGCAAATAGGAAGGAAACCACAAATCTTGAAGCAAATCCCGAAGAAAATATTACAAACCATAATTGTCTTCACAATACCAGACGCAAGTTTAAACGCCTCCACGAGGCATGGTGCACATGCAGGAGTGAAAACAGGAAAGAAGCCGCAAGAAGATCACCCTTGGACAACACCGCCATTTTCCAGGGGCTTCACCCTCGTGGTGGTATTGCCCTCACCAGCCCCACCTCCCGAGGCCGCAGGATCAGCAGCACCGCCTGCCGTGGACGCAGAAGCGAAGGCACGAAACTTCCCCAGCAAGGCCTCCACCTGGCCCTTCACGGCTTCAGCAGCGACGACGTAGTGCTCGACATCCACAGGCTCCAGCAGCTCGGCAAGGTTGGCGCCAGGGTCATGGAGGTGGAGGTGGCTGAAGACACGCGTTAGCACCGTGGAAGAAAGGACACAAGCTTCTACCTCTACCATGAGGCCAACGCCGTTCACAACTTCCTCAAGCACCTCGACCAAGAAAGGCAGTAGCTGGGAAGGGCCGTCCTTGTCGGTAGGCAGCGGCTTCTCCAGGCCCTTCTCATAGAGTGTCTTCAGTGCCATGCGAGACCTCTCCTTGATAAGAGCGAAGGCCACACGGTCCTCGGTCAAGACCTTCACCTTGGCGTCCAGCTCGAGCTTCTCCACCCTCAACTTCTACTCCAGCATTTCCAACCAGACGCGCTCAGCGGTCTGCGACTCTGCCAGCCGCGTCAGCCCGGCGTCACGGTCCCTGACAATGTCCTCCCGAGCCTTCATCTTCTCCTCCTTCGCCTGGCGGTCAAAAGCTTCTTTGGCATGCTCATCGCGCAAACCCTCCAGCTTGGCTTCTAGTGCCATACAACGGTCCTAGGCGACCGCGGCATCCTTCAGTGCCACCTCACGAGCGGCTGTGGCCTGGGCAGTGTCCTGCTTCTCCTCCTTAGAGGCTGCTGCGGCCTGCCTCAGAGCCGCTCGGACGGAGGCATCAGAATGAATCCAACCAGAGACCAGCTCCAGGCACCCGGCTACCAGGTGGGAGTCGGTGCCTTCGAGGTCTTCTTGCAGCTGGCCCAACTCGGAAAGGGCGCGGTCCAAGACTTCGGAGGAGGCAGAAGAACCCAGAACCAGCGGCGCAGGAGGAGGAGGAGGCAACGTAACCACGGCTCGGGAGAATGGGGGCTCCTGAGCCTTGGGTACCTCAGCAGCAGCGTTAGGCATCGGCACCTCCGGAGCCAACAGGGCCATGGAGGTTGGCGCCCCACCAGGGCGCTCCCCCAGGCCTTGCGAGGATGATCGGGCAGGGGAGGTGCGAACGTCATCGCCTCCCCTCCCCATGGATGAAGGAGCGGCCGCAGCAGATGAGTCGGCCCCGGGCGGAGTCACCGTGTCCCCCTTCCTCTTCTTCGCCGCAGGTAGCGGCCTAACAAACCGATGGGAACGTCAAGATCAGGCAGCATAATAAAAAACAACACGGAGTACGAACACTCACTGGTCTACCGTGGCGTAGTTCACCGCCCTCTTGCCGAGCTTGAAACCTGAGAGCCTCGGGGCTCGGGGCGTAGCTGCAAGGGCCCCAGGAGTAGGGGAAGGCGCAACAGAGGGGCTGGAGGCGGCTCCAGGCGGCGCCTGGGAAGAAGCAGCCTCTCGGGAGACCAGCACCGACCTGCCCTTCTTCGGGATCGCGGGCGGATCCTCCTCCTCCTGCGTGGCGTCAGCCTCGTCATCATCTGGCAAGGTGCGGAGGATGTCGGCCCTGCATGGGGCAGAGGTCTCCCCCGTCCCCTCAAAGGTCGCCTCTGAGTCGTGCTCCTCTTCTTCTTCTTCCTCTCATCCTCCGCGGGAGTCGCCCGAGGACACGTCCACCAGCGCCGTCGCCCCCCGGACCACAGGGGGCGCCGCCGGCACCAGGCCATGCCCATCAAAGGTGGGCATAGCAGCCACCACCTGTGCCCTATCCTCGCGGAGGAACAAGGGGGAAGGGGCACCCACCGTGCACTCCTGGTCGTCCCCAACCAAGAGGAAGAGAGCTGTGGCCAGATCCTCGTCAGCCAAAGCCACCAGATTCAAGTGAAGCTCGTCGTCTATGTCCCCAAGCATCCATAAGGGGCGCGAGTGTGGCTGAAGCGGAGCCACCCGCTGCGTCAGGAACTCCCTCAGGAGTGCGGCCCCCGTCAGCTTCGCCACCTTCGCATTGCCTGGCTTCAAGTCGGCATTCATCTTCTCCAGCACCAAGTTCACCTGATCGTCAGTGAGCTTCGTGCGAGACCACCCTTCGTCAGGCTGGGGCATCTCCGTTGGCAACACCAACCGGGGGTGGACACATTTGGCATCCATCATGACCCACTTTCTTCGAAAGTTGTCGGCCCTCTTCCCCGTCTTCGAGATCGGGTTGGCCTTGCCATACGCGACGAAGTTGGCGCACACCGAGGTATGGTCGCTGTTGGTTCGGAGAGAGAAGAAGTGGCGTAGCAGAGTTACGGACGACATTACTCCAACATGTGCCTCGCAGTAGTAGGCGAAAATCAACAAGAGGTGAACGGAGTTGGGATGGAGATGAAGGGCCTGCAACCTATAATGGCTGAGGACGGCGTAGAAGAAGTAGGAAAAGGGAGGAACCAGACCCGTGACGATGGTGTTCATGAAGAAGGGGTAGAAAGTGCTCCCCTTAGCCTTCGGCTTGGCGGAGCCATCTCGAAGTTCGGTCTCCCCCTTCTCGTTGCCCTCGACCGCCGTCATTAGGCACGTGGCGGCGAGATTCTTCTCCGACACATTGGGGGCGTCCAGGGCCGGCGCATACCAAGCCGGCAGTGCATCAGCCTTGGCTTTGCGGGGCACCATCGCTCACCGAAAGGGAAGGAGTGGAGCAGATCTGGAGATTGCGGGAGAAAGAAGTGAGGAAGGAGATCTTCAGCAGACGAAGGAGAGCAATGAAGGCAAGCCTTGCCCGCGCCAGCCTTTTGTCAGTCGGGCATTTGCCGAGGCAGCATGGGGAAGCAGAGATGCCCACATCCAATCAGTCGCCACACGTCAACCAAGGCCGCAGGCTATTGGGGCCTGCGGCGCTCCGCACTTGCCCTTTGGCTTTGCCGCTAAGCCAAGTCCGAGTGTGCCTTGGGCCTGGGGGCTACTGTCGGTGTTCTGGGAATGGGGGTCCCCAGACTTGCCTGCCTGCGGCCCACGGCATGGCTCCACCAGTGGCCTAGTATGTCCCGTCTTCATCAACCAACGCTCAAGACCCTCGCGAGGGGCCAATCCTCGCGGGGCGGACGATGCAAGGCCTCCTCAGGGGCGGCCTCACCAGGCAGTCTCGCGAGGAGGCGGAGAGATCAAGGCAAGGGGTACCTCACGAGGTCCTCATGATGCAAGCCATGAGGACCAAGGCCAGGCGGGCTTTAGCCCACGTAGTGTCCTCATTTCCTCTTTGGTACTAAGGGGGCAAGCGCAGGCGCGGAGTACCGAGGCATCAGGCAAAGGTTTCCATATTGGTGCAAGAAGAACAAGACCGGTAGGACAGCAAGACAGAGGTCACCATGGAGCCCAAGACGACGTCACCACCACCGCCTTTGATAGGAGAAGACCACCTTTAGTCAGGATAGCTTGTACTAGCTGTCCCCTTTCAAAATGGCCATTGTTGGATCCCTTCCCGCTCAATATTTGGGAAGAGGACCAGGGCCTCTATAAATAGGGCTAGCCACCACAGTAGAAGGGGGGGGGGACCCAGTTCATCTAGACACCACCAAGCACAAGAACACCTCTCCTTGCGAGGATGTTCTTCCCTTGTACTGTTCATCATCAGCCCAAGAGGCAATCCACCACCACACACAGGAGTAGGGTATTACACCACAACGGTGGCCCGAACATGTATAAATCTTGTGTCTCTTGTGTTGTTCATCTAGCTTAGAGATCGCGGCGAGGCTGAGGGCGTTTTTTGGTAGGGGAAAATGTTCGTGTGCACCCCAGTGTTCGAACCTTAAGGGTTTTGCCGGAACCCGATATCCGGCACACCTGAATCACATCAGCTAGGGTGATGTCCTTTTTTATCATGCTCTTGATACGCTTCTGCAGCATCAACACTTCGTCAAGGGACCCCCAATCTAGACCCTTGTTGGTCCAAGATGCAAGCCGCAGTGGAGGCTTGGATCTGAAGGCTGGAGCAGCAACCCATTTGGTGCCGCAGGGTTCGGTGATATAGAACCACTCCTACTATTACACCTTGACAGTATCCACAAATCTTCCTTTGGGCCAAGAAACTCGTTTGAGCTTGCTCACCATGGCGCCACTGCACTCGGCATGTTGGCCTTCAACCACCTTCGGCTTCACATTGAAAACTTTGAGCCATAAGCCGAAGTGTGGGGGGACGCGGAGAAATGCCTCGCACATGACGATAAATGCTGAGATGTGGACGAAGGAATTCTGGGCCAGATCATGGAAATCCAGCCCGTAGTAGTACATGAGACCTCGGACGAAGGGGTGAAGGGCGAACCTGACTCCTCGGAGGAAGTGAGGGATAAAAAACATCCTTTCGCCGAGCTCTGAGGTGGGGATGATCTACCGTGGGGTCGGAAGCCTATGTTTGATCTCTGTCATCAGGTACCTAGCCTCCCGCAGGTCCTAAATGTTCTTCTCGGTCATGGAGGAGGCCATCTACTTGCCGTGAAAGCCAGATCCGACCATTGTTGGAGAAGTTGGGGCGGAAGGAAAGTTTGGAACTTGGGCGCTGGAGCTTGGGGGATTGAAAGGCAGAGGAAGAAGAAGGCGTGAGGTGAGAAGATGAGTCTTCATACTCTTATAGAGGCAGCGAATATCGAGCGCCCCCTCATAAGCCTTAAATCAAGCCTATTCCCAAGGGGACGTGTGAACGACATGGTTGGATTACCCAAAACCCCTATTAATGAGAATCCCGTGATAAGGGGACACGATCTCTGCTTTGACAAAGATGTGCCGTTGGCCGTACCTCAAAATACGAAACGAGGCTGTAAAACGGTTCAAAATAAAAAGGCCAGAACATAACGTCTCACCAAAAAAGTGGCCTGTGGACGTGACTTATTTTAAGTATTATTGCTTTTTACAGTTTAGGGTTGTATGTGTTAAGCAGGGCCAGACACAACTCTTGTGTGCGGAAAGCTGCTTTGGAGTATTTGGAAAGGGAACCCGCCTTGCAATGTTGAAGACAATCTGCGCGCCGGACACATCATCATTGAAGCATAGTTCAAGGGCTACTGAGGGAGTCCTGGACTAAGGGTTCCTCGAGCGGCCGACCTATGTGACATAGGCCGGACTGATGGGCTGTGAAGATACAAGATAGAAGGCCTTCCCCGTGTCCGTATGGGACTCTCCTTTGCGTGGATAGCAAGCTTGGTGTTCGTATCATGTAATTCCTTTCTTTGTAACCGACTCTATACAACCCTAGATCCCTCCATTGTCTATATAAACCGGAGGGTTTAGTCCATAGGAGCAAACACAATCATACATGCTAGACATTGTAAGTGCATCTAGTGCCACCCCTAGTTGGTTTTGGAGTATTGACAACAAACTTGGTTGAGGGACTAATGTGTTTGTGAGAATTGCAGGATAACACAGGTAGTAGTCCCATATTGATTCGGTTAACCTACCAGAGATGACCCCTAAAAATGTGTGAAGACATTGAAGAAAATGGTGGTCTGTGAAGATATTCACATTGAAGACTATGACATGAGAAGACTTACCATAGTGATTGGGAAAGGACCAAGTGTCCTTAGCTCAAGGGGAATAAGGTGAAGACACGGTCTTCTGAGTTGAATCTCAGCCTAACTAACCAGTTGTACAGTTGTCACAACAACTGGAACTGGTCCAACAAATCCTTGTCCCCTCCAAGCAACTGGTTCTATCTTTCACCTCTGTTTACTTACAGTTTGTCTTCGTGAAGTCATTGCCCATTTGTCTGATCTATTTGACTTCACTAAGTGAAGACTATTTACTGTTTGACTTCATACTATCTTCCATCCTGATCCTTACTTCCTAGCCGTTGATAGTCTTCATGCTTTCACTTCATTGCTTACTTGACTATGGCTTGTCTAGTGTAGTCTACCTTCTGATGCATATCAATAGGTTCATTTCCATTGTTTGTCTTCAAAGCACTCGTGTTTTGAAGACTATCATAAAAATTGCCTATTCACCTCCCTTTAGTCGAATACTAGCACTTTCAATTGGTATCAGAGCAAGGTACTCCCTTGTTCTATGTGGTTCGGTTTAACCACCTGGAGTTTAGCTATGTCGACTGCATGGATAACCAAGGTCTCCGCTGCGTGCCCTGTCTTCGATGGCACTGATTACCCCTACTAGAAGAATAAGATGCGTATCCATCTTGAAGCCATTGACGTTGACCTTTGGTATGTCATCAAGAATGGCGTTCCCAAGGTTAGTGAATGTGTCACTGCTGCTGATGTAAAAATGTTCATTCAACTAGACTCAACTCCCTAGAATATCATGTGTGGTCATCTAACCAAAGGACAATATGGTCGTGTGAGTGCTTTGGAAACTGCGAAGCTAGTCTGGGACTGGCTTTCCAGGGTCAACGAAGGCGTCTCGATCTAGAGAGATTCAAGGATCAGTGTTCTTTGCAATCTCTTCAACTACTTCAAGAGAAATGACAATGAGAATGTCCAGCTCACATCTGATCGCCTCACTGATATCACAAATGAGCTTCATGCACTCGGCGCCACTGAGATCACCAAGCACGAAATCATCAAGACACTTCTAAGATCACTTGACAACTCATTTGACACCCTGGCCCTGATGATTCAAGAGCGCCCTGACTTCAAGAGTCTCGATCCGTCTGACATACTTGAGAGGCTCAACACACATGAGTTCCTTCTATCTGAGAAAAGAGATATCTATGGTCCCAACTATGGCCGAACTCACGCTTTGAAGGCAAAGGTTGTTTCCTCATCTGAAGAAGAATCTGACTGCAGTTCTGGGGATCCTGAAGACATTGGAAAGGAGATTGCTATGCTTGTGAAGAAGTTCCAAAAGTTCACTAAGAAGAAAGACTTCAGAAAGTCTTCAAGATCTAGCTCTAGAAATGATGAAGCTTCCTCTCGTGATCACAAGAAGAGAACATGCCACAAGTGCAAGAAACCTGGTCACTACATCTCTGAGTGTCCACAGTGGGACAATGAGACCAAGAAGAAGAAGAAGAGAAAGGAATATGATTCCGATGATAAGAAGAAGAAGAAATCCTCAAAGTCTTCTTCCAAGTTTTCGTCGAAGTCTTAATCACACAAGAAGAGCTCATCAAGCAAGGCTCGTGCATTTGTTGCCAAGGAGAAGGATTCAGAGGAGGAGTCCGCATCTAAGGAGGCTGAGGTGGAGTCTGAAGAGGAATCTGATTCTAGTGTGGCAAGCCTGGCTCTAGCTTCTGTGTATGTCGCCAAGTCCATCTTCAACACTAAAGACAATGGCCTCATCACCAACACTGATGCTAAGGATGAGGATGACTCTGCTCCCACCTACTGCTTCATGGCACGTGGTGCCAAGGTAAACTCACGCGATGCTTACTTTCAAACATCAAGTGAAGATGACTCTGAATGTGAATCTAAACCTAGCTACAAAACACTTGCTAAAATTGCAACTGAACAACAAAATGCTATGGAACATATTCAAAAGTTGCTAGACAAATGTGATGACCTGTTGGACGCGGAAATGACCGGAACTCAGTCCTGAATTGAAGACATTAAAAATCTTCATGTTAAGTACGAGGAACTTAAAAGTCGTCATGAAACGGTCTCAACTTCTCATGAAAATCTCTCCTATGATTATCTTCAAAGGAAGCAAGAGCTTCCGAAATTGAGATCGGCTCATGAAGATCTTCAAAAGGAGAATGAGTCACTTCGCGCTCAACAGATCAGTTCCGCTCAGGAAGGATTTGAACCACCATGTCTAAAATGTCTTGAGCGTGATAATGCTGTCTCTGTTCCTGAATGTTCTACTGCTGCTACTGTTGCAATATCTTCAACTACTAATGTGGTAACTAACACTACAAAAAAACACATCTGTGACATTTTGGGCCGAACGAATATATTTTTTGTCATACTTATGGCACTTCTATGACAATAATTGTGACAAAACCCGGTATCATCATAGATGTGGTGGGCTCCTACTTCTATGACAAAAAATCATGACAGAAAATGGGCTTTTCGTCCTGGGCGGGCCGGAGACGCAGCTGCATGACATTCTTTGGGCCGTCCATGACGGAGAAAACCGTGGTAGAAGCGATGGCGAGGAAAACTTTGGGGAGTTCCCGATTACGATGGGTGGTCGGGGGCCGAGCGATGCACGTTTTTTCTCGTACACGTACGCGCGTGTGTGCGAGGCGTTGGCTCTAACTGAACCTGAGTGAGGCGTTGGGCTCTAACTGAACCCGAGCGATTGCATTGCAGGCTACGCGTTACTGAACCCGAGCGATCGATCGATGGCTGTTAACTAAACCCGATCGAGCGATTCCTTCGCTACTGCTGCTAACTAAAACCGATTGATGCTGCCTCTGGATGAACAGTGAGCGTTGTTGGGGGGTTTGGATGTACAGTTCCCGGTGGGGGTAGGATGAATAGGAGCCGTGGTGTTGCCGCTGGATGAACAGGACCCCGATTGATCGAGCCGGTTGGGCGTGGATGAACAGGACCTCGTGGAGGGTTGTATGAACAGGACCCCGTGGAGGGAAGGATGAACAATAGCCGGTGGAGGGCTGGTTGTACAGTAGCTGGTGGAGCACTGGATGAACAATAACCCGTGGAGGGGTGGTTGAACTGGACCCCGTAGCGAGGGCTAGTTGAACAGTAGCCGGTGGAGGAGCGCACGGTGGAGGCTAGATGAACAGGAGCCCGTGGATGAACAGTCGCAGGTGGAGGCTGGAGGAGGTCGATGGTGGATGAACAGTAGCCCGTGGAGGCTGGAGGAGGTCGACGGTGGAGATGAACAGTACCCCCGTGGAGTCCCATTTTGTGGTACACCACACCCCTCCCGATGAACATGACCCCTGTTTCAACCGTAGCGCTCCAACACAAGTCCGTTTCCTCCGTTTTGCGGTACGCCACACCCCTCCCGATCAACAGGACCCCATTTCGATCATAGGAGGTCCAACAGAAGTCCATTACCTCTGTTTTGCGGCACACCAGACCCCTCCCGATGAATAGGATCCCGTTTCGACTGTGGTCGATCGAACACAATGTTGTTTCCTCCATTGTGCGGTATGCCAGGCCTCATTTCCATCGGCTATTCCGTCCAAGCCCTCCCGGTGAACACGACGACGCATTCTGTTCCAACCATGCTGGTTGGCTCCCCATGAACACGACAATGATGATGTTTCTCCGTTCCGACCCAGCCATGTACATGAGCCCTTGTCGTACGTATGCACGAGTAGGCGTTTGAGACCCCGCCGTATGTACGTATGTGGCCGTATTTTCGTTCTTGCACCCTTGCCGTTGTACGTACGTCTACATGCTACATGCACGCCTCTACTACGACACGTGCCCTTCCTTACACGGCCACGGTTCATCGCTGCAGCTTGCAGACAAACCGATCATATGTACATACACGTTCGCAGCCAGAATGACAACTCTACATACGCTTCGACCAGGTGGGTCCCGACTGTCAGGCACTTCCTTGCGTGCGAAGATGTAGCTTGTGGGTGATACGTCTCCAACGTATCTATAATTTATGAAGCATTCATGCTATTTTATTATCTGTATTACATGATTATGGGCTTTATTATACCCTTTTATATTACTTTTGGGACTAACCTATTAACCGGAGGCCCAGCCCATATTGTTGTTTTATTGCCTGTTTCAGTATTTCGAAGAAAAGGAGCGGAGTCCAAACGGAATGAAACTTTCAGCAGCGTGATTTTTGGGAAGAATATCACCCAGGAGACTTGGAGTTCACGTCAGAAGAGCCTCGAGGAGGCCATGAATAGGAGGGCGCGCCCCCCTGTCTCGTGGGCCCCTCGAGCACCCCCGACCGACTTCTTTCGCTTATATAAGCCTACGTACCCTAAAACCATCGGATATCAAGATAGATTGGGAGTTCCGCCACCGCAAGCCTCTGTAGCCACGAAAAACCTCTCGGGAGCCCGTTCCGGCACCCTGCCGGAGGGGGAACCCATCACCGGTGGCCATCTTCATCATCCCGACGCTATCCATGACGAGAAGGGAGTAGTTCACCCTCAAGGCTGAGGGTATGTACCAGTAGCTATGTGTTTGATCTCCCTCTCTCTCTCTCTCTCTCTCGTGTTCTCTCTCGTGTTCCCTCTATGGCACGATCTTGATGTATCCCGAGCTTTGCTATTATAGTTGGATCTTATGATGTTTCTCCACCTCTACTCTCTTGTGATGAATTGAGTTTCCCTCTTGAAGTTATCTTATCGGATTGAGTCTTTATTTGAGAACACTTGATGTATGTCTTGCCGTGTTTATCTGTGGTGACAATGGGATATCACGTGCCACTTGATGTATGTTTTGGTGACCACCTTGCGGGTTCCGCCCATGAACCTATGCATAGGGGCTGGCACACGTTTTCTTGATTCTCCGGTAGAGACTTTGGGGCACTCTTTGAAGTACTTTGTGTTGGTTGGATGAATATGAGATTGTGTGATGCATATTGTATAATCATGCCCACGGATACTTGAGGTGACAATGGAGTATCTAGGTGACATTAGGGTTTTGGTTGATTTGTGTCTTAAGGTGTTATTCTAGTACGAACTCTTGAATAGATCGATCCGAAAGAATAACTTTGAGGTGGTTTCGTACCCTACCATAATCTCTACATTTGTTCTCCGCTATTAGTGGCTTTGGAGTGACTCTTTGTTGCATGTTGAGGGATTGGTATATGATCTATCTATGTTATTATTGTTGAGAGAACTTGCACTAGTGAATGTATGAAACCTAGGCCTTGTTTCCTATCATTGCAATACCGTTTACGCTCACTTTTATCATTAGTTACCTTGCTGTTTTTATAATTTCAGATTACAATTACCTTTATCTACTATCTATTATGCACTTGTATCACCATCTCTTCGCCGAACTAGTGCACCTATACAATCTACCATTGTATTGGGTGTGTTGGGGACACAAGAGACTCTTTGTTATTTGGTTGCAGGGTTGTTTGAGAGAGACCATCTTCATCCTACGCCTCCTACGGATTGATAAACCTAAGGTCATCCACTTGAGGGAAATTTTCTACTGTCCTACAAACCTGTGCACTTGCAGGCCCAACAACGTCTACAAGAAGAAGGTTGTGTAGTAGACATCAAGCTCTTTTCTGGCGCTATTGCCGGGGAGGCTTGGTAAAGGGCACTCACTCACACCCCGTCAACTAAGCTCTTTTCTGGCGCCGTTGCCGGGGAGGTGAGTGCTTCAAGGTATATCTTTAGATCTTGCAATCAAATCTTTTTGTTTCTTGTTTTATCACTAGTTTAGTTTATAAATGAAAACTACAAAAAAATGGAGTTAAGTTTGTCTCATATGCTTCGTCTTTTTAATATCTTTCGTGAGTTTGATGGAAAGGAAAATTGTGCTCAAGTGATAGAAGAAGAGTGCATTAAAATGCTTGGTACTGAATCTTTGAATGATGAGCATGATTGCAATGTTGTTAGTATAAACTCCTTGAATATCCATAGTACTAATGATGATTACACTATTTATGATGAAAATGTCTCCTATAAGCATGTTGATTTGTGTGGAGTAGATTGGACTTGCATGGACACACCAAATAGAGAAAATAGATATTGCAAGAGGCATAAGTATTTAAAAACTAAAGGTTTGCAAGAAAGTCTTGATGAGTGTGCTAGAAGATTCAATATTTTTCGTGCTCCTTGTGAACTTTTCAATGAACGTGGTCATTTAAATCTCCAATGCAAATTATTTCATGACCGAATCGCGTCCAAAAATTGTGATAACTTGATTACCCTTGGGCATCATAAAGAGCTTAGTCTTCTTTTGGGGTATGAAGAAATGAAACGTATAACTGAGGGTATTCGAAAATTTAATCTTGATAGATTTCTTGATTTTGATCTAGAGAATATTTATATGTTTTGTGCGGTGAATTGCATTGAAAATCCTTATATTGCCAATTACCTAAAGAAAAGGAAGAAAATAGAAGATGAAGAGAATACTAATTAAAGGGAAGAGACTTCCCAATCTCCTCCTATTATTTCTTATGATGAATTAGGTAACGAGGAGGAGCTTTCTATTCAACCAATCTCGTCAATAAGGAGCTCAAAGAGGAAGGTTGAATCCACACATAATGTGAAAAAATAGGAAAAAAAGGAGCAACAAAGGTAGCAAGGTATCCCTCCCAAATGATGTTGCTCCTACTACTCATTGTGATGATGATAATTGCTATACTATTGGTGCTATCCATATTTTCAATGATGAGAGTGATTATGCTTATGATATGAAAGGGCCCAAGCTTGGGGAAGCTATGTTTGATAAGGATGAAATATTTGAGAATATATTTGCTGAAATTAATGTTTGTCCCAAGCTTGGGGATGCTACGTTTAGTGAAGATGATACTTTTAGCATCCCAAGTTTTGATATGCAAATTTATTATGATGAAAGCATGCCTCCTATTTATGATGATTATATTGATGAAAGTGGGTTTGGAAGAGTGTCAACTTTAGGAAGTAGTGATCCCACTATTTTGTAGGATGTTGAATCTTATTGTGATGAACATGAAAGTGGATTTGGAAGAGTGTCAACTTTATTTAGTGATGATTCCACTATTTCAGAAGAGGTTTCAATCGATTATGATGAGAACGAAGTTGCTACTTATGATGATTATTGTGATGAAACTTATGCTATAAAAAGTAGTGATGATTATATTTATAAAACTTGTCATGATTATGATTACCCTTTTTCTGAACATTACTCTTTTAATGTGGAAACAATTTTTAGTGTTCAAGTCTCTTATGACACTCTCACTATTCCGAATGAGAAGAATTTTGCTTACGTGGAGAGTAGTAAATTTTCTATGCTTGTAGATCATGAAAAGAATGCTTTAGGTGCTGGTTATATTGTTGAATTCATTCATTATGCTACTGAAAATTATTATGAGGGAGGAACTTATGCTTGTAGGAATTGCAATAATATCAAGTTTCCTCTCTATGTGCTTAAAGTTTTGAAGCTATGCTTGTTTTACCTTCCTTTGCTAGTTGATTATTGTTCCCATAAGTTGTTTTCTCACAAAATATCTAGGCATAGGAAGTGGGTTACGCTTAAATGTGCTAGTCATATTCTTCATGATGCTCTCTTTATGTTTCAATTCTTATCTTTTATGTGAGCATCATTGCCTAGCTAGAAAGGCATTAAAGAAAAGCGCTTGTTGGGAAACAACCCAATATTTATCCTTACTATTTTTGTGTGTCCACATGATTATTCTAATGTAGTAATCATGTTTTGTAGCTTTTATTTCAATAAAGTGCCAAGTAGAACCTTTGGGAAGACTTGGGTGAAGTTTATGTGATCTTGCTGTAAAAAACAGAAACTTTTGCGCTCACGAGATTAGCTGCCATGTTTTACTGGAGAGTGTTTTTAGGTTGATTATTTTTGCAGGTGATTAATAGAAAAATTCCTCAGGTCCATAAATTTATTTCAGAATTGTTTGAGTTCCATAAGTATACGTTTGATACAGATTACTACATACTGTTCTGTTTTTGACAGATTCTGTTTTCTATGTGTTGTTTGCTTATTTTGATGAATCTATGAGTAGTATCGGAGGGTATGAACCATAGAGAAGTTGGAATACAGTAGATATTACACCCATATGAATTTAGAATGAGTTCATTACAGTACCTAAGTGGTGGTTTGTTTTCTTTTACTAACGGAGCTTACGAGTTTTGTTTTGAGTTTTGTGTGGTTGAAGTTTTCAAGTTTTGGGTAAAGATTCGATGGACTATCGAATAAGGAGTGGCAAGAGCCTAATCTTGGGGATGCCCAGGGCACCCCAAGGTAATATTCAAGGACAACCAAGAGCCTAAGCTTGGGGATACCCCAGATGGCATCCCCTCTTTCGTCCTCGTTCATCGGTAACTTTACTTGGAGCTATATTTTTATTCGCCACATGATATGTGTTTTGCTTGGAGCGTCATTTTATTTTGTTAGTATTTGATTTCTGTTAGTTAGAATAATGTTTTGCTTCTTTAGGTTCAATAAAAATGTCAAGGATAGCCTTTGCCATGCTTATTTTGCTAGTATACATGTTGCTGTTTGAAAACAGAAAGTTTACCGCTGTTGAAAAAATTCCCTAGAAAAGTCAGGGAATGGTTTAATGTTGAATCTTTTTGCATATTGAGCTATGATAAATTCATTACATTGGGAATTTTATTTCATAATTTTATGAGTCAGGGAAGTTTTGATACTCTTGCATTCTTTACAGAATGTACTGTTTTGGCAGATTGTGAAGGAAATATGCCCTAGAGGCAATAATAAAGTTATTATTTATTTCCTTATAATCATGATAAATGTTTATTATTCATGCTAGAATTGTATTTTCCGGAAACATAATACATGTGTGAATACATAGACAAACAGAGTGTCACTAGTATGCCTCTACTCGACTAGCTCGTTAATCAAAGATGGTTATGTTTCCTAACCATGAACAATGAGTTGTTATTTGATTAACGAGGTCACATCATTAGTAGAATGATCTGATTGACATGACCCATTCCATTAGCTTAGCACCTGATCGTTTAGTATGTTGCTATTGCTTTCTTCATGACTTATACATGTTCCTACGACTATGAGATTATGCAACTCCCGTTTACCGTAGGAACACTTTGGGTACTACCAAACGTCACAACGTAAATGGGTGATTATAAAGGAGTACTACAGGTGTCTCCAATGGTCGATGTTGGGTTGGCGTATTTCGAGATTAGGATTTGTCACTCCGATTGTCGGAGAGGTATCTCTGGGCCCTCTCGGTAATACACATCACATAAGCCTTGCAAGCATTACAACTAATATGTTAGTTGTGAGATGATGTATTACGGAACGAGTAAAGAGACTTGCCGTTAACGAGATTGAACTAGGTATTGGATACCGACGATCGAATCTCGGGCAAGTAACATACCGATGACAAAGGGAACAACGTATGTTGTTATGCGGTCTGACCGATAAAGATCTTCGTAGAATATGTAGGATCCAATATGGGCATCCAGGTCCCGCTATTGGTTATTGACCAGAGACATGTCTCGGTCATGTCTACATTGTTCTCGAACCCGTAGGGTCCGCACGCTTAAGGTTACGATGACAGTTATATTATGAGTTTATGCATTTTGATGTACCGAAGGTTGTTCGGAGTCCCGGATGTGATCACGGACATGACGAGGAGTCTCGAAATGGTCGAGACGGAAAGATTGATATATTGGAAGCCTATGTTTGGACATCGGAAGTGTTCCGGGTGAAATCGGGATTTTACCGGGTTACCGGGAGGTTACCGGAACCCCCCGGGAGCCATATGGGCCATCATGGGCCTTAGTGGAAAGGAGAAAGGGGCAGCCCAAGGTGGCTGCGCCTCTTTCCCCTCCCCTAGTCCTATTAGGACTAGGAGAAGGTGGCCGGCCCCCCTCTCTCCCTTCCCCTCCGAGGAATCCTAGTTGGACTAGGATTGGGGGGAGGAATCCTACTCCCAGAGGGAGTAGGACTCTCCTGCGCCTCCCTCTTTGGCCGGCCAGCCTCCCCTCCTCTCCTCCTTTATCTACGGAGGCAGGGGCACCTCTAAACACACAAGTTGACACAAGTTGATCCACGTGATCGATTCCTTAGCCGTGTGCGGTGCCCCCTGCCACCATATTCCTCGATAATACTGTAGCGGAGTTTAGGCGAAGCCCTGCTGCTGTAGTTCATCAAGATCGTCACCACGCCGTCGTGCTGACGAAACTCTTCCCCGACACTTTGCTGGATCGGAGTCCGGGGATCGTCATCGAGCTGAACGTGTGCTCGAACTCGGAGGTGCCGTAGTTTCGGTGCTTGATCGGTTGGATCGTGAAGACGTACGACTACTTCCTCTACGTCGTGTCATCGCTTCCGCAGTCGGTCTGCGTTGGGTACGTAGACAACACTCTCCCCTCGTTGCTATGCATCACATGATCCTGTGTGTGCGTAGGAAAATTTTTGAAATTACTACGAAACCCAACAGTGGTATCAGAGCCTAGGTTAATGATGTTGATGTTATATGCACGAGTAGAACACAAGTGAGTTGTGGACGATACAAGTCATACTGCCTACCAGCATGTCATATTTTGGTTCAGCAGTATTGTTGGACGAGACGACCCGGACCAACCTTACGCGTACGCTTACGCGAGACCGGTTCCCTCGACGTGCTTTGCACAGAGATGGCTTGCGGGCGACTGCCTCTCCAACTTTAGTTGAACCAAGTATGGCTACGCCCGGTCCTTGCGAAGGTTAAAACAGAGTCTATTTGACAAACTATCGTTGTGGTTTTGATGCGTAGGTGAGATTGGTTCTTACTTAAGCCCGTAGCAACCACGTAAAACATGCAAAAACAAAGTAGAGGACGTCTAACTTGTTTTTGCAGGGCATGTTGTGATGTGATATGGTCAAGGCATGATGCTGAATTTTATTGTATGAGATGATCATGTTTTGTAACCAAGTTATCGGCAACTGGCAGGAGCCATATGGTTGTCGCTTTATTGTATGCAATGCAATCGCGATGTAATGCTTTACTTTATTACTAAACGGTAGTGATAGTCGTAGAAGCATAAGATTGGCGAGACGACAACGATGCTACGATGGAGATCAAGGTGTCGCGCCGGTGACGATGGTGATCATGACGGTGCTTCGGAGATGGAGATCACAAGCACAAGATGATGATGGCCATATCATATCACTTATATTGATTGCATGTGATGTTTATCTTTTTATGCATCTTATCTTGCTTTGATTGACGGTAGCATTATAAGATGATCTCTCACTAAATTATCAAGAAGTGTTCTCCCTGAGTATGTACCGTTGCAAAAGTTCTTCGTGCTGAGACACCACGTGATGATCGGGTGTGATAGGCTCTACGTTCAAATACAACGGGTGCAAAACAGTTGCGCACGCAGAATACTCAGGTTAAACTTGACGAGCCTAGCATATGCAGATATGGCCTCGGAACACGGAGACCGAAAGGTCGAGCGTGAATCATATAGTAGATATGATCAACATAATGATGTTCACCGATGAAACTACTCCATCTCACGTGATGATCGGACATGGTTTAGTTGATTTGGATCATGTGATCACTTAGAGGATTAGAGGGATGTCTATCTAAGTGGGAGTTCTTTAATAATATGATTAATTGAACTTAAAATTTATCATGAACTTAGTCCCTGATAGTATCTTGCTTGTTTATGTTGATTGTAGATAGATGGCTCGTGCTGTTGTTCCGTTAAATTTTAATGCGTTCCTTAAGAAAGCAAAGTTGAAAGATGATGGTAGCAATTACACGGACTGGGTCCGTAACTTGAGGATTATCCTCATTGCTGCACAGAAGAATTACGTCCTGGAAGCACCGCTGGGTGCCAGGCCTGCTGCTGGAGCAACAGCAGATGTTATGAACGTCTGGCAGAGCAAAGCTGATGACTACTCGATAGTTCAGTGTGCCATGCTTTACGGCTTAGAATCGGGACTTCAACGACGTTTTGAACGTCATGGAGCATATGAGATGTTCCAGGAGTTGAAGTTAATATTTCAAGCAAATGCCCGGATTGAGAGATATGAAGTCTCCAATAAGTTCTATAGCTGCAAGATGGAAGAGAACAGTTCTGTCAGTGAGCATATACTCAAAATGTCTGGGTATAATAATCACTTGATTCAATTGGGAGTTAATCTTCCAGATGATTGCGTCATTGACAGAATTCTCCAATCACTGCCACCAAGCTACAAGAGCTTCGTGATGAACTATAATATGCAAGGGATGAACAAGACTATTCACGAGCTCTTCGCAATGCTAAAAGCTGCGGAGGTAGAAATCAAGAAGGAGCATCAAGTGTTGATGGTTAACAAGACCACTAGTTTCAAGAAAAAGGGCAAAGGGAAGAAAAAAGGGGAACTTCAAAAAGAACGGCAAGCAAGTTGCTGCTCAAGAGAAGAAACCCAAGTCTAGACCTAAGCCTGAAACTGAGTGCTTCTACTGCAAGCAGACTGGTCACTGGAAGCGGAACTGCCCGAAGTATTTGGCGGATAAGAAGGATGGCAAGGTGAACAAAGGTATATGTGATATACATGTTATTGATGTGTACCTTACCAATGCTCGCAGTAGCACCTGGGTATTTGATACTGGTTCTGTTGCTAATATTTGCAACTCGAAACAGGGACTACAGAATAAGCGGGCACTGGCAAAGGACGAGGTGACGATACGCGTGGGAAACGGTTCCAAAGTCGATGTGATCGCGGTCGGCACGCTACCTCTACATCTACCTTCGGGATTAATATTAGACCTAAATAATTGTTATTTGGTGCCAGCGTTGAGCATGAACATTATATCTGGATCTTGTTTAATGCGAGACGGTTATTCATTTAAATCAGAGAATAATGGTTGTTCTATTTATATGAGTAATATCTTTTATGGTCATGCACCCTTGAAGAGTGGTCTATTCTTACTAAATCTCGATAGTAGTAATACACATATTCATAATGTTGAAACCAAAAGATACAGAGTTGATAATGAAAGTGCAACTTATTTGTGGCACTGTCGTTTAGGTCATATCGGTGTAAAACGCATGAAGAAACTCCATACTAATGGACTTTTGGAACCACTTGATTATGAATCACTTGGTACTTGCGAACCGTGCCTCATGGGCAAGATGACTAAAACACCGTTCCGGTACTATGGAGAGAGCAACAGATTTGTTGGAAATCATACATACCGATGTATGTGGCCCGATGAATATTGAGGCTCGTGGCGGATATCGTTATTTTCTCACCTTCACAGATGATTTGAGCAGATATGGATATATCTACTTAATGAAGCATAAGTCTGAAACATTTGAAAAGTTCAAAGAATTTCAGAGTGAAGTTGAAAATCATCGTAACAAGAAAATAAAGTTTCTACGATCTGATCGTGGAGGAGAATATTTGAGTTACGAGTTTGGTGTACATTTGAAAAACTGTGGAATAGTTTCGCAACTCACGCCCCCCGGAACACCACAGCGTAATGGTGTGTCCGAACGTCGTAATCGTACTTTACTAGATATGGTGCGATCTATGATGTCTCTTACAGATTTACCGCTATCATTTTGGGGATATGCTTTAGAGACGGCCGCATTCACGTTAAATAGGGCACCATCAAAATCCGTTGAGACGACGCCTTATGAACTATGGTTTGGCAAGAAACCGAAGTTGTCGTTTCTTAAAGTTTGGGGCTGCGATGCTTATGTGAAAAAGCTTCAACCTGATAAGCTCGAACCCAAATCGGAGAAATGTGTATTCATAGGATACCCAAAGGAAACTGTTGGGTACACCTTCTATCACAGATCCGAAGGCAAAACATTTGTTGCTAAGAATGGATCATTTCTAGAGAAGGAGTTTCTCTGGAAAGAAGTGAGTGGGAGGACAGTAGAACTTGACGAGGTAACTGTACCTGCTCCCTTACTGGAAAGTAGTTCATCACAGAAAACTGTTTCAGTGACACCTACACTAGTTAGTGAGGAAGCCAATGATAATGATCATGAAACTTCAGATCAAGATACTACTGAACTTCGTAGATCAACCAGAGTAAGATCCGCACCAGAGTGGTACGGTAATCCTGTTCTGGAGGTCATGCTACTAGATCATGATGAACCTACGAACTATGAAGAAGCGATGGTGAGCCCAGATTCCGCAAAGTGGCTAGAAGCCATGAAATCTGAGATGGGATCCATGTATGAGAACAAAGTATGGACTTTGGTTGACTTGCCCGATGATCGGCAAGCGATTGAGAATAAATGGATCTTTAAGAAGAAGACTGACGCTGATGGTAATGTTACTGTCTACAAAGCTCGACTTGTCGCAAAAGGTTTTCGGCAAGTTCAAGGAATTGACTACGATGAGACCTTCTCACCCGTAGCGATGCTTAAGTCCGTCCGAATCATGTTAGCTATTGCCGCATTTTATGATTATGAAATTTGGCAAATGGATGTCAAAACTGCATTCCTGAATGGATTCCTGGAAGAAGAGTTGTATATGATGCAACCAGAAGGTTTTGTCGATCCAAAGGGAGCTAACAAAGTGTGCAAGCTCCAGCGATCCATTTATGGACTGGTGCAAGCCTCTCGGAGTTGGAATAAACGTTTTGATAGTGTGATCAAAGCATTTGGTTTTATACAGACTTTTGGAGAAGCCTGTATTTACAAGAAAGTGAGTGGGAGCTCTGTAGCATTTCTGATATTATATGTGGATGACATATTACTGATTGGAAATGATATAGAATTTCTGGATAGCATAAAGGGATACTTGAATAAAAGTTTTTCAATGAAAGACCTCGGTGAAGCTGCTTACATATTAGGCATTAAGATCTATAGAGACAGATCAAGACGCTTAATTGGACTTTCACAAAGCACATACCATGACAAAATTTTGAAGAAATTCAAAATGGATCAAGCAAAGAAAGGGTTCTTGCCTGTGTTACAAGGTGTGAAATTGAGTAAGACTCAATGCCCGACCACTGCAGAAGATAGAGAGAATATGAAAGATGTTCCCTATGCATCAGCCATAGGCTCTATCATGTATGCAATGCTGTGTACCAGACCTGATGTGTGCCTTGCTATAAGTTTAGCAGGGAGGTACCAAAGTAATCCAGGAATGGATCACTGGACAGCGGTCAAGAACATCCTGAAATACCTGAAAAGGACTAAGGATATGTTTCTCGTATATGGAAGTGACAAAGAGCTCATCGTAAAAGGTTACGTTGATGCAAGCTTTGACACTGATCCGGACGATTCTAAATCGCAAACCGGATACGTGTTTACATTAAACGGTGGAGTTGTCAGTTGGTGCAGTTCTAAACAAAGCGTCGTAGCGGGATCTACATGTGAAGCGGAATACATAGCTGCTTCGGAAGAAGCAAATGAAGGAGTCTGGATGAAGGAGTTCATATCCGATCTAGGTGTCATACCTAGTGCATCGGGTCCAATGAAAATCTTTTGTGACAATACTGGTGCAATTGCCTTGGCAAAGGAATGCAGATTTCACAAAAGGACCAAACACATCAAGAGACGCTTCAACTCCATCCGGGATCTAGTCCAGGTGGGAGACATAGAGATTTGCAAGATACATACGGATCTGAATATTGCAGACCCGTTGACTAAGCCTCTTCCACGAGCAAAACATGATCAGCACCAAAGCTCCATGGGTGTTAGATTCATTACAGTGTAATCTAGATTATTGACTCTAGTGCAAGTGGGAGACTGAAGGAAATATGCCCTAGAGGCAATAATAAAGTTATTATTTATTTCCTTATAATCATGATAAATGTTTATTATTCATGCTAGAATTGTATTTTCCGGAAACATAATACATGTGTGAATACATAGACAAACAGAGTGTCACTAGTATGCCTCTACTCGACTAGCTCGTTAATCAAAGATGGTTATGTTTCCTAACCATGAACAATGAGTTGTTATTTGATTAACGAGGTCACATCATTAGTAGAATGATCTGATTGACATGACCCATTCCATTAGCTTAGCACCTGATCGTTTAGTATGTTGCTATTGCTTTCTTCATGACTTATACATGTTCCTACGACTATGAGATTATGCAACTCCCGTTTACCGGAGGAACACTTTGGGTACTACCAAACGTCACAACGTAAATGGGTGATTATAAAGGAGTACTGCAGGTGTCTCCAATGGTCGATGTTGGGTTGGCGTATTTCGAGATTAGGATTTGTCACTCCGATTGTCGGAGAGGTATCTCTGGGCCCTCTCGGTAATACACATCACATAAGCCTTGCAAGCATTACAACTAATATGTTAGTTGTGAGATGATGTATTACGGAACGAGTAAAGAGACTTGCCGTTGACGAGATTGAACTAGGTATTGGATACCGACGATCGAATCTCGGGCAAGTAACATACCGATGACAAAGGGAACAACGTATGTTGTTATGCGGTCTGACCGATAAAGATCTTCGTAGAATATGTAGGAGCCAATATGGGCATCCAGGTCCCGCTATTGGTTATTGACCAGAGACATGTCTCGGTCATGTCTACATTGTTCTCGAACCCGTAGGGTCCGCACGCTTAAGGTTACGATGACAGTTATATTATGAGTTTATGCATTTTGATGTACCGAAGGTTGTTCGGAGTCCCGGATGTGATCACGGACATGACGAGGAGTCTCGAAATGGTCGAGACGTAAAGATTGATATATTGGAAGCCTATGTTTGGACATCGGAAGTGTTCCGGGTGAAATCGGGATTTTACCGGGTTACCGGGAGGTTACCGGAACCCCCCGGGAGCCATATGGGCCATCATGGGCCTTAGTGGAAAGGAGAAAGGGGCAGCCCAAGGTGGCTGCGCCTCTTTCCCCTCCCCTTAGTCCTATTAGGACTAGGAGAAGGTGGCCGGCCCCCCTCTCTCCCTTCCCCTCCGAGGAATCCTAGTTGGACTAGGATTGGGGGGAGGAATCCTACTCCCAGAGGGAGTAGGACTCTCCTGCGCCTCCCTCTTTGGCCGGCCAGCCTCCCCTCCTCTCCTCCTTTATATACGGAGGCAGGGGCACCTCTAAACACACAAGTTGACACAAGTTGATCCACGTGATCGATTCCTTAGCCGTGTGCGGTGCCCCCTGCCACCATATTCCTCGATAATACTGTAGCGGAGTTTAGGCGAAGCCCTGCTGCTGTAGTTCATCAAGATCGTCACCACGCTGTCGTGCTGACGAAACTCTTCCCCGACACTTTGCTGGATCGGAGTCCGGGGATCGTCATCGAGCTGAACGTGTGCTCGAACTCGGAGGTGCCGTAGTTTCGGTGCTTGATCGGTTGGATCGTGAAGACGTACGACTACTTCCTCTATGTCGTGTCATTGCTTCCGCAGTCGGTCTGCGTTGGGTACGTAGACAACACTCTCCTCTCGTTGCTATGCATCACATGATCCTGTGTGCGCGTAGGAAATTTTTTGAAATTACTACGAAACCCAACAGATTGCTGTTATGGTTGCATTGTTTGCATATGTTTGCTTGTTTAATGATTCTATTTGAGGATAGGAGTGTTAAATATGCAGAGGCATTTAGTATGCAATGTTGAATAATAATTTTAGTAATTTCTTACAGTATAAAATGATAAGATTTTGCATTGGTTTATACTAACCTATCTCACGAGTTCTTGTTGAGTTTGTTGTGAATGAAGCCTTTGATAAAAAGAAGAGAAACCATGATATGAGAGGAATTAAGGAGACATAAAAGCTCAAGCTTGGGTATGCCCAAGGCACCCCAAGATAATATTTCAATAATTATCAAGCATCTAAGCTTGGGGATGCCCCGGTAGGCATCCCATCTTTCTTCAACAATCATCGGTTAGTATCGGTTGAGCCTAAGTTTTTGCTTCTTCACATGAGTTGTGCTATCCTTGCAATGTCATTTTATTTTGTTTTGCTTGCTGTTTGAATAAGATACCAAGTTATGAAATTCTTAAATGAGAGAGAGTGTTCACATAGTTACATAATTATTTAGCTACTCATTGATCTTCACTTATATCTTGTTGGAGTAGTTTGTCATTTACTCGTGTGCTTCACTTATATCCTATGAGTAAATGGTTGAATGAGTTGATTGTCATAAATCTGAAATTATATATGTCTCATTTGCTTATCCCATGGGGAGTAATGACTTCACATATAAAAAAGTAGAGGTTGTAAATTTATTGAAGGTTAGCAAGCGTTGTATTGGTCATTTGAACCATTCATGAAATAATATTGAAGGAAGAGAGATTTCACATATAAATATATTATCATAGACATCTTTTATAATTGTGAGCACTCATTAAGTATGACATGCTAAAGAGTTGATGTTGGACAAGGAAGACAACGTAATGGGTTATGTTTTCTCACATCTCAGTTAAAGTATATTTTCATGGATCATTCAAACATGTTGAGCTTGCCTTTCCCCCTCTTGCTAGCCAAAATTACTAGCACCAAGTAGAGATACTACTTATGCTTCCAATTATCCTTAAACCCAGTTTTTGCCATGAGAGTCCACCATACCTACCTATGGATTGAGTAAGATCCTTCAAGTAAGTTGTCATTGGTGCAAGCAATAAAAGTTGCTCTCTAAATATGCATGCCTTATTAGTGTGGAGAAAATAAGCTTTGTACGAACTTGTTATGTAAGCAATAAAAGCAACGGACTGCATAATAAAGGTCCATATACAAGGGGCAATATAAAGTGACATTCTTTCGCATTAAGATTTTGTGTATCCAGCCCTAAAAGCGCATGACAACCTCTGCTTCCCTCTGCGAAGGGCCTATCTTTTACTTTATGTCTTTTACTTTATGCAAGAGTCAAGGTGATCTTCACCTTTCCCTTTTTCATTTTATCCTTTGGCAAGCACTTTGTATTAGGGTGATCCTGATATATATATCCAATTGGATGTACGTTAGCATGAACTATTATTGTTGACATCACCCAAAGGTGAATACGTTTGGAGGCAACATTATAAGCCCCAATCTTTCTCTGTGTCTGAGTAAAACTTCATAACCACAAGTATTGCGTGAGTGTTATCAATTGTAGAAGACTATATGATAGTTGAGTATGTGAAGTTTGCTAAATTAAAGCTCTGACATAGACCCTTCCTGAAAATAGGATGAATTGCAATTGTTTTGATGACTAAGAATGAAGTTTGCTAGCTTTCAAGAAAGTTTATGGTCTATGCTCTAACATGTGAATTGCTTGTTACTTGATCATTAAAAGTTTTATGAGATGAACTACTATTATGAAATATATTGATGCTAGTAAAGGTGATTGAAATTATCATTGATCAAACTTGTGCACCTCTAGCATTCACACTTCATAAATTCTTTCTTTTATCATTTACCTACTCGAGGACGAGTAGGAATTAAGCTTGGGGATGCTGATACATCTCCAACGTATCTATAATTTATGAAGCATTCATGCTATTTTATTATCTGTTTTGCATGATTATGGGCTTTATTATACACTTTTATATTACTTGGGACTAACCTATTAACCGGAGGCCCAACCCACATTGCTGTTTTATTGCCCGTTTCAGTATTTCGAAGAAAAGGAATATCAAATGGAGTCCAAACAGAATGAAACCTTCGGCAGCGCGAATTTTGGGAAGAATATCACCCAGGAGACTTGGAGTTCACGTCAGAAGAGCCTCGAAGAGGCCACGAGATAGGAGGGCGCGCCCCCTATCTCGTGGGCCCATCGAGCACCCCCCGACCGACTTCTTTCGCTTATATAAGCCTACGTACCCTAAAACCATCGGATATCAAGATAGATCGGGAGTTCCGGTACCGCAAGCCTTTGTAGCCACCAAAAACCTCTCAGGAGCCCGTTCAGGCACCCTGCCGGAGGGGGAACCCATCACCGGTGGCCATCTTCATCATCCCGGCACTATCCATGACGAGGAGGGAGTAGTTCATCCTCGAGGGTGAGGGTATGTACCAGTAGCTATGTGTTTGATCTCTCTCTCTCTCTCTCATGTTCTCTCTCGTGTTCCCTCTATGGCACGATCTTGATGTATCCCGAGCTTTGCTATTATAGTTGGATCTTATGATGTTTCTCCCCCTCTACTCTCTTGTGATGAATTGAGTTTCCCTCTTGAAGTTATCTTATCGGATTGAGTCTTTATTTGAGAACACTTGATGTATGTCTTGCCATTTTTATCTGTGGTGACAATGGTATATCACGTGCCACTTGATGTATGTTTTGGTGACCAACTTGCGGGTTCCGCCCATGAACCTATGCATAGGGGTTGGCACACGTTTCCTTGATTCTCCGGTAGAGACTTTGGGGCACTCTTTGAAGTACTTTGTGTTGGTTGGATGAATCTGAGATTGTGTGATGCATATCGTATAATCATGCCCACAGATACTTGAGGTGACAATGGAGTATCTAGGTGACATTAGGGTTTTGGTTGATTTGTGTCTTAAGGTGTTATTCTAGTACGAACTCTTGAATAGATCGATCCAAAAGAATAACTTTGAGGTGGTTTCGTACCCTACCATAATCTCTACGTTTGTTCTCCGCTATTAGTGGCTTTGGAGTGACTCTTTGTTGCATGTTGAGGGATTGTTATATGATCTATCTATGTTATTATTGTTGAGAGAACTCGCACTAGTGAAAGTATGAACCCTAGGCCTTGTTTCCTATCATTGCAATACCGTTTACGCTCACTTTTATCATTAGTTACCTTGCTGTTTTTACAATTTCAGATTACAATTACCTTTATCTACTATCTATTTTGCACTTGTATCACCATCTCTTCGCCGAACTAGTGCACCTATACAATCTACCATTGTATTGGGTGTGTTGGGGACACAAGAGACTCTTTGTTATTTGGTTGCAGGGTTGTTTCAGAGAGACCATCTTCATACTACGCCTCCTACGGATTGATAAACCTTAGGTCATCCACTTGAGGGAAATTTGCTACTGTCCTACAAACTTGTGCACTTGCAGGCCCAACAACGTCTACAAGAAGAAGGTTGTGTAGTAGACATTAGTGGGTCCCAGCAGTCAGGGGGCGAATCGTTTTTTCCCCGTAATATGGACGCATTTCCTTGCGTGTGAAGATGTAGCTGGTGGGTCCCAGCAGTCGGGGGGAAATGTTTTTTTCGCAAAATACAGTGGTCCGTCCGGTGGGTCTCTGCTGTCAGCTGGGGAATAATTATTTTGCGCATAATAAGGAGCCTATTTCTGGCGGCTGCCGTGGACGCAGCTGTCAGCCTCTCCACGTATAGTACTCTTCTGATGGAAGTTGTTCCTTGACCATGTTGACCACGTCGTGCTGAGAGAACCAGGGCAGTGGACGACGGCGAGGCCTAGGAAGGAGACGACACGGAGCCGGGGAAGACGTGTGTCGGCGTTCTAGGAACAGGGGTCACTAGACTTGCCTGCCTGCGGCCTGCGGCGTGGCTCAAGTGGTGGCCCAGTATGGCCCGTCTTCATCAACTCAGGCTCAAGACCCTCGCGAGGGGCCAAGCCTCTCCGGGCAGACGACACAAGGCTTCCTCGGGAGCGGCCTCACCAGGCAGGCTCGCGAGGAGGCGGAGAGATCAAGGAAGGGATACCTCACGAGGTGCTTGTGACGCAAGCCGTGACGATCGAGTCTAGGCGGGCGCCGTCCTGCGGAGTGTCCTTGTTTCCTCTTGGGTGCAAAGGGGGCAAGCACAGACATGGAGTACCGAGGCATCAGGCAAAGGTTACCATTTCGGTGCAACGAGACCAAGACTAGCAGAGCGGCAAGACGAAGGTAACCATGGAGCCCAAGACGGCGTCATCGCCAGTGCCTTTGGCAGCCGAAGACTAACTTTAGTCAGGATAACTTGTACTAGATGTTCCCCTTCAAAATGGCCGTTGTTGGCACCCTTCCTGCTCAATATTTGGGAAGAGGACCAGGGCCTCTATATATAGAGCTAGCCACCACAGTAGAGGGCATCGAGTTCTCATCTCATCTAGAGGCGGGAAGATCCATCCCAAGTAGAACACGGCACCAACTCAAGAACACCTCTCGCGAGGCTGTTCCTCCCTTGTACTGTTCATCATCATCCCCTGAGGCAATCCACCACACCACACACTAGAGTAGGGTATTACACCACAACGGTGGCCCAAACCAGTATAAATCTTGTGTCCCTCATGTTGTTCATCGTTTAGCTTAGATTCTCAGCGAGGCGTTCAGATGTGGATCGGTAGGGGGAAGATCTTCGCGCGCACCCCAGAGTTCGAACCCGGAACCCGATATCTGACATTTGGCGCACTAGGTAGGGGTGCGCCGCAATCTTTCTTCCGCGGTTCCGCGTTCAATCGTTCATTGCATCCATGGCTGACGCTCGCCGAGCTCGCGCCGAGCGTCGGGCTGCTCTTGCCGCCCACGTCGCCCATACGACTCCCGTCGGCGGGCCTCCCCGTCGTTCCCCGTTGCCAGCTACCCACGCCGCCACCGGCCCGGCGGGGAACGAGCAGCAGGCAGCGTCGCTGCATCCCGTGCGACGGGAAGGCCGCATCGCCACTCCGTCGCTGACTCCAGCTGGTTCGTCGTCGCACGCCCGTCACACTCCCACGGACGCGCACGTCGCGCTGCTGTGATGCCCGGATAATCAAGCTACAGTAATTCCCTCTAATTGTGCCATGTTATCATTTTCACTATTGCTAAATTCCCCTTTGATTCAATCCAGTTCAAATTCAAATTCAAATTAAAGTCAAAAATTCAGATTTCTCAAACATGAAAACTAAAATGTTCAAATGGTGGCAAATAATCTCTCGTTAATTTGTCATGGTGAAACTATATTTTAGAAAGGGTTTAGGTGCCCTTAAATAATCAAAGGAGTGGCTAAAAACAATTATAAAACGCTTTTAACAAATAAACAAATACAACTAATTTTTATTTGAGTACCAAACTTTTTGTGGCAGAGTTATAAATAGTTTTCCTAATTTAGGTGCAGGAATGGTATTTTTATAAAGCTAAAGCTATATGAAAAGAAATTAGAAAATATAAAATTTTAAAAGAAAAAGGAAAAACAAAAACAAAAAAGGAAACAAAAGACCCCCTGGCTCCCCCTGGGCTTCGGCCCATTCCATCGCACCCGGCTGGCCCAGGTGGCCCAGCTGCCACCTCCCCATCGTTGTCGTCTTCTCCCCACGCCCCCACCGTTCGTCCGACCGCACCTGCTGTCGCCGACGGACCACCTCGCCGCCCCGCGCCGCTACAGGCCTCGGAGAGGATAAGGACGCCGACGCAGCGCCCCCACGGGCTCCCCTCCCCACTTGCCCCTCGCTCTCCCACTCACTCTCTTCCCCCCTCCAGATCTGCAGCGCCCGAGCGCGCCCATGGCCGCGCCGCCGTGCTAACCACGACCACCGTTGTCCCCGAGCCCCTCCGAATAGTCCCCGAGCACCGTCATTCTCCTCTACGTCCTCCACGCTGACGATTTGGATCCAGGGAGCTCTACAGTGCTGGATCCCCTTCGTCGTCTTCCTCGGGTTGCCGCTGTCGCCTTCGATTTCGGCCACCGCCACCCTCCCGTCTACGTTGCGCCGCTGCTGCTACTAATCCGTCATCGGGCCCCCGTGTGCCCACACGGTGAGCTCCTGCGCCCCGCTTCCCTTTTCCCTCATCGCCGTAGGTCGCCTCCCGCACCTGCCCCGCTCCAGCCACCTCTCGCGGTCACCGCCCCGCTCGCGCCCGGTGGCCATGCTCGCGCCTCGGACGCACCCTGGCCGCGCACGCCGCTCCCTGGACGTGCCCAGGTGCGTGCCCGCCGCCACCCACGCCTCTGTCCGCTTCCGCCCGAGCCACCGATGGCTGCGCCGCCCGCTGCTTTCCTCCGACACTGCTTTCGACCGCACCACAACCGCCTCCCCGCCCGCTACCCAACGCACCCCGCCTCACCGGTTTCCGTCGCCGGAAACGGCCGGCCGGCGAGCCCTGCAGTGGCCATCGGTGCGCTCCAGTGCCCGCACGCCCGTGGCCATGCACGCAGGAGCCCGCACCTATTTCGCCCGTCGCCCGTCGCCCGGTTGGCCCTAGTAGGCCACTGACCGCTGGGCCCGCCCTTGTAAAAAAAGAAGAAGAGAAAAGAAAACATAAATAATTAAATAAAAACAATTAATTAATTAATTAATTAACTGGTTAATTAACTTAATTAATTAATCTAATGAACTAGATTAGTTAGTTAAATCAGTAATTAGTGAGCTGAGACAATGACAGGGGGCCCCACCCCCTATTGACCAGTCAAACGTTGAGTGGTTAACTGGGTCCCCCTGGCCCACCTGTCAGCCACTGGGTACACTTTTGTGTACACTGTGCTGGGTGCGCCGAGCAATTTAGCATTTATTTTCGAATTAAAAATAATTTCAGAATAATATTAAAACTTTAAAAATCATAGAAAATTAACCGTAGCTCGGATCGAAAAACTTTGTACATGAAAGTTGCTCAGAACGACGAGACGAATCCGAATACACGGTCTATTCGCCCACCACACATCCCTAGCATAGCAAACGTTGAACTTTTCCCCTCTGGTTCATCTGTCTGAGAGACGTCCGGAACTGGGAAAACTTTCCCGAATGTTTCCCCTTTGCCATTATCGCCTAGCACTGCGTTAGAACACCTCTAGCTTCACTTATTGTCGTGTTATGCATATGTTAGCGTGTATTTACTGTTTCTTCCCCCTCTTCTCTCTGGTAGACCCTGAGACCGCTGCTGATGCCACTATGATCGACTATGTCGACGACGACCCTCCTTCTTGTCTGAGTAACCAGGCAAGCCCCCGTTTGATCATCCCGATATCGCCCATTCTATACTCTCATGCTTGCATTAGATTTTGCTACTGTTATTGTTTGCTCCTATTCTGATGCATAGCCTGCTTTTGTACCTATTATTGTTACCTACCTGCTTATCCTAAACTGCTTAGTATAGGTTGGCTAGTGATCCATCAGTGACCCCCAGTTGTCCTTGTTGCCCCTGCTTCATCATCGACGCCTCGATCGACGTGATCGACGACCAGAGCCCGACACCTGACATGACATCACGCCCCTTTAGTTGCTCGACTCTGCAGAGCTACTATCGAGTGCCGAGGGTGATCCCTCATAACACACTCCTGATGATAATTCTGTAGTGTAGCTATTTGGTCGTGGTCATCGAGGGTCATTTCCTCTTTCACCATTCCCGATACAGCTCTGTCGTTCAACACCTCAAGTGAGCCTCGAGGGTGGTCCCTCTTACGTTCACCTTGATGATTACATTGAGTGGAATCCACCAGGGGTGATTCCTCGGGGTTTTCCCCTTGATGTTTGGACACACGGTTACCTTGACTTTACCTGAGACCTTGGTGAAAGTCGGGCGGGCCTGGAGAGCACCCGCAAGATGGTTACGTGGCAAGTACGGGCATTCTAGGCCCTTATTGTAAGTCCACGAGACGGGGCGACGGGGTTACTTCCGATCGTGAGTCTCTGCTCGTCTCCGCAAGCTAATAATACACTATGGTTTGGGTATTTGTTCTGAGTTGGCCTTTGGCCTTTACGCACTAACCACCACGCGAGAATAGATATGGGCCTCGATGTCGTGGTATCAGCCGAAGCTTTGTCAGACGTCCAGTTCAGCAGTGTGGCACGGCTAGGCCGGCACCATCCATGTAGAGGTGGAGCCTGGACCCGCCCTGCGCGCAACGACCCGGAGTGCAACGGGCGATGGGCCCAAACCCTGGAGTGCTTAGGAGGTAGACCGGCGAGGACCTCTCTGCTGAGCCTAGGTCGGGCTGCGACGTGTTGATCTTCCGGGGGTGGGCATTGACAACAGAAAGGTGTGTCCGGCTAGAGTGATCGAGTGTGTTGGGTAACGTGGTGCACCCTTGCAGGGAAGATTATCTATTAATAGCCGTGTCCACGATAACGGACGTTCAGACTTATATCCTGATCTTATACAACTACAAATGGATACTTAAGATATGTGGCTCCGGGATTGCTTTCTCGCAGGGAGTCGAGGAAGGATCTCTGGGCATTAATGTTTCAACATGTTTGTTAATTATAAACTGCTACTCTTTACTCTTCTACATGCTACAAGAGGCAAGGAGCTGCATGAAGATGCTAGTCTTTTATAGGCTAGGCCTTCCCCCTTCTATTCTGGCATTCTGCAGTTCAGTCCACAGATACAACCCTTCCATTTGATACCTATGCATACTTAGTATAGATCTTATGCTTGCGAGTACTTTGGATGAGTACTCACGGTTGCTTTACTACCCCCCCTTTTCCCCTTCTTTCTTCTTTTCGGTTGATGCAACCAGATGGAGGATCCCTGGAGCCAGATGCCACCGCTGATGGATGCTACTACTTGGAGGCCGCCGACGACCAGGAGTAGCTTAGGAGGTCCCAGTCAGGAGGCCTTGCCTCTTCGATCGTGTTGCTTTTGTGCTAGCCTTCTTAAGGCATCCTTGTTTAACTTATGTCTGTACTCAGATATTGTTGCTTCCGCAGACTCTCATGTATCGAGCTTGTATTCGAGCCCTCGAGGCCCCTGGCTTGTAATATAAAGCTTGTATTATTTTGATTTGTGTCTAGAGTTGTGTTGTGATATCTTCCCGTGAGTCCTAGATCTTGATCGTACACATTTGCGTGTATGATTAGTGTACGATTGAATTGGGGGTGTCACAGCTGCTCCTGGCACGTGAGCTCCTGCGCTACCGTCCCGTCGACGACCTCTACAAGGAGTGGCTCGCTCGCATCACCGAGCTCGTCAGTGCCGCAGGGGGCTCCCCTGCGCCGTCCCTCTCGCTGCCTCGCCCTCCGTCCTGCACGGGCGATGCAACTCAGGAGGTGCCTCCGCCAACTCCTCCCCAAGAAGGCGCCCTAGCTCCAAGGCGCGCGGCCCCTGGACGAGACCCACCGCATCCAGCGCCCGCGCGACAAGAAATGAGCTGCCAAGAAATCCCTCATCCCCAAGAAGGTGCACGTGTGCTTCCTGCACCGGCACGTCATGGCCACATCCCCGCGCCAGCATGTCAAGACCCTGCGTTGCCCCTGGCGGTGCGCGGGAACCCCCAGGAGCAAGCCCTGCGTCAGCAAAGAGCTCTAGTGGCCATCGCAGGCTGCCGTGCCTTCACCACTGAGCTACGCAGTGTCGCCTGGCCGGGCAAGTTCAAGCCGGATCTGCCTCCTTGCTACGACGGCACTGCCGACCCCGTGGAGTTCCTGCAGCTCTATGAGTTGGGCATCGAAGCTGCCAACGGAGACGAAAAGGTCATGGCGAATTGGTTTCCCATGGCGCTCAAAGACGGCGCCCGCACCTGGCTTCTGAACCTGCCTCCCGACACGATCTCCTCCTGGGACAAGATGCGCACCCGCTTCATTGCCAACTTCCAGGGCACTCGTGACCGTCCTCCAGTCATGGACGACCTGTGCCGCATCAAGCAGCAGCCTAGAGAAACCCTGCAGAAGTACATCCAGCGCTTCAACAGCGCTCACCTTAAGATTCCCAGGGTAACCGAGGAGGCCATCATCTCAGCGTTCTCCGACAGCGTCCGCGACGTCAAGATGAAGGAGGAACTGGCAATCCACAAAGATTTGTGCACGTCTCTGGAGCTGTTCAACCTGGCGACCAAGTGCGCAAGGGCTAAGGAGGGACGCCTCTCCCTTCTCGAGCTCCCAGCTGCTGACCCAGAAGAAAAGAAAGCCAAGGACAAGGACGTGAAGCGCAAAGGAGCAAATGTGCTCGTAGCAGAGCTAGATACGAAGCATGGCAGGGACTAGCCGGAGTTGTCCAAGGGCAGCCGGTACTGCGTGTACCACGACCTCCACACCCACAGCACCAACGAATGCCAAGAGCTCAGGGCCGTGCGAGAAGGACGTGTCGGCCGATGCCCCGAGCGCAACGATCGGGGCTATGGCCGAGGAGGAGGAAGAGGTGGAGGACGTGGGACGACTGTGGCCCTCGCCAAGGGTGGCGTGACCGGCCTCGCGAGGACCGCTAGTAGGACCAGCCTCGCGAGGGGGCTTGGAGGGATCAGCCTCGTGAGGATCGCCCGCAAGGCAACGCAGGCCTTCCTCCTCTGCCGCCACCGCCAAGAAGGAATGACAACCACCATCAGGACAAGGGGGCTGGGGGCTTCCAGGAGCCGCGTGCTATCGCTTGCATCTTGGGTGGTGCCCAGGCCCCAGCCTTTCAGCGCATCTTCAAGCAGTTTGCTCGCGAGGTGAATGCAGTCCTCCCCAAGCTCGAGGCAACGCGCCCTCTCAGGTGGTCCACATGCACCATCATGTTCAGCTCAGCGGATCGGCTCAAGTGTGCGGCAACAGCCAGTGTCCTACCAATGCTCTGTTCCCCAGTCATCAGCAATGTGCAAGTTACCCGGACCCTCATCGATGGCGGCACAGGACTCAATGTTCTGTCCGTCGAGACGTTCAACAATCTCCAAGTGCCATATGATCAGCTTCAGCCAACCAAGCCTTTCTCAGGAGTCACTGATGGTTCCACCACTCCGATAGGGCAGGTCCGCCTCCCTGTCACCTTTGGACAGCGCAAGAACTACCGTACCGAGCTCATAGACTTTGATGTTGCCCACATTCGCCTGCCGTACAATGCCATCCTCGGGCATCCAGCCTTGGCCAAGTTCATGGCAGAGACTCACCATGGCTACAATGTCCTCAAGATGCCGGGAAGCGGCGGAGTCATCACAGTCCCCTGTGAAGAGAAGGATGCGGTGTGCTCTCTCGAGCGTGCCTTCCAAGCCGCTTCAATTGAGGACCCAGACAGCAAGAGTGGGAACCTTCCCGAGGCAACTCGCAAGAAGAAGAAGATATCGCCCAGCTCAAGGCCTCAGGAGGCAGGCATCTCCGGAGGCACCGCGCCAGGATTCACGCCCGTCCAAGGGGCGCCTCCCTCCGTCGCGTAGGAAGGCACGCCCGGCGCCCTCCTCAGTCAAGGCTCGGGGGCTCTCTCCTGGAGGGTCACTGACTTTGCCAAGATCACAAGGGAGGCGCTCGGGCACCACTTGGAGGCATGCTTCATGGCACGTTTCCGTCAGGAAGGCATGAGGCAAGGAGGGACCAACCCTCAGGAGTTCATCACCAAGGTCACTCAGGAGCTGCAGGAATCAAGAGTCATGCACGGAAACCACCGCCTACCCTGCGTAGCTCCCCATCCAGGCGAGGATGGCGGGCTGTGCGTCTGCATCAACTACCCAGGGCCTAATCGAGTCGCGTCTCAGGAGCGCTTCTGGCCTTCGCGCGTGGGACGTTGTGAGGGTCCACCTCACAGCTACGTTCTCATGCCTTTCGGCCTGTCGAACGCGGGTGCTGCTCACCAGCGCCTGATGAGGAGCATTCTAGAGGCTCAGGTGGCCAGGCACCGCGAGTTCCTGGAAGAGATGGAGATGGACCTTGAGGAGCCGCCTGGACCTCCAGAGCCTCCCGAGGCTCAGGGCCCCGAAGGCTCGTGAGGATTGGCTTCTTCATCACGCGTCGTCAGCTACTCCAACACTTGCTCTGCATTGATATCAGGTGATATCTTTCGAGTTTCATTTCAGCTGGGAGCGCCCTCAGGGTTGCATCGTTCCCAGGTCGCGTGGGCCCGTCCCTACGGCATGTATCCGTTTTGCTTATGTCTTTAGCTTACCTTGTTGGGGGCGCCCCTCGGGCTGCATCATCATCCCCAAGCCGCTCGGGCCTGACCCAGTGGCATGTGCCTTTCCTGCATCTATCTAAGTTGATTCGCTCTTTGCGGTTAACCTGCTTATGATTATCATCTCTCGCCCATCGTGTCCCCTTCTTCCCCTTCATGCAAAACTGCTTGCACATTAAAAGGGGAGCGCTTGAGCATCACGACTCAGGAGCTCTTACTAGCTCTCCAGCCCTCACCCCCTGGCCTTGACCACGGCATCGCGACCTGGCATACCAGCAGCGGCTGAGCTAGCTCGAGGACCGGGACCTGAGGACGTAGAGCGTTTGCATCTAACCGCCTTGCAGGGACACTCAGCCGCCTAAGTCCCAAGACCAGGCGAACCCGCCTTGAGGTAGGGCCTCATGAGTCCCGCGCTGGCTCACGAGTGCCCAGATACACCTCGTCTATCCCTACCGTGCCGGCCACGTGTCAGGGCGGGGCTGTACACGCCCCATGGGCTTGATATGTCTCCAATGTATCTATAATTTTTGATTGTTCCATGCTATTATATTACCCCTTTTGGATGTTTATGGGCTTTATTTTACACATTTATATCATTTTTGGGACTAACCTACTAACCGAAGGCCCAGCCCATATTGCTGTTTTTTTGCCTATTTCAGGATTTCAAAGATAAGGAATATCAAACGGAGTCCAAACGGAATGAAACCATCGGGAGCGTGATTTTTGGAACGAACGTGATCCGGAGATCTTAGAGTGCAAGTTAAGAAGCTGCCGAGGAAGCCACGAGATAGGAGGCCCCCCCCCCTGTAGGGCCCGCCCCCTGTCTCGTGGGACCCTCGGGCGGCCACCGACGTACTTCTTCCTCCTATATATACCTACATATCCCGAAAACATCCAAGAGCACCACGAAACACAATTTCCACCGTCGTAACCTTCTGTATCCGCGAGATCCCATCTTGGAGCCTTCACCGGCACTTTGCTGGAGGGGGAACCGACCACGGAGGGCTTCTACATCAACATTCTTGCCCCTCCGATGAGTTGTGAGTAGTTTACCACAGACCTAGTGGTCCATAGTTATTAGCTAGATGGCTTGTTCTCTCTTTTTGGATCTCAATACAATGTTCTCCCCCTCTCTTGTGGAGATCTATTCGATGTAATCTCTTTTTGTGGTGCGTTTGTCGAGATCCAATGAATTGTGGGTTTATGATCAAGTTTATCTATGAATAATATTTGAATCTTCTCTGAATTCTTTTATGTATGATTGAGTTATCTTTGCAAGTCTCTTCGAATTATCAGTTTGGTTTGGCCTACTAGATTGATCTTTCTTGCCATGGGAGAAGTGCTTAGCTTTGGGTTCAGTCTTGCGGTGTTCTTACCCAGTGACAGAAAGTGTAGCAAGACATGTATTGTATTGTTGCCATCGAGGATAACAAGATGGGGTTTATATCATATTGCATGAGTTTATCCCTCTACATCATGTCATCTTGCTTAATGTGTTACTCTGTTCTTATGAACTTAATACTCTAGATGCAGGCAGGAGTCGGTCGATGTGTGGAGTAATAGTAGTAGATGCAGGCAGGAGTTGGTCGACTTGTTATGGACTCGATGCCTATATACATGATCATGCCTAGATAATCTCATAACTATGCGCTTTTCTATCAATTGCTCGACAGTAATTTGTTCACCCATCGTAATACTTATGCTATCTTGAGAGAAGCCTCTAGTGAAACCTATGGCCCCCGGGTCTATCTCTTATCATATTTGCTTTCAATCTACTTTTATTTGCATCTTTACTTTTTGCATCTATATTATAAAATACCAAAAATATATTTATCTTATCATACTATCTCTATCAGATCTCACTTTCGCAAGTGGCCGTGAAGGGATTGACAACCCCTTTATTGCGTTGGTTGCGAGTTCTCAGTTTGTTTGTGTAGGTGCGTGGGACTTTTGAGGAGCCTCCTACTGGATTGATACATTGGTTCTCAAAACTAAGGGAAATACTTACGCTACACTTGCTGCATCACCCTCTCCTCTTCGAGGAAAACCAATGCAAGCTCAAGACGTAGCAAGAAGGATTTCTGGCGCCGTTGCCGGGCAGGTCTTCGCTCAAGTCAAGACATACCATGTACCCATCACAAACCCACCTCCCTCGCATTTACATTATTTGCTAGTTGCCTCTCGTTTTCCTCTCCCCCACTTCACCCTTGCCGTTTTACTCGCCCTCTCTTTCCCAATCTCCTCCTCTCTTTTTGCTTGCCGTTTTTTCTGCTTGCTTGTGTGTTGGATTACTTGTTGCCATGGCGCAAGATAATACCAAATTGTGTGATTTCTCGAATACCAATAATAATGATTTCCTTAGTACTCCGATTTCTCCTCTTAATGATGTTGAGTCTTGTGAAATCAATGCTGCTTTGCTGAATCTTGTTATGAAAGATCAATTCGCCGGCCTTCCTAGTGAAGATGCCGCTACTCATCTAAACAATTTTGTTGATTTGTGTGATATGCAAAAGAAGAAAGATACGGATAACAATATTGTCAAATTGAAGTTATTTCCGTTTTTACTTAGAGGTCGTGCTAAAGTTTGGTTTTCGTCTTTGCCTAAAAATAGTATTGATTCTTGGAACAAGTGCAAAGATGCTTTTATCTCTAAATATTTTCCTCCCGCTAAGATCATCACTCTTAGGAAGGATATTATGAATTTTAAACAACTTGATCATGAGCATGTTGCCCAATCTTGGGAAAGAATGAAATTGATGCTTCGCAATTGCCCTACTCATGGTTTGAATTTATGGATGATCATACAAAAAATTTATGCCGGTTTGAACTTTGCTTCTAGAAATCTTTTAGATTCGGCCGCGGGAGGCACCTTTATGGAAATGACATTAGGAGATGCTACAAAACTTCTTGATAATATTATGGCTAATTATTCTCAATGGCACACCGAAAGATCTTCTAGTAAAAAGGTGCATGTTATAGAAGAAATCAATGTTTTGAGTGGAAAGATGGATGAACTTATGAAGATGTTTGCTACTAAAAATACTCCTCTTGATCCTAATGATATGCCTTTGTCTTCCTTGATTGAGAATAATAATGAATCTATGGATGTGAATTTTGTTGGTAGGAATAGTTTTGGAAACAATTCTTACAGAGGAAATTTTAATGATAGACCGTTCCCTAGTACTTCCTCTAATAATTATGGAAATTCCTACAATAATTTTTATGGTAATTTTAATAAGATGCCCTCTCATTTTGAGAATAGTGTGAAATAATTTATGATTTCTCAAAAGAATTTTAATGCTTTGCTTGAAGAAAAATTGCTCAAAGTTGATGATTTGGCTAGGAACATTGATAGACTTTCGCTTGATGTTGATTCTCTTAAACTTAGACCTTCTCCTCCTAAGCATGATATCAATGAGTCTCTCAAAGTAATGAGAATTTCCATTGAGGAGTGCAAGGAAAGAACCGCTAGATTGCATGCTAAAAAAGAAAGCTTTATAAAAGCGTGTTCTTCTAGTTTCCGTGGAAATAATGATGAGGATCTTAAAGTTATTAATTGCGTCTCCGATTAGATCTATGTTTTGCAATATTAATTTTGATGATTATGGGACTGATGATGAATCAACTTTGCCTAGAAGGCGTCCCAAGAATTCGGAGTCTTTAGATCTTAATGCTAAATTTGGTAAAAGTGAGATTGGAGAATCCTCAACTTCTAATAATATTGAACCCACTATCTCGGATTTCAAGGAATTTGACTATGATAATTGCTCTTTAAAAGGTTGTATTTCCTTGTTGCAATCCGTTGTTAATTCTCCTCATGCTTATAGTCAAAACAAAGCTTTTACCAAACATATTGTTGATGCCTTGATGCAATCTTTTGATGAAAAACTTAATTTGGAAGTTTCTATACCTAGAAAAATTAATGATGAGCGGGAACCTACTATAAAGATTAGAAGTAAAGATTATGAGTTTTTGCTTTGTGTGATTTGGGTGCTAGTGTTTCCACAATTCCGAAAACTTTATGTGATATTCTAGGTTTCCATGATCTTGAAGATTGCTCTTTAAATTTGCACCTTGTGGATTCCACCATTAAAAAGCCTATGGGGAGGATCAATGAGGTTCTTATTGTTGCAAATAGAACTTTGGTATCCGTAGATTTTATCGTTCTTGATATAGATTGCAATCTTTCTTGCCCTATTATTCTTGATAGACCTTTCCTTAGAACGATTGGTGCGATTATTGATATGAAGGAAGGGAACATTAGATTCCAATTTCTCTTAAAGAAAGGCATGGAGCACTTTCCAAGAAAGAAAGTCAAATTACCTTATGAATCTATGATGCGTGCTACTTATGAATTTAGTGCCAAAGATGGCACTCGTTAGATCTATCTTCGCTTTTTATTCCTAGCTAGGGGTGTTAAATGATAGCGCTAGTTGGGAGGCAACCCAATTTTTCTTTATGTTTTCTGTTTTTGCTCATGTATAGGAATAAATCTTGCATATACTCTCTGTTTAGATGTGTTTTCATGTTTTATTTAGTGTTTGTGCCAAGTAGAACCTATATGATAAACTATGATGATAGTTGATTTGATTCTGCTGAAAAATAGAAACTTTGCGCTCACGAGAAAATATTCAATAAATCACAGAAACGAGCTTTTGCATTTATTCTTTTTCTGCTGATCAATAAACAAAATTTCCAGTACTTCCTATTTTGGTAGGATTTTTAGAGTTCCAGAAGTTTGCGTTAGTTACAGATTGCTATAGACTGTTCTGTTTTTGACAGATTCTGTTTTTCGTGTGTTGTTTGCTTATTTCAATGCATATATGGCTAGTAAATTAGTTTATAAACCATAAGGAAGTTGGAATAAAGTAGGTTTAACACCAAAATAAATAAAGAATGATTTCATTGCAGTACCTTATCTGGTGATTTTGTTTTCTTTCACTAACGGAGCTTATAAGATTTCCTGTTGAGTTTTGTGTTGTGAAGTTTTCAAGTTTTGGGTAAAGCTTTTATGGACGATGGAATAAAGGGTGGCAAGAGCCTAAGATTGGGGATGCCCAAGGCACCCCGAGATATTCAAGAATAGCCAAAATCCTATGCTTGGGGATGCCCCGGGAAGGCATCCCCTCTTTCGTCTTCGTTCATTGGTAACTTTACTTGGAGCTATATTTTTATTCGCCACATGATATGTGTTTTGCTTGGAGCGCCGTGTATTATATTAGTCTTTGCTTTTTAGTTTACCACAATCATCTTTGATGTACACACCCTTTTGGTAGAAGCCTATTTGATTAGAATTTGCTAGAATACTCTATGTGCTTCACTTATATCTTTTGAGCTTGATAGTTTTGCTCTAGTGCTTCACTTATATCTTTTAGAGCATGATGGTATCTTAACTTTGAAGAAATTGCTAGTCTCTCATGCTTCACTTATATTATTTTGAGAGTCTTTTAGAACAGCATGGGTTTTGCTATGATCATAAAGTTGGTCCTAGAATGATGAGCATCCAAGTTGGGTATAATAAAAACTATCATAGGAAGTGAATTGGATGCTATGATCAGCTTGATACTTGATAATTGTTTTGAGATATGGAGGTAGTGATATTAAAGTCATGCTAGTTGGGTGATTATGAATTTAAAGAATGCTTGTGTTGAAGTTAGCAAGTCCCGTAGCATGGACGTATGGTTAAAGTTATGTAACAAATTTGAAACATGAAGTGTACCTAGCTTGTGCATCCTTATGAGTGGCGGTCGGGGACGAGCGATGGTATTTTCCTACCAATCTATCCCCCTAGGAGCATGCGCGTAGTACTTGATTTTTGATGACTTCTAAATTTTTGCAATAATTATATGAGTTCTTTTGACTAATGTCGAGTCCTTGGATTATACGCACTTTTACCTTTCCACCATTGCTAGCCTCTTCGGTACCGTGCATTGCCCTTTCTCACCTTGAGAGTTGGTGCAAAGTTCGCCGGTGCATCCAAACCCCGTGATACGATACGCTCTATCACACATAAACCTCCTTATATCTTCTTCAAAACAACCACCACACCTACCTATTATGGAATTTCCATAGCCATTCCGAGATATATTGCTATGCAACTTTCCACCGTTCCGTTTATCATCATCATGACATACATTACTTTTGTCATATTGCCATTGCATGATCATGTAGTTGACATCGTATTTGTGGCAAAGCCACCATGCATTATTTTTCATACATGTCACTCTTGATTCATTGCACCATCCTGGTACACCGCCGAAGGCATTCATATAGAGTCATATCTTGTTCTAGTTTTGAGTTGTAATTCATATGTTGTAATCAATAGAAGTGTGATGATCATAATTTTTAGAGCATTGCCCAAAGAAAAAGAAGAAGAAAGGCCAAAAGAAAAAAAGAAAGGCCCAAGGAAAAAAAGAAAAATAAAGAAAAAGAAAAATAAAAAAAATAAAAAAATAAAAAGGGCAATGCTACTATCTCTTTTTCCACACTTGTGCTTCAAAGTAGCACCTTGTTCTTCATGTAGTGAGTCTCATATATTGTGCTTCAAAGTAGCACCATGTTTTTCATATAGTGAGTCTCATAAGTTGTCTTTTTCATACTAGTGGGAAATTTTCATTATAGAACTTGGCTTGTATATTCCTACGATGGGCTTCCTCAAATGCCCTAGGTCGTCGTGAGAAAGCAAGTTGGATGCACACCCACTAGTTTTCTTTTGTTGAGCTTTCATTTATAGCTCTAGTGCATCTGTTGCATGGCAATCCCTACTCCTCATGTTGACATCAATTGATGGGCATCTCCATAGCCCATTGATTATCCTCGTCAATGTGAGACTTTCTCCTTTTTATCTTCTCCACACACTCCCCATCATCATATTCTATTCCACCCATAATGCTATATCCATGGCTCACGCTCATGTATTGCATGAAGGTTGAAAAAGTTTGAGATTATTTAAGTATGAAACAATTGCTTGGCTTGTCATTGGGGGTATAGAAGTTGGGAACATCTTTGTGTGACGAAAATGAAGCATAGACTAACTATATGATTTTGTAGGGATGAACTTTCTTTTGCCATGTTATTTTGAGAAGACATGATTACTTTGATTAGTATGCTTGAAGTGTTACTATTTCTTTTATCAATATGAACTTTTATTTTGTATTCATTTGGATCTGAACATTCATGCCATAATAAAGAAAATTACATTATGAATTATGCTAGGTAGCATTCCACATCAAAAATTCTCTTTTTATCATTTACCTACTCGAGGACGAGCAGGAATTAAGCTTGGGGATGCTTGATACGTCTCCAACGTATCTATAATATTTGATTGTTCCATGCTATTATATTACCCCTTTTGGATGTTTATGGGCTTTATTTTACACGTTTATATCATTTTTGGGACTAACCTACTAACCGGAGGCCCAGCCCATATTGCTGTTTTTTTGCCTATTTCAGTATTTCAAAGAAAAGGAATATCAATTGGAGTCCAAACGGAATGAAACCTTCGGGAGCGTGATTTTTGGAACGAACGTGATCCGGAGAGCTTGGAGTGCAAGTCAAGAAGCTGCCGAGGAAGCCACGAGATAGGAGGCTGTGCCCCCCCTGTAGGGTGGACCCCCTGTCTTGTGGGCCCCTCGGGCGGCCACCGACGTACTTCTTCCTCCTATATATACCTACGTACCCTGAAAACATCCAAGAGCACCACGAAACACAATTTCCTCCGCCTTAACCTTCTGTATCCGCGAGATCTCATCTTGGAGCCTTCGTCGGCACTCTGCCGAAGGGGGAATCGACCATGGAGGGCTTCTACATCAACATCCTTGCCCCTCCGATGAGTTGTGAGTAGTTTACCACAGACCTACGGGTCCATAGTTATTAGCTAGATGGCTTCTTCTCTCTTTTTGGATCTCAATACAATGTTCTCCCCCTCTCTTGTGGAGATCTATTTGATGTAATCTCTTTTTGCGGTGTGTTTGTCGAGATCCGATGAATTGTGGGTTTATGATCAAGTTTATCTATGAATAATATTGAATCTTCTCTGAATTCTTTTATGTATGATTTAGTTATCTTTGCAAGTCTCTTCGAATTATCAGTTTGGTTTGGCCTACTAGATTAATCTTTCTTTCCATGGGAGAAGTGCTTAGCTTTGGGTTCAATCTTGCGGTGTTCTTACCCAGTGACAGAAAGGGTTGCAAGGCACGTATTGTATTGTTGCCATCGAGGATATCAAGATGGGGTTTATATCATATTGCATGAGTTTATCCCTCTACATCATGTCATCTTGCTTAATGCGTTGCTCTGTTCTTATATGAACTTAATACTCTAGATGCAGGCAGGAGTCGGTCGATGTGTGGAGTAATAGTAGTAGATGCAGGCAGGAGTCGGTCTATTTGTTATGGACGTGATGCCTGTATACATGATCATGCCTAGATAATCTCATAACTATGCGCTTTTCTATCAATTGCTCGACAGTAATTTGTTCACCCACCGTAATACTTATGCTATCTTGAGAGAAGCCTCTAGTGAAACCTATGGCCCCCGGGTCTATCTCTTATCATATTTGCTTTCAATCTACTTTTATTTGCATCTTTACTTTTTGCATCTATATTATAAAATACCAAAAATATATTTATCTTATCATACTATCTCTATCAAATCTCACTTTGGCAAGTGGCCATGAAGGGATTAACAACCCCTTTATTGCGTTGGTTGCGAGTTCTCAGTTTGTTTGTGTAGGTGCATGGGACTTTTGAGGAGCCTCCTACTGGATTGATACCTTGGTTCTCAAAACTGAGGGAAATACTTATGCTACACTTGCTGCATCACCCTCTCCTCTTCAAGGAAAACCAACGCAAGCTCAAGACGTAGCAGGGCTCCTCCTGGAAGGGGGCCCCTCCCATGTACCAGTGGAAGCACCATGCTCCGTGCTGGCTGACGACACTGCCGAGGAGCGACTATGCCCGTACACATACGGAAGCACTATGCTCCGCGCTGGTGATAAAAAATTGAGGGCAGCCCACGGCTGTATCAACCTCAGGGAGCCCAGAGCTCAGTGTCTGGCCTCATCGCAACGCCTCCCCTCGGGAGTGCCGCACGAGGGGGCTGGACACAGGGGCTACGCCCGGGTCACGCCCGAGCGCATGCCACCCAGCCAGGTCCCTCGGACCTGTTCGTCGCGCGCCCCTCCCCGAGTGGAGCCAAGGTATGAAAACCGTTTGAGTGTCAAGGGGGACTCCTGAGCATCGTGACTCAGGAGCCTAACTGGTCACGTAGCCCCTCACTCCTTAGTTCCGAAAGGCTAACGGTGGTTGAGGTATGCGCGGGGCCGGGCCCTACCGACGTAGAACGACAAATACACTCCTACACCCCCTCGCTATTTGCTATTAGCGCGTCAAGGGGGACTCTTGAGCATCGCGACTCAGGAGCCTAACTTGCCACGTAGCCCCTTACTCTTTAGTCCCGTCCTGGTGATCCGGTCGAGGCTAACGGCGGCTGAGGTATGCGCGGGGTCGGGCCCTGCCGACATAGAACACAAAGTAAACAGGAAGGAAACCGCAAAATCTCAAAAAATCATAAGAAAATTCAGGAGCAAATATTACAGACCATCAATTGTTCTCACGATACCAAACACAAGTTTAAATGCCTCCACGAGGCACGATACATGTTGCAGGAATTGGAGCGGGAAAGGAGCCGCGAGAAGATCACCCTTGGGCATTGTCGCTGCTCGTGGTGGAGTTGCGCTTGTCAGCTCCACCCCCCGAGGCCGCGGAGCCAGCAGCACCTCGCTTAGGCGCAGTGTTGAAGGTGCGGAACTTCGCCAGCAAGGCCTCTGCTCGGCCCTTCACGGCCTCAGCAGCAGCGGCGGAGCGCTCGGCATCCACAGGTTCCAGCAGGTCATCATGGTTGGCGTCGGGGTTGCGGAGGTAGACGTGGCTAAGGATCCCCGTCAGCGCTGCGGAGTAAAGGACGCAAGCTTCGACCTCGGCCAAGGGGCCGATGCCGGTCACGACCTCCTCAAGCGCCTCGACCAGGAAGGGAAGCAGCTTGGCGGGGCCTTCCGTTGCTCCGACCAACGGCTTCTCCAGACCCTCTTCATAAAGCGTCTTCAGTGCCTTGCGAGACCTCCCCTCATAGTCCGTGAAGGCTGCGCGGTCCTCGACCAAGACTTTCGCCTTGGCGTCCAGCTCAACGCTCTCCGCCTTCAGCATCTGCTCCAGCGTCTTCAGCCGGCCGCGATCGGCCGAGAGTTCGGCGTCGCGGTCCCTGGCGGCAGCCTCCCGAGCCTTCATCTCCTCCTCCTTCGCCTGGCGGTCGCGAACCTCCTTGGCAAGCTCATCACGCAAGCCTTGCAGCTTGTCCTCCAGTGCCTTGTAGTGGCCTCGGACAGTTGAAGCATCCTTCAATGCTGCGTCGCGAGCGGCTATGGCCTGGGAGGTGGCTTGCTTCTCCTCTGCAGAAGCCGCCACAGCCTGGCTCAGCGCCGCTCGGACGGAGGAGTACGAGCGAACCCAGCTAGAGACCAGCTCTAGGCGCCCGACTAACAGGCGGGGGTCGGCGCCCTGGAGATCTTCTCGCAGCCGACTCAGCTTGTTTGCAGCGCGGTCCAAGGCGGTGGAGAAGGCAGAGGAGACGGGAGCCGGTGGAGTAAGAGGAGAAGACGGCAGCGTGATCATGGCTTGAGAGGCCGGGACCTCCTGAGCCTTAGCTACCTCGGCAACAGCATCAAGCGTAGGCGCCTCCAGAGTCAGCGGGGCCACGGGGGATGGCTCCCTGCCAGAGCGTCCCTCCTGGCCTCGCGAGGACGATCGGGCAGGGAAGGTGCGAGCCCCACTGCCTTCCTTTCCCGCAGGTGAAGGCGCGGCCACAACAAACGAGCTTGCCCCAAGTGGAGCCACCATGTCCCCCTTCAGCCTCTTCGCCGCAGGCGGCGGCCTAACCAAAATGGAGGATGTCAAGCCTTGACGGCAAAAACAAGAGCAAAGCAGAGTTTGAGTACTTACTGGTTGCAGCTGCGGGTTCCAATGGCCTCCGGCAGAGCTTGAAGCCCGAAAGCCTCCTGCGGGGCTCAGCCTCGGGCGGTCCGACAGCAGAGGAAGGCACACCAGGAGGGCTGGAGCTGGCTCTGGGCAGCACCGGGGCTGGAGTAGGCCCACGGGAGATCAGACCCGACCTGTCCTTCTTCAGGATCATGTGCGGGTCCTCTCCCCCTTGCCCGGTGCCGACCTCATCATCGTCCGCATGGAGCAGAGGGTGCTGGACCTGCGCCAGGGGGAAGTCTCCCCGTCCCCTCGGTGGTCGCCTCTGAGTCGCGCTCCTCCTCCTCCTCCTCCTCCTCCTCCTCCTCCTCCTTCTCATCTTCCTCCTCTCCCCCGCCGGAATCATCAAAGGACAAGTCCACCGTTGCCATCGCCGCCTGGACCTCAGGAGCCTCCGCCGGCACCAAACCATCCCCATCAAAGGTGGGCATGGTGTCCACCACTCGCTCCCAGTCGTCACGGAGGAACAAGGGGACCGGAGCGCCCTCCGGGCTTGCCACGTCCTCTCCGACCAGGAAGCGAAGAGCTGCAGTCAGATCCTCCTCGGCCAGGGCCTCGGAGCTCAGGTGGAGGACGGCGTCCGCATCCTCGCGCCTCCACAGCGGGCGCAAGTGCACCTGAAGTGGAACCACCCGGTGCTCCAAGAACTCCCTCAGGAGTGTGGCCCCGGTCAGCTTCGCTGTCTTCAGGTTGCCCGGCCTCAGGTCAGCGTTCATCTTCTCCAGCACCAGCTTCACCCGCCGGTCGTCAAGCTTTGCATGAGACCAAGCCTCGATGGTCTGGGGCTGCCCCGTGCGCAGCGCCAGCCGGGAGTTGATGCATCTGGCATCCATCATGACCCACTTGCTCCGGAAGCCGTCGGCCCTCTTCCCGGCCTTCGATATTGCGTTGGCTTTGGAGTACGCAAGAATGCTTGCGCACGCCGAGATATTGGCGCCACTGACTCGGAGGGAGAAGAAGTGGTGCAACAAGGCCACGAAGGGCATCACCCCGACGTGCGCCTCGCAGTAGTAGGCGAAGATCGACATGAGGAGAACGGAGTTGGGGTGGAGATGCAGAGCATGTAGCTTATACTGGCGAAGGACATCAAAGAAGAACTCAGAGAAAGGAGGCACCAGACCAGCAACGATGGCGCTCATGAAGAAGGGATAGAAGGTGCTCCCCTTGTCCTCCGGCTAGGCAGAGCCGAGCTGGAGCGCAGCCTCCCCCATCTCGCTGCCTTGCGTCACCGTCATCAGGCGCGTGAGGGTGAGATTCTTCTCCGACATGTTTGGGGGATCCAGAGCCGGTGAGTACCAGGTCGGTGGAGCCCTGGTCGCGGTCTTGTGGGGCGCCATTGCTCGCTGGGGGTGAAAGGTTGAGGAGGATCTGGAGATTTCAGAAGCAGGAAGGCAAGAGCAAGCATGGGGATCTGAAGCAAGGCGAACGAGGGCAATGAAGGTAAGACTAACTTGGACCAGCCTTTTGTCAGACGGGCAGTTGCCGAGGCAGCATGGGGAAGCGGAGATGCCCACGTCCAATCAACCGCCACACGGCGCCCAAGGTCGCAGGCTATTGGGGCCCGTGGTGCTCCGCACTTGCCCTTTCGCTTCCCTGCTAAGCCAAGTCCGAGCGCGCCTTGGGCCCGGGGGCTACTGTCGGCGTTCTGGGAATGGGGGTCCCCAGACTTGCCTGCCTGCGGCCTGCGGCGTGGCTCAAGTGGTGGCCCAGTACGGCCCATCTTCATCAACTCAGGCTCAAGACCCTCGCGAGGGGCCAAGCCTCGCGGGGCGGACGACACAAGGCTTCCTCAAAAGCGGCCTCACCAGGCAGGCTCGCGAGGAGGCGGAGTGATCAAGGCAGGGGTACCTCGTGAGGTGCTTGTGACGCAAGCCGTGACGATCGAGACCAGGCGGGCGCCAGGCAGGCGCCGGCCTATGCAGTGTCCTTGTTTCCTCCTTGGTGCAAAGGGGGCAAGCACAGGCGTGGAGTACCGAGGCATCAGGGAAAGGTTACCCTTTCGGTGCAACGAGACCAAGACCAGCAGAGCGGCAGGACGGAGGTAAACATGGAGCCCAAGACGGCATCATCGCCAGTGCCTTTCGCAGCCGAAGACCAACTTTAGTCAGTATAACTTGTACTAGATGTTCCCCTTCAAAATGGCCGTTGTTGGCGCCCTTCCCGCCCAATATTTGGGAAGAGGTCCAGGGCCTCTATATATAGAGCTAGCCACCACAGTAGAGGGCATCGAGTTCTCATCTCATCTAGAGGCGGGAAGATCCATCCCAAGTAGAACACCGCACCAACTCAAGAACACCTCTCGCGAGGCTGTTCCTCCCTTGTACTGTTCATCATCAACCCCTGAGGCAATCCACCACACCACACACTAGAGTAGGGTATTACACCACAACGGTGGCCTGAACCAGTATAAATCTTGTGTCCCTCGTGTTGTTCATCGTCTAGCTTAGATTCTCAGCGAGGCATTCGGACGTGGATCGGTAGGGGGAAGATCTTCGCGTGCACCCCGGAGTTTGAACCTTAAGGGTTTTGCCAGAACCCGATATCCGACAATGCGGTAGTGGATGCCCACGCGGGGTGGAGTATGAGGATTTACTGGTTCGGCTGCGGTGTGAGGCTGCCGTCGCTGCAGAATAACAGGGGGTGTGGGTGAGTAGAGGGGTGGCCTGGCCAGCGGTGGGAGTAGTAGGGGGCGGTGAGGTCTCCGCGGCATCACAGCCAGCCACCGGAGGCAGGAGCACGTGGCACGCCAGTGCTGGTTTGGGCGGCTGGAGCAAGAAGACCAAAGGTTGAAGAAGCACTACGGCCGTTGGATGGACATCGTACGGTCACTGGAGCTAGAATTGTTCATATTGACTAAGTTGACAAAGCCCTCCATCCCCGTCAACTTAGTTGGCCCACAAGTCAGCCTCCCACTATGGTTGGTCCCAGCTAGCAGGGGGTATTCATTTTTTGTGCGTAATAAGGAGGCACTTCCTTGCGTGCAAAGATATAGCTGGTGGGTCCGACCTGTCAGCGGGGGGACATTTTTTTCGTGAAATACAGAGGCCCTTCCGGTGGGTCCCAGCTGTCAGGTGGAGGAATCATTATTTTGCGCGTAATAAGGAGGCATTTCCTTGCATGCGACCGTGGACCCAGCTGTCAGCATCTCCACGCACAGTCTACTTCCGATGGTGTCGTTCATTGACCATGTTGACCACTCTGCGCTGAGCGCATCAAAGGTGGTGGACGATGGCGAGGCCCCGGACAACAACGAGTTGGAGATGGGAAGACACGGGAGTGGAGTCACAGATGGAGAGGTGTATGACGGTTAACTGGTTCTGGTGCTGTGTGGTTAGGCAGTCGGTGGAGAAGAACAGGAGGTGTGGAGGGGTGGAGGGATGGTCTGACCAACGATGGAGTAGCGCTTCACAGTGAAGCATGCTAAGCAGAGCTGCTAGCAATAGGAGGCAGGAGCAGGTGGTCCCGGTGGCGCTGGAGGAAGAAGACGAGAGATTGAAGATGGATGCCAGTTGTTGGATGTAAATCCAACGGCTAACAATGTCAAAATCATTTGTTGACTAAATTGACAACGACTTGCGTTGGCTTCGACCTATTGGCCCACATTTCAGTCTAAAAAAATGTGGCACATATTCAACCCATTTTTTTTCAGAATTTACAGTCTTTTTTGCGGGGTAGAATTTACAGTTAATTTGATCTCTTTATTTTAGAATTACAGTCCATTAGCACGGTTGGGTGAACAAATAATGTAACGTCCATGCGGCCCATTTATTTTTTTTTCTAGAAAATTATAGGCTATTTGCAATTTCTCGAAATACACGATTTTGCTGGGCTGATTCTAATTATAATGTTGGGTTGGACGCAGCAATTTTTCCAAAAAAAATAACAGGGGCTGAGCATTTTGTTATAAATATATTTAAATAATAAGTGATTTATTATTACATTGGTCCTTAAATCTTACCAAGCTTTTGTACACAATCACAAGGATTTTCGTTGCCAAAAAAATCCAGGATTTTATTGTTAAGAAACTATTTTTGTAAGTTAATAAGATATGGGATATTGTTTTCTTACATATGTAAGTATCTGTTAAATATATGATGACAATAACAATAATATATAATAACATATAAAATAATTTAAATATATATAATATAATTAGAAGGGAAACATAAGTTGGACCAGGCGTTCCTATTGTTATATAGAAAAATAGAACAGACCTCTGCGTTTTCTTCAAAAAAAATATAAATTGGGCTGCCGATGTTCAAATAAAACCTCAGATGGGAGGTCCATTGGCCGGTCGATAGATGACGGCCCACAAGAAAATACAAACCAACATGTCGTGGGTTGCGCGTGTTAAAAAAGAAAGCCTAGACGGGGCATCCCAAAACCCAGCTGATACTTGCTGCCCCGGTGATAATAAATGATACCTGCCAGCTCCCCGGCTTCATTGTGAATTTATCTCCTATAGTAACTACATTGAAGCACCTAAAAAATGTAACTATGTTGACAAACCCATGGGCCCCAACGTCAGTATAGCATTAGGAGGAAGCATTTTTCGATGAGGCACTTGCTTGTGTACGACCATAGACTTGGTGGGTCCCGACTGTCCGCCTCTCCACGTACAGTCCTCTCCAGATTCCTCTCGTTTGCTCAGCATATTCACAATGGCAGACAGCGGCGCCATGGCGAGCGCACAAAGGCACAGGAGGAGATCCAACCACCTAAGGAAGTGCCTTATTAGTAATGAAACTACTGAACTAGCCTAGTGGCCAAGTGACACTACCCGACAGCTGTTCCACCCGGGTTCGATTCCACCTGATGCAAAGAAAATATCTCCAAATTTTTTGCCTCTACCTTATTAACATGTGGGTCCCCATTGTCATCTACGCACACCACGTCCAACAGTTGCCAAAACTTCGTCCCTCGTTTTCTCTATTTTTCGCACACTCGACATTGTGTGGGCATTTTGAAATAGCATATCTTTTTGACTATGCATTATATGAAGATGTGCTATGCATGAGCGTTGATCAGCATGATGTTAACTGGCTGGTAGTTCCATTTTCGACCATGAATAAAACTTCCAACATGATGTTAACACTGTTTGAAAAGGCCGTCTTAATATAAATGCTCTGCCTCTGAAAGTTCAGTTTCTTATGTGAAACTGAACTTGCAGTTTCTTATTTGAAACTAAAACTTGCAGTTTCTTCTCTGAGAATCACATTGTCTGCACTTTTATACTCCTATGAAACTACATTTTTTGAAGTGCTAAAAATAGATCTCTAGAATTCATAAAATACTTCATATGCTCAATACTACAAATTTGAAATTCAAAAGACATTCATATCTCAAAGTACTCTCAAAATACACAACACAAAACACAATTCACAACCTGCAAATACTGACAACCCTAAGCTCCTCTGACAATTCACTACCTACCCGGCTATTGGGCTAGGGGAGGGGCAGTCCCCTCCTATTCCTCGGCGGCAAACAGCCGCCCCGTGAGACGATGTGAACGGCGAGGGAGAGGATGGCGGGGAAACATCGTTGGGCCAACTGCTTTTCTCCTCTTGTAGTTGGGTTCGGTCGACGAAGACTCCACCGGCTCGCTCTGGCATGACACCCTCAGAAACGACACCTTGTAGATGCTCGATCCTTCAATCTCTGGTGGATGCTCCATCTGGGATCGATACTCCCACCACCGCTCCCTCACGATTGGATTCGGTGAAGCTGTTTGCTCCATGGCCCAGAGGAGCAACTCTATGTACTCCCAGATGACTCCCTCCGGGAGTATCGCCGCCTTTTCGCTCTGTTGCAGATATTTGGCCATGGATGTCGCCGTCGCCGCTAGTTGGTCCTTGTTGTCAAACCAAGATAGTATCTCCAACATCCTAGCTAGCTTCACATGGTCGCTGTCTATGATCCTCACGTATCGGTTGTACTCCTCCATCGATCTACTTCTCCATAGCACCTTCACTCGCCGGCGGTGGTTTTTGAATGGAAGAGGAGAGGAGCAACGCTGGTTTTGGATTAGAATGGGAGAGAAGCGACACTGGTTTTGGATTGGAACAAGAGAGGGGGGCGGTGGTTTTCAAATGGAAGAGGAGAGGAGCGGCGCTAGATTTAGATTGGAACAGGAGATGAGCGGCGGTGGTTTAAGAGGAGAAGAGCGGAAGAGCGGCATTGGTCTTGGAAGTATTTTTTTGTTTTGCGTATTTAGGGTCAAAGTTTGACCACGTACTATATTTGACAAGCAAAATGTGAATGCATGTCACCAAAAATTGTATCGTTTGGTTCGTATCTGAATGTACTTTCAAATTATATTATTTTTGCAACGTATAACATATATTTTATTTGCACAAATCATGGTCAATTATGACCCAGAATAAAAGGGAGACTAGTTAATGTGGGGTCACTTTCTTAATTGAAGCGTAAATTGATTTTGATTTTGATCCAGTCAAAGCACGTCGGCCCTCTCGTCCAATCCTAAATCGCTGCCGCACGCTCTTCTCCCTCTTCTCCATTACAAAACCACCTCCTCTCCTCTCCATCATCTCCATTCCAAAACCATCGTCTCGCCTCTCCCTCTTCTCCATTGAAAAACCACCTCCTCTCCTCTCCATCATCTCCATTACAAAACAACCGTCTTGCCTCTCCCTCTTCTCCATTGCAAAACCACCTCCTCTCCTCTCCATCATCTCCATTTCAAAAACCACTGTCTCACCTCTCCCTCTTATCTATTGCAAGACCACCATCTCTCCTCCCATCTTCCAAAGCTAGCACCTGACCACTCAGAAGGACTTGTATGGAGAGGATGCAACAGCGAATCAAGCAGATTGCTGGTGGAGACCATGCAAAGTTAGCCAGGTTGAAGGAGATCCTTACTTGGTTTGACAATGAGTGGGAGATTTCGAGGACGGTGAGGGCCATGTGGTAATGTATGCGAAAGAGCGAGACAACGACGATGTACTCCTCGGCGGCAATCACGCCGTAGTCCTTCGAGTTCATCGAGTATCTCCTCTGGGCGATGGAGCAGACATATTTGCCTGAGGCAAAAGTCAGGCGGAGGTGGTGGGTGTACAGATCGAAGGTCGAGCACCCAGAGGATAATGAATCAATCTAGTACGGTGTGTCGTTCATGAGGGTACAGAGCCAGCCGGAGCCATAGGAGTATTCGTTCTCCCACCGCAAGAGGACGCCGAATAGCGCGACGTCGCTTCCCTGCCATTCTCCACGGTTCCCTCGACGCTCGCCTCGTTTCAATGGCGGCGGTATGGTTTAAGGTAAGCTTCGCACTAACCTAATCTTCCATCTGCTCATGCTTACAATCAGTGTACAGCTAATGAAAATCATGCTTACAATCAGTCTCCGAGTAACTACGCCAATCACCCTAAAATATCTCTGGACCTTTGCGTCAAAGTTGTGACACTGTGTACAAATAAAGAAAAATAGATTGGTGCTTCTTTCAGAAAAGGGTACTCCCTAGAAAAGTGCCAATATAAGCTACTAGTATTTGGTTAGAGGATTTGCTGCCGAGAAAGATCCGTCCACAGAGAGCGCCACACATCCCACTGGTGGTGGTGGATGCCATTGCGTGCATGGAGCATGGTTGGTGTCGGTAATTTTTACTTGGCACACCTCGCACTCTGCATATATGCCGGTTCCATCCGTACATTTGTGCAGTTCCACCAAAATGCAGCTGAATAACCCTGTTTGCACAGATAATGAAAAAGCGTGGTTACATTATAGTGGCACTAGTTGATGGAACATGCACTAATAAATAGAAGAAAATATTGCGATAGTATCATAGTATGTGAAAGGATCGAGAAGAGGTGTCTAGAGGGGGGGGGGGGGTGATTAGACACTAGGTGCTAAAAGTAGCAGTTTTTAGTTTCTTTAAGTTTAAGTGGAGTTTTGGCACAAGTTTAACAATCACAATACATCTCAAGCAAGCATGCAAAGAGTATATGAGCAGCGGAAAGTAAAGCATGCAACTTGCAATAATGTAAAGGGATGGGATTGGAGAATTCAAACGCAATTGGAGACACGGATGTTTTTGTCGTGGTTCCGATAGGTGCTGCTATCGTACATCCACTTTGATGGAGACTTTAACCCATGAAGGGTAACGGCTGCGCGAGTCCACAGAGGGCTCCACCCAAGAAGGGTCCACGAAGAAGCAACCTTGTCTATCCCACCATGGCCGTCACCCATGAAGGACTTGCCTCACTAGCGGTAGATCTTCATGAAGTAGGCGATCTCCTTGCCCTTACAAACTCCTTGGTTCAACTCCACAATCTTGTCGGAGGCTCCCAAGTGACACCTAGCCAATCTAGGAGACACCACTCTCCAAGAAGTAACAAATAGTGTGTTGATGATGAACTCGTTGCTCTTGTGCTTCAAATGATAGTCTCCCCAACACTCAACTCTCTCTCACAAGATTTGGATTTGGTGGAAATAGGATTTGAGTGGAAAGCAACTTGGGGAAAGCTAGAGATCAAGATTCATATGGTAGGAATGGAATATCTTGGTCTCAACACATGAGTAGGTGGTTCTCTCTCAGAAAATGTAAGTTGGAAGTGTAGGTTCATTCTGATGGCTCTCTCCACGAATGAAGAGGAGGTGGAGTGATACGTATCCAATGTATCTACTTTTCCTAACACTTTTGCCCTTGTTTTGGACTCTAACTTGCATGATTTGAATGAAACTAACCTGGACTAACGCTGTTTTCAGCAGAACTGCCATGATGTTGTTTTATGTGTAGAAAAGAAAAGTTCTCGGAATGACCTGCAAATCCACGGAGGCTCCTTTTTGAATTAATAATAATTTCTGGGCGAAAGAAATACACCAGGGGGCCCAGGGCCTGTCCACGAGACAGGGGGCGCCCCCCCTGTAGGCCGCGCCCCCCAGCCCCCCTGGACCTCCACCGACCTCAACTCCAACTCTATATCTTCCGTCTCGCGGAGAAAAAAATCAGGGAGAAAGTTTCATTGCATTTTTACGACACGGAGCTGCCGCCAAGCCCTAATCTCTCTCGGGAGGGCTGATCTTGAGTCCGTTCGGGGCTCTGGAGAGGGGGATCCATCGCCGTTGTCATCATCAACCATCCTCCATGACCAATTTCATGATGCTCACCGCTGTGCGTGAGTAATTCCATCATAGGCTTGCTGGACGGTGATGGGTTGGATGAGATTTACCATGTAATCAAGTTAGTTTTGTTAGGGTTTGATCCCTAGTATCCACTATGTTCTGAGATTGATGTTGCTATGACTTTGCTATGCCTAATGCTTGTCACTAGGGCCCGAGTGCCATGATTTCAGATCTGAACCTATTATGTTTTCACGAATATATGTGTGTTCTTGATCCTATCTTGCAAGCCTATAGTCACCTATTACGTGTTATGATCCGACAACCCCGAAGTGACAATAATCGGGACACTTCTCGGTGATGACCGTAGTTTGAGGAGTTCATGTATTCACCATGTGTTAATGCTTTGGTCCGGTTCTCTATTAAAGGAGGCCTTAATATCCCTTAGTTTCCACTAGGACCCCGCTGCCACAGGAGGGTAGGACAAAAGATGTCATGCAAGTTCTTTTCCATAAGCACGTATGGCTATTTACGGAATACATGCCTACATTACATTAATGAACTGGAGCTAGTTCTATATCACCCTATGTTATAACTATTGCATGAGGAATCACATCCGACATAATTATCCATCATTGATCCATTGCCTACGAGCTTTTCATATATTATTCTTCGCTTATTTACTTTTCCGTTGCTACTATTACAACTACTACAAAAACCCAAAAACATTTATCTTTACTGTTGCTACCATTACCATTACTATCATACCACTTTTGCTACTAAATACTTTGCTGCAGATACTAAGTTATCCAGGTGTGGTTGAATTGACAACTCAACTGCTAATACTCAAGAATATTCTTTGGCTCTCCTTCTGTCGAATCAATAAATTTGGGTTGAATACTCTACCCTCGAAAGCTGTTGCGAACCCCTATACTTGTGGGTTATCATGGAGGGGTATATATAGCCTCCACACAAAATCTAACCATTACACACAACTTGCCAATCTCGGTGGGACCGAATTGATAAACTCGGTCGGACCGATTCAACAAATCTAGTGACCATTAGGATTTTCGGTGGGACCAACATGCAACTCGGTAGGACCGATATGGATAGGGTTAGGGCATAACGTAATCTCGGTGAGACCAATTACACAAACTCGTTGGGACCAATTTTGGTAATAAGCTAACCAGAGAGTTGGTCAGGTAAACTCGGTGGGACCGGTTTGCTCATTTCAGTGAGACCGAAATGTTACGAAAGGGAACCAGAGAGTTCACATTGCAATCTTGGTAGGACCGGTTACACAAACTCGGTGAGACCGATTTTGGTTATGGACATACAGAGAGATTGCAATCCCATCTCGGTGAGACTGAGATCCCTATTGGTGATACCGATTTGCCTAGGGTGTGTGGCAGTGGCTATGACATCTAAACTCGGTGGCGCCGGATAGAAAGAATCGGTGGGGTCGAGTTTGACTTTTGGTTTAGGTCATATGTGGATGTGAGAAAGTAGATGAGAGCTTTGGAGCATATCACTAAGAACTTTGAGAAAGCAAGCCATTAAGCAACACCTCATCCCCTCTTGATAGTATTGGCTTTTCCTATAGACTCAATGTGGTCTTGGATCACTAAAATAGAAAATGTAGAGTATTGTGCTTGAAGCTTGAGCCAATCCTTTGTCCTTAGCATCTTGAAGGGGTTCCACATCCTTTAGTCCATGCCACTTCATTGTTGAACTTATCTGAAACATACTAGGTAAAAGTGTTAGTTCAACAAGAGATTTGTTGACATAAATTACCAAAATCACCCAGGCAGCACTTGTGCTTTCAATCTCCCCCTTTTTGGTAATTGATGACAACATAGATCAAAGCTTTAGATAAAGATATGGAGAATAACAAGTAAAGCTTTGGACAGACATGTAACATGCATAGGCTCCCCCTACATGTACGCAATCATGTGAATATGGAATATAGAAGCATGTGAATGCATAATCATGGCAGAGTAGGCAATGGGTTACATGTATCTTGGCTATATGCATCATAGCAAAGAATTGTGGGAAATGTACCTTGATGCTCATGAGTCCTTCTTGCAAACAATATGTACATCAGCAAGAATTCCTCATACACATGACTGTGATGCATATACTTACCTTGTGGTCTTGAGTTGGCTTAGGATGGAATAAACCTATGAAAATAAGGTTAGATAACACATATGCATCTACTAGCCAGAGCAAACAAAAAGAAACCACAAGAATACCAAGACTGGGATGACATGTAGAGTGTAAGTACTAAGTACCACATTGGATATAGACATGCCCCCAAAGGTAAAGATGTGCAATGAATTTAAAGAATTTCTTTCCCTTGGATGTCTTGCTCCCTCTGAATCTAGCATGGGATACTGGGAGAAGATAGGGAACAGAAAATCAGAGCTCAAAGAGACAAATGAATAGAGCTAATGCAGATAAGCACATATGAACATGTCTTTCCTCTCTAGAAGACATGTAACATATCTCCTCTTGAACACCAAGCATCTGGGATCCTTGAAGATTACACTCTCTCCTTGAGTATTCTCTCCCCCTAGAGATATGATTAAGCTTTGATGTGATCTCTCTCTCCCCCTTTGACATCAATTTCCAAGAACGGTCTTTTGGAATTTTTCATGAATGGGTTTGGTCCTTGAGTCCCAACACAAAGCAACTAAGTAAATATGATGCTGGTAGAGGACAAGATTCATTGAGTGGAGCTGGATATAAAGTAATGCAGGAACAAGTGGCAAAATGTCTTTCCTGTAGTGAAATCGGTGGCACCGAGCTGTATGCTTCGGTTGCGTCGAAAGGATTTGGTTGAACCAAAAACAACAGACCGGTGTAACCGAGTTCATCATAGAGAGAACACTTGTCACCTCAGCTCACTAGACAAGTAAGATCTCACAAGGATTTGCAAGGAATTAACTGAAAGATTTGCAATGAATTGGATGCAGGGAATGCAGAACAGAAAATAAAAGAGAAGAAACTTAAAAGAAATCTAGATGAAGTTTTTTGTGAAAGGGGAAACAAATATGCATGAGACAAATGCAAGACCATAGAAAAGAACACATGAGAACTTCATCCAGAATTGGTCGGCGACAAAGTCACCTATGTTAGAGTATATTGACTTAGGAGTCAAGTGAGATCACTTGACCATAGGTCATACTCATTGTTTAAGCTCAAAATGGGGTTACCATTTTCGTTTAAGCATCTTGATGTATTCACATCTTGTCGAGTTGCTTTGACTCATGACTTGGAGTAAAGCTTCTCTAAGATGGAATAACATACCTTGGGTGGTGGTGTTGATCATGATCATGTAGTCGAACTTGTGTGGGTTGCTCAAGGTTGATGTAGCTCATAAGAGTTGGGAGCACCACTTGGAATTTGAGTTCATCTACCTACATGGGTTAGTTTTGCAAGGAAGAGCACTTGTGTATCCAAGATGACAATCATGAAACTCAACAATAAATTTGTCAAAGGATATGTTTGAATGGTTCCGTGCTTCCTTGTCTTCAACCACCATTGTGTAGAGACTTGGTGATGTAGAGATTGCTTAAAAAGTGAGTGAGTTGCAATCTCATAGAGTTAGATTCATCCAAGTACCTACAAGGGTTAGATAACATGCAGGGTGCAAATATATCCAAGACGTAAAATTACCATCATAAGAGAAATATCAAGGATTTGTTATAAGCTCATGTATTGCATGTATCCAAGATGGAGTTCCTACTCCAAGTTTGAAGCATCAATGATGTTGAATTCACCTCTCAGCGTGCAAAACACTTTCTCATCAAGAGGTTTGGTGAAAATATCCGCTAATTGTTTTTCGGTGTGAACATGCTTAAGATTAATGTCCCCTTTAGCAACATGATCTCGAATGAAATGATGACGAACTTCAATATGCTTAGTTTGAGACTGTTGCACGAGATTGTGAGCAATCTTGATAGCACTCTCATTGTCACAAAGTAACGGAACATGTTTCACATATATCCCATAATCTTTAAGAGTTTGGGTCATCCAAAGTAATTGAGCACAACATGAACCACCGGCAATGTATTCCGCTTTGGCGGTAGACAAGGATACCGAGTTTTGTTTCTTGGAAGACCAAGATACAAGAGATCTACCAAGGAATTGACAAGTACCCGAAGTGGACTTTCTATCAACCTTGTCACCGGCATAGTCCGAGTCGGAGTAGCCAACAAGATCGAAAGAGGCCCTCTTTGGTTACCAAATGCCAAAATTTGGTGTATGAATTAAGTATCTCACTATCCTTTTCACGGCCTTAAGATGACATTCTTTAGGTGCAGCTTGATATTGTGCACACATGCACACACTTAGCATAATATCGGGACGTGAAGCACATAGATACAAAAATGAACCAATCATAGAGCGATAAACCTTTTGATCGACCGGTTCACCATCTTTGGTCAAATCAAAATGTCCACTAGTAGGCATGGGTGTAGTCATACCTTTGCATTCTTACATATTGAACTTCTTATAAGTCCTTGCTATACTTTGTTTGAGAGACGAAAGTACCTTCCTTAGTTTGCTTGATTTGCAACCCAAGAAAGCATCTGAGTTTACTCATCATCGACATCTCAAACTTCTCTGACATTAGCTATCCAAACTTCTCACTAAAATGAGGGTTAGTTGATCCAAATATAATATCATCGACATAAATTTGGCATACAAGTAATTCTCCATTGACCCTTTTAGTAAAAAGAGTAGAATCAATTTTTCCTATTTCAAACCCTTTTTCAATAAGGAACTTGGTCAAGCACTTATACCAAGCTCTAGGAGCTTGTTTAAGTCCATAAAGAGCTTTGTGGAGTTTGTAAACATGATTAGGTTTCTTTGGATTGACAAAACCGGGAGGTTGTTTAACATAGAATTCCTCCTCTATTTCACCATTTAGAAAAGCACTTTTAATGTCCGTTTGGTACAAGGTGATATCATGGTGATTAGCATAGGCAAGTAAGATGCGAATGGACTCAAGTCTAGCAGCGGGATCATAAGTCTCACCATAGTCCATACCTTCGACTTGTGTGTAGCCTTGGGCGACGAGACATGGTTTTTTGCGAACTACTTGTCCATCTTCATCTTGCTTGTTACGAAACACCCATTTGGTACCGATGATGTTGTGGTTGTTGTCAGGCTTCTCAACTAATGTCCAAACTTGATTCCTCTCAAAGTTGTGTAGCTCTTCATGCATAGCCTTTATCCAATCCTGATCTTCCAAAGCTTCTTCAACCTTCATAGGTTCAATGCTAGAGATGAATGAATAGTGTTCACAAAAGTTAGCTAAACGAGTTTTAGAACGAGTGATTCTCCCGGTTTGAATATCATTGTAGATTTTCTCGACGGGATGGTCTTTAGCAATTCTTGCTCGAACTCGTGAAAGCTTTTGCTTGGGTCTTGGTTGAACATCTTCTTCATCTTGTTCTTCTTCTTATCCTTCTTCATTGTTGGCGTTGTCGTTCTCTTGTCGTGGTGGAGAAGGAGGTTGTTGACAATCTTGGTGTACTTCCTCGTTTTCTACATCTTGGTGTGTCCCACTTGTGGATGCTTCCGTATCAACTCTTGGTTCACCTTGTCGTGAGGTAGAAGCTTCCACTTGGATGGACGAGGTACTCTCCTTCACCTTCATTGGACGAATCTTGCCAATAGACAAGTCTTGGATTGCTTCTGAGGGGTCTTTGTATCCTACATCAATTGGCAATTGCTCTACTTGTGAGTCGTTAGATTCATCAAACTTCACATCTACCATCTCTTCAACATTTTGGGTGAAATTATTGTAGACACGGTAAGTGTGAGAGAGCCATAACCAAGTAGGAAACCTTCATGAGACTTAGGAGAAAATTTAGAACGACGATGCTTATCAAGAATGTAGCACTTTGAGCCGAATACTCGAAAGTATCCAACTTGGGGTTTGTTACCGGTGAGGAGCTCGTATGCCGTCTTGCCGAGTAGCTTGTGAAGATACACGCGATTTGTTGCATGACAAGCTGTCTCAACCGCTTCTGCCCAAAAGTGCTTCAGCGTCTTGTACTCATCAAGCATCGTTCTTGCCATTTCGATGAGCGTCCGGTTCTTCCTCTCAACAACTCCATTCTGTTGAGGTGTGTACATAGCCGAGAACTCATGTGAAATCCCTTCTTCGTCAAGAAAGGTGTCCACATTTGCATTCTTGAACTCCGTTCCATTGTCGCTGCGAACCTTCTTGATCTTCACTTCAAATTGATTTTGGTCCTTCCTAGCGAAGTTTTTGAAGATCTTTTGGTCCTGCGATTTATCATCGAGAAAGAACACCCACGTAAATCTTGAAAAATCATCAACTATAACTAGACCAAAAGAATTTCCACCGAGACTCTAGTAAGCGTTGGGACCAAAGAGATCCATGTGAAGTAGCTCAAGTGGCCTCCTTGTGGTCATGATGTTCTTCACGGGATGCCTTCCTCCAACCTGTTTACCTGCTTGACAAGCACTGCAAAGTCTATCCTTATCAAATATGACATCGTTAACACCAAGGATATGATTTCCTTTAATAAGCTTGTCAAGGTTTCGCATGCCAACATGACCTAATCGTCTATGCCATAACCAACCTTTAGAGGATTTAGCAATAAAGCAAGTTCTAGGTTGAGCCTTTTTAGTGAAATCAACAATGTAAAGATCTCTACGTATACCGGCAAAGACCATTTTATGATTATCTCTACGAAACATTTGGCAATCTACTTCAGTAAATAGGACATTGAAACCGAAATTAGCAAGTCTAGATACTGAAAGTAAGCCAAGAGATTCAATGAGCATAACATTTTGAATGGAGCTATCATGTGAGATGGCCACCTTACCGAGGCCAACCACCTTACCCTTTGAGTTGTCACCGAAAGTGACATACTTTCGAGGACCATCGTTTTCAGCAAGCTCACGAAACATATCTTTATCTCTGGTCATGTGATCGGTACACCCACTATCAAGAACCCATTCCTTTCCTCCTGCCATATATCCCCGAAGATTTGCCATAAGACCAAAGTGTCTCATTGCATCATCAAGATCAAAGTCACTATCATCATCCTCGTCATAGTATCCATGTTCAACATTATCATGTGGTGGATCAAATCCTAGAGAGGGTGATTCATTAGAGTGAGTTTGACAATGATCTTCTTTATGAATTTTAATAGCTTTGGAAATAATATCGCTAACGATTCCAACATGTCCTTTGGCACGCATAAGATTTGTAAGTTTAAATAGACAATCACCAAACATAGGATCATTGGAATTCATCTTACTCAAGGCAATAGACTTATGAAGAATTTCATTTAGATTTTTCAAGGAGTAATCCGGAAATCGTTCCTCAAGAAATTTCCATATAGTGTAGGAACACTCAAGAGTAGGCAAGTTTCCAATCAAGTTTCTAGGCAAGCCTCTAGTGATAGATTAACAGTTCTAAGATTCCTAATCATGTCAATTGACTCATCAAGGGTAGGATGCATAGGATCAACATGAGGTGCACAAGGGCTAGCAATGTACTTGTTCAAATGATATTGATTGAAAATCACAAGCATCTCATTTTTTCACTCATGAAAATACTCTCCATCAAGTATAGGCACTCTATGTCTAAGACTCCCTAAAGTAGACTCATCCATCTTCCTCCAATGGTGATTAACCCAAAGCAATGGAGACCAAAGCTCTGATACCAATTGAAAGGATCG
>NC_041389.1:381722018-381724039 GCF_002162155.2 Triticum dicoccoides | reverse complement strand
GATTAGACACTAGATGCTAAAAGTAGCAGTTTTTAGTTTCTTTAAGTTTAAGTGGAGTTTTGGCACAAGTTTAACAATCACAATACATCTCAAGCAAGCATGCAAAGAGTATATGAGCAGCGGAAAGTAAAGCATGCAACTTGCAAGAATGTAAAGGGGTGGGATTGGAGAACTCAAACATAATTGGAGAGACGGATGTTTTTGTCATGGTTACGATAGGTGGTGCTATCGTACATCCATGTTGATGGAGACTTTAACCCACGAAGGGTAACGGCTGCGCGAGTCCACGGAGGGCTCCACCCAAGAAGGGTCCACGAAGAAGCAACCTTGTCTATCCCACCATGGCTGTCACCCACGAAGGACTTGCCTCACTAGCGGTAGATCTTCATGAAGTAGGCGATGTCCTTGCCCTTACAAACTCCTTGGTTCAACTCGACAATCTTGTCGGGAGCTCCCAAGTGACACCTAGCCAATCTAGGTGACACCACTCTCCAAGAAGTAACAAATGGTGTGTTGATGATGAACTCCTTGGTCTTGTGCTTCAAATGATAGTCTCCCCAACACTCAACTCTCTCTCACAGGATTTGGATTTGGTGGAAAGAGGATTTGAGTGGAAATCAACTTGGGGAAGGCTAGAGATCAAGATTCAAATGGTAGGAATGGAATATCTTGGTCTCAACACATGAGTAGGTGGTTCTCTCTCAGAAAACGTAAGTTGGAAGTGTAAGTTCGTTCTGATGGCTCTCTCCACGAATGAAGAGGAGGTGGAGGGGTTTATATAGCCTGCACACAAAATCTAACCATTACACACAACTTGCCAGTCTCGGTGGGACCGAATTGATAAACTCGGTCGGACCGATTCAGCAAATCTAGTGACCGTTAGGATTTTCGGTGGGACCAACATGCAACTCGGTAGGACCGATATGGTTAGGGTTAGGGCATAACATAATCTCGGTGAGACCGATTACACAAACTCGGTGGGACCGATTTTGGTAATAAGCTAACCAGATAGTTGGTCAGGTAAACTCGATGGGACCGGTTCGCTCATTTCGGTGAGACTGAAATGTACGAAAGGGAGCCAGAGAGTTTACATTGCAATCTCGGTAGGATCGGTTAGACAAACTCGGTGAGATAGATCTTGGTAATGGACATACAGAGAGATTGCAATCCCATCTCGGTGAGACCGAGATCCCTATCAGTGATATCGATTTGCCAGGGTTTGTGGCAGTGGCTATGACATCTGAACTCGGTGGCGTCGTGTCACATCCCTAGCTTCTGGTAGTGCTCTAGGCTAGCTTCATGTGTGCATCATGTCTATATTTTCGAAACTTGAACTGAGGAATTTTGGAAGCCTCAAAAACTTAAATAAAAGAGGGGCAAAAAACCCTAGAAATCTCATTCATTGCTCCAAAATGCTCTTCTTAAATGTTGATAATTTTTGGTAAGGATTCTGGTCCCAACCAAAATATTGAACATTTTTAAGGAATTATTTTTGGGACTTTGGATTTAATTCATTAGCTATTTGAATTTGAATTATATTCATATAATTAGAATATAATTTCAAATACCCCTGAAATATTTTATAAGCTTTTGGAAAAGTCCATCTAGCAATATAAAATATTCAGAGGAGTTTTTGGCATTGTTTGAATTATTTTAAATTCAAAACAGTGGCAAAATACATTAAATAAAACAAAATAGAAGAAAAAAATAAAAGCAGAGAGAGAACTTACCTCAGCTTACCCGTGCAGCCCACCAGAGCCTGGCCCAGCTCCTCCAGCGGCCCAGCCCGCCACCGCTACCCCCTGTCGTCTTCCCCCCCTCGCCCCGAAGCTGCTCGGTGGCGCGCGCGGCCACGCGCCCCGGCCACCTCCTCCCTCCCAGCCTGCCTGGCTCCTCCTCGACGCCCCGGTGACGCCACGCACCTCCTCGACCCCCCTCTCACTTCTCCCTCGCTCTCTGGACCTCCCTCCCCCTCGCTCCTCTGTTTCTCCCCCCCATGACCGAGAGTCGCCGTCGCCGCC
>NC_041389.1:381673680-381721581 GCF_002162155.2 Triticum dicoccoides | reverse complement strand
CCATGACCGAGAGTCGCCGTCGCCGCTGCTCGCCATAACCACGGCCACCGGGCCTCCCTCGCTCCCCCGACTAGCCCAGAGGCTCCGCCTCGACCCCCTCCTCCTCTCCACCGAGCCACGAGGCCCCGGACGCGCTGCAACGCTGCCACCATCGTCGTTTCCGTCGCCGGCCACCGAAGCTCACCGCCGTCGATTCGCGACGTCTGGCGCGTCTCCGAGCCCACTGAGCCACCCTGCTGCCTCCCTGTGAGCTTGCCATCGTTTCCCCTCACCTCTCTCTCTCTCGCGCGCGCCCTGTAGCCGCCGCCCCACGAGCAACCGAAGCCACCGTCCGCCATGGCCGGTGAGCTTCGTGCTCCCGGGCTCCTCCATCTGCGCTCGTTGCCTTCGAGTGCTCCTGACGACCCCAGTAATCCGTAGAGGCCCTCAGCTGACCTCGCCGTGCCGTGTAACGCCGAACCCGAGCACGCCCGAGCTCCGGCCGCCGCTGCCGAGCTCAGGGCCATCGTCTCCGGCCGCCCTAGCTACTGCTGCTTGCCGAAATGGGCGCGTGTGAGCTCCAGCTCTCCGTAGCCGCTCTCCTTCGTCCATTTGGACGCCGGAGGAGCGAACCCGAGCCCTCCGCCGCGCCTGTTGCCACCGGCGACGAACCGCCGGCGTGTTAGGCCCTGTTGACCAGGGGTTTGACCTCCCCTGGGTCATTTACATGTGGGCCCGGGGCCCTGCTAATCCAGTTTAGATGCTAATTAAATTTTAGCTAACCCACTGACTCACTGACAGGTGGGGCCCAGCCCTGTTAATTAACCCAGTTTAGCTTAATTAAATTCTAACTAAACTAATTTCACTGACGTGTGGACCCCACTGGCCAGGTTTGACCTGGACCAGCCCAGTTGACCCTGCTGACGTCACTGTGACGTGGGGCTGATGCAATAAGTATTTTCTAGATTTAAAAATAATCAGAAAATTCCAGAAAATTGTAAAACTTCAATAAATCATAGAAAATTAACCGTAACTCCAAATTAAATAATTTATATATGAAAAATTATCAGAAAAATTCAAGGAATCCATCTGTACCATTTCCATGCATGTTAGAACAACTTATAGCTGCTGTTTGGCACAAATCAATTAAATGGCATTTGAATAATCACATATGGAGTTTGAATTTGAATATTATATTCAAACCAACTTCATTTAATCTGTTGCTAGTTGCATTAGCTCAAAACACATTCATCTTGCCATGTCATGATCATGCATCATATTGTGCATTGCATTGATTGTGTTCCCTTCTGTGTTGCCGGTATTTGTCCCCTCTCGATAGACGTGATACCGATGATGTGATCGTTGACACTGATGAAGACTCAATGTTATCTTCAGAAGTGCCAGGCAAGCAAAACCCCCTTGTTCATTCCGATAAAATCCCACTCTCTCGCTCCTGCTCTCTTTTACTACATTAGGACAACAACGATTCTTCTGTTACTTGCTGCGGTAGCTGAACCCCTTTATCCTCTGCATGACCTGTCATTCCACAGTAAATAGATGAAACCCACTAGCATGAGTAGGAGTTGTTTGAGCCCTGTTGTGCCTACTCATTCATGCTTGTTTGTCATGCCTGCTATTGCTTAGAGTTGAGTCGGGTCTGATTCATCGGGGATGAATCAGAGGTGTGTGAACATGTCCTACTGTGTGTGAGCTAAGTGTGTGAACACGATTTGGTAAAGGTAGCGGTGAGAGGCCATGTAGGAGTACATGGTGGGTTGTCTCATTGCAGCCGTCCTCAGGAACTGAGTTCTGTGTTTGTGATCCATGATTCAGCTACTACCACGCATTGGGCCCGAAACCAATGGACCCTCTCGGCTTCTTAATCACCCTTGTCCTCTGTCCAGGAGTTGCAAGTAGTTTCTGGTGTTTGTAGTATGCTGGAGGCCGTGCGCAGCGCTGACCGTAGGGGTGGGCTGTGATGCGGTAGGCACGTGGCCGGGTAAACCGGGCGCCCGTTTGGTGTCACGGAACCCTGTTCACATCGTTTGGGGCTGTGAGCGAAACTCCGGCCGGATCTCCTCATGGATGGAACCCGAATAGGCGATAAACCTGGACTAGAGACTTGAGTGTTTAGGCAGGCCGTGGCCGACACCCACGTTGGGCTTCCGCTTGAAGGTTGCCGAGTACATGTCATGTAAACGGCGGTAAGTGGTGAGAGAGTGTGTGAAGAAGTACACCCCTGCAGGGTTAATATGATCTATTCGAATAGCCGTGTCCGCAGAAAAGGACTTCTGGGTTGCTTATATCAGTTCATAGACAAGTGAAAGTGGATACTCTAAAATACGCAAGATAAGCGTGAGTGCTATGGATGGCGTTCTCGTAGGGAGACGGGAGCGGATCCATAGTGGTGTATTGATATGGTGAATATGTGGACTCGTGTGCGCCACCTCAAAAGAGTCACTTGCAGTCGTAGTTTAGGATAGCCACCTAGTCAAAGCTGGCTTGCTGCAGTTAAACCCCACCATCCCCTTGTTGAAAATGATGCATATGTAGTGAGTTCTGATGTAAGTCTTGCTGGGTACATTTGTACTCACGTTTGCCTATTTTATGTTTTTGCAGAGAGACTTCAGTCTCACTAGTAGTTTCGCGTGGACTTTGACGTTTAGCTTGTTACCTCAGCTACGATCTTGTGCCCTCGGCAGGGTCTGGTAGATAGTCAGGCTTCTCAGCCTTTTTCATTTATAGATGTCTGTACCCAGACATGATAGCTTCCGCTTGTGCTTTGACTTGTATGCTCTGAGTGTTGGGTCATGAGACCCATGTTTGTAATATCTCGCTCCTCGGAGCCTATTGATTAAATACTTGAGTCGTAGAGTCATGTTGTGATGCCATGTTGTATTTGCACATATCGAGCATATTGTGTGTATGTTATTGAAATGCTTGGTATGTGTGGGATCTGACCATCTAGTTGTTTATCTTTAGTAGCCTCTCTTACCGGGAAATGTCTCCTAGTGTTTCCATTGAGCCTTGGTAGCTTGCTACTGCTCCGGAACACTTAGGCTGGCCGGCATGTGTCCTTCTTCGTTCCTGTGTCTGTCCCTTCGGGGAAATGTCACGCGATGAATACCGGAGTCCTGTTAGCCCGCTACAGCCCGGTTCACCGGAGTCCTGCTAGCCCAGTGCTACAGCCTGGATTCACTCGCTGATGACCGACACGTTCGATGCTGGGTCATGAATGCCTGTCCCTGTAAGTCTGTGCCACTTTGGGTTTACGACTAGCCATGTCAGCCCGGGCTCCTTATCATATGGATGCTAGCGACACCGTCATATACGTGTGCCAAAAGGCGCAAACGGCCCCGGGCTAAGGTAAGGCGACACCCGTGGGAATACCGTGCGTGAGGCCGCAAAGTGATATGAGGTGTTACATGCTAGATCGATGTGGCATTGAGTCGGGGTCCTGACACGTCGGATAGAAAGTATCGGTGGGGCTGAGTTTGAATTTTGGTTTAGGTCATATGTGGATGTGAGAAAGTAGTTGAGAGCTTTGGAGCATATCACTAAGCACTTTGAGCATGCAAGCCATTAAGCAACACCTCATCCCCTCTTGATAGTATTGGCTTTTCCTATAGACTCAATGTGATCTTGGATCACTCAAATAGAAAATGTAGTCTTGTGCTTGAAGCTTGAGCCAATCCTTTGTCCTTAGCATCTTGAAGGGGTTCCACATCCTTTAGTGCATGCCACTTCATTGTTGAACTTATCTGAAACATACTAGGTAAAAGTGTTAGTTGAACAAGAGATATGTTGACATAAATTACCAAAATCACCCAGGGAGCACTTGTGCTTTTAGTATGCCATGCTGCGAGGGTGAGATGGGCCCTGCGACGCCTCATACGGTATGCCTCATACTGGAAATCGTCCCAAGTCTCCCTGAGACGCCTTCTACAAGTGATGAACATCAGTGTACAACGGTAGTACAGGGAGGGGCCTTGAGACATTCAAATCCCTATTTTTGTGTGGATCAACTAAAATTAAGCACCCTAGTTTGCAGAAACGCTTAAACTTTAACAATGGGACTAGTTGATGAAACATACATTAACAAAGGGAAGCACTTTCACACTCGCTCTATTCTTCATTTTATCAGTGGCACTAGGGTCGAGCAGGTGGCAAACAAGGTGTACCGTGCGTCGCAAGGATGGAGGCCGGGGGTGCTTAGACTGGGATGCTGAAGCTGGCTCTTTCAGTCCCTATCTTCTCCCTGATGTTTCTGTGGTAGCATTTGGGTTGGAATCCAAACTTGGTCGAGCTGGTGCTGCATCCCCCTACCTGCCTAGCTTATGTTGCGAACTTGTCTCCTGCTAGTACTCAGTCTGTTCGAGTTGCATAACTGCCCATTTACACTGAGATGTTGTCGGATAATGGTTCTCTATGGTTGGGTTTCTTTAATGAAATCGGAAGGAACCCCCTCTTTCGATATATAAAAAAACAGTGGCACTAGCGGTGCCAAAACATTGCCTCAAATTAATAGTTCCACTATATTAAGGTGCAAAATAATAACATTACTGCTTTATCATGGCAGTGCCAAAACAGTAGCACAAGAGCAGGATCAACATGCAGGATCTTCGGCAAACGGTCAGACCAAAAAGGAACATGATGACCCACAAGTATAGGGGATCTATCGTAGTCCTTTCGATAAGTAAGAGTGTCGAAACCAACGAGGAGTAGAAGGAAATGACAAGCGGTCTTCAGTAAGGTATTCTCTGCAAGCACTGAAATTGTAGGTAACACATAGTTTTGTGATAAGATAATTTGTAGCGGGTATAAAGCAATAAAAGTAAATAAGTGCAGTAAGGTGGCCCAATCCTTTTTGTAGCAAAGTACAAGCTTGGACAATTTATTATAATGATAAAAGCGCTCCCGAGGACACATGGGAACTATCCTCAAGCTAGTTTTCATCACGCTCATATGATTCGCGTTCGGTACTTTGATAATTTGATATGTGGGTGGACCGGTGCTTGGGAACTGCCCTTACTTGGACAAGCATCCCACTTATGATTAACCCCTATTGCAAGCATCCACAACTACAAAAGAAGTATTAAGGTAAACCTAACCATAGCATGAAACATATGGATCCAAATCAGCCCCTTACGAAGCAACGCATAAACTAGGGTTTAAGCTTCTGTCACTCTAGCAACCCATCATCTACTTATTACTTCCCAGTGCCTTCCTCTAGACCCAAATAATGGTAAAGTGTCATGTAGTCGACATTCACATAACACCACTAGAGGAGAGACGACATACATCTCATCAAAATACCAAACGAATACCAAATTCACATGACTACTAATAGCAAGACTTCACCCATGTCCTCAGGAACAAACGTAACTACTCAAAAAGCATATTCATGTTCATAATCAAAGGAGTATTGATATGCATTAAGGATCTGAACATATGATCTTCCACCAAGTAAACCAATTAGCATCAACTACAAGGAGTAATCAACACTACTAGCAACCCACAAGTACCAATTTGTGGTTTTGATACAAGATTGGATACAAGAGATGAACTAGAGTTTTGAGAGGAGATGGTGCTGGTGAAGATGTTGATGTAGATTGACCCCCTCCCGATGAGAGAATCGTTGGTGATGACGATGGAGATGATTTCCCCCTCCTAGAGGGAAGTTTCCCCGGCAGAACAGCTCCACCGGAGCCCTAGATTGATTCCGCAAAGGTTCCGCCTCGTGGCGGCGGAGTTTCATCCCGTAAGCTTGCTTATGATTTTTTCCAGGGTAAAAGCCTTCATATAGTAGAAGATGGGCACCGGAGGGCCACCAGGGGGCCCAAGAGACAGGGGGCGCGCCCAGTAGGGGTGGGCGCGCCCACACCCTCCTGGACCGGGTGTGGGCCCCCTCTGGTATTTTCTTCGCTCAATAATTCTTATTAATTCCAAAAATAACTTTCGTGGAGTTTCAGGATTTTTGGAGCTGTGCAGAATAGGTTTCCAATACTTGCTCCTTTTCCAGCCAGAATTCTAGCTGCCGGCATTCCCTCTCTTCATGGTAAACCTTGTAAAATAAGAGAGAATAGCCATAAGTATTGAGACATAATGTGTAATAACAGCCCAAAATGCAATAAATATTGATATAAAAGCATGATGCAAAATTGACGTATCAACCCCCCAAGCTTAGACCTCACTTGTCCTCAAGCGGAAGCCAAAATCTAAAAATATGTCCACATGTTTAGAGATAGAGGTGTCGATAAAAATAAAATACAGACATGAGGGCATCATGATCATTCTTATAACAACAACATATATAGATTTTGTCATATGATTTCTTATGCTCAAGTAATGATCGATTCACAATGTCAAGTATGGTTCATAAACTTCATTGGGAACTAACAAACTATAATCTTAGTCATTGAAGCAATTGCAATTTATCATAACATCAGAAAGAGTCAAGAATAGAGCTTTTCAGCAAGTCCACATACTCAACTATCATATAGTCTTCTACAATTGCTAACACTCACGCAATACTTGTGGTTATGGTGTTTTAATTGGACACTGAGAAAGATAGGGGCTTATAATGTTGCCACCCAACGTATTCACCTTTGGGTGATGTCAACAATAGTAGCTCATGCTAACTTACATCCATTTGGATATATATATATAGGGTGGGTCTATTCTAATAACTCCCTTAAGAGTCTTATTCTGCACACCAAATTGCTTATTCTGCTAACACCCAGCCTCGCACCACAAAACACAGTTACCACAGAAAAACTGCAGCAGCCCACCACCCACCCACCTTCTTCCACCGGACGTACACACCTCCACCCCGACCCACCTTCTTCCCCGCACACCATCGCGCCCGACACCCACCTTCCGCCGCCGTCACACCCCACCACCGTCGTCCCACCTCCTCCCTCTCTGTCCTTGCCCTGCCTAAGTCCCCTCGGGCAGCCTCCCCTGCCGCCTCCACTTGAGATCGCCGTGGTGAAAACCAGATCCAGCCACCGCGCCCCACGCCCATCTTCCGCCACCGTCACACCCCACCACCGTCGTCTCACCTCCTCCTTCTCTGTCCTTGCCCTGCCTAAGTCCCCTCGGGAAGCCTCCCCTGCCACCTCCACCTAGGATCGCCGTGGTGAAAACCAGATCCAGTCACCTCTCTGCCGGCTACCTTCATCAGCCTCCCCACCATCGCTAGTGTCCACTTGGCCTGATTCACGGGCGCCGAGGAGCCAGGCACTGTCGGCGGAGCAGGTGGAGGGTGAGGGTGCAGGCGGCGCGTGGGCTACTATTGGGGGAGGATGGTGCGAGAGATGCACGCAGGCGAGTGGCAGGTGGAGGTGGTCGCCGGGGCAGAGGCGCCTCGCAGGGAACCCAGGGCGCGGGGCGGCGGCGGGGAAGAGAACACGCGGCGCCAGTGGTTGAAATCAATGGAGCGAGTCCCCCTGTTGCCACCGCCCCCTACTGATCCGTTGACCAAAAAATCCCCTTCACCCCTCCGCCTCAGGCACAATGGCGGCCTCTCGCCGGCGCATCCTCTCATTCGACGGCTGCTCCGCCCGGTGCCTACAATCTTTCGGGTGTGGTGGGGATTCAACAAAGATCTGCCTCGCCATCCTTCATCCCTCGTCTGCGGTATCAAGGCCGGGACGCCCAACACGGGGCGAGGGTGCCGCAGGTCAATGACATCCCGCCCAACTTTGTCGTGTGCAGTGCACACCTCGCCGTGCTGCAAGTTCTCCACCCGTTGTGCCTTCATCCACGGGGCAATTACACACGGCCAGAGTTTCCCGCAGCTCACATCTTCAGCCGGGGCAGTTCGCGGCCCGCCGGCATGCAGTTTTGGCATACGTTTTTTGCAGTATTATTTTCCAGAGCTCGCATTTTTTGTTTGAACCCATTTCCATCTGAGTGTAGATCATTTCATCGGCTTTGCTGGTTCACTTCTTTTTAGAAGAAAACAAAAAAGGTGAAAAACTTGATGAAAAAGAGGTTCAGTTCATGGGTACATTGCAAAAAATACTAATTGTACTTCACTGTTTTGCTCATGTGGCTCACTGTTTTGTGTTTTGCAGCTCACTATTTCATTCTTGTTCGATTTTGCATTTCTTTTGGGATCTGGAGAAGTTAAGAGAAGTGGAATTGCAGTCCGGCGGGCTGTGACATGGAGTCCTTCACGGGTGTCTGTGTGGTTTATTTTTTGTACAAGTACTTGTGATGTGATCTATTGCAACTCGGTTGTCCTCAAATGCAGTTTGGCTGGCTACGAGTGTTTTTTTTATCTGGCTAGTGTTTTTTTATCTGGCTAGTGTTGATTTTCTTTTTTTTATCGTGCAGCTCGGCTGGGGTAGTCATGCGGTTCAGCCACCTCCGAAAAGTTTGGGTGTGTTCTTGGTGCAGTACGGTGCATGGGAGTAAAAACTCGGGTCTATTCTGGTGGAGTTTGCTAGTCTCCTATTTGCAGTGTTGATATCTTGAATAAAATTGTTTGATGAAGACAAAAAAAGTAGTTCGTTCTAATTTGTGTAGCAGCTCATTACCCCTCTATATGAAGTGCAATTTGTTTCACGCGTTTTAAAATTCAGTCGACTACATCAACATATGCAGTGCGTTTGGTCCACGGATGTGGTTCACTTTTGAAAGTGATGTTGTTCACTTGTGCCCAAAAAATGAAAGTGCTAAAAATTTAGTGCAACAACAAAGATAGTAATGAGGTTCACTTCGATATATGTCGCGGTTCACTTGCCTCCTCTCTACGGTCCACTCTCGTTCACAAAAAAAATAAAAAAAAAGACAACAAAAACTCGTTTGAGAAAAAATTACGTTTGACAAAACAAAATTATGCAGTTCTCTTACTCGTTCGATGCATTGCGGTTTTCAGTCGGATGAAGTACCCACGTCGATTTGGGTGTCGCGAAAAACAGAGTGTCCGTATTTCGGTAAATTCGAAATTCCCCTTAAACCGTAAAGAAGTAGAGAGAGTGTTCTACATGAAAAAGTTGCGCCTCGTCGATATCTTTCCAACGGCATATCATTTGAATCATTCCGATCAGCGGTTTGTAAAAATTTCATGAAAAATGGCAACTACCACTCGTCGTCCGCCGCACGATTTTCAAAATTAACTTAAAACAATAAGAAATTTCAAACATATTTCAACAAAATAAAGTTGCGCCTCGTTCGTAGCTTTCCAATGGCGTATCACATGCCTCGTTTCGACAAACGGTTCAAAAACTGAAGCGAAAACAGTACCAAAAATTTGAAAAAATTTAAAAAACAGAATTCCGCGATTTAGTAAATTTGAAACTGCTCTTAAACCGTAAGGAATTAGAGAAACAATTATATAATAAAAAGATGCGCCTCGATGATATCTATCCAACGGCGTATCATTTGCTTCATTCCGTCGAGCGGTTTAGAAGAAATCGTGAAAAAATGCTTGCTGCCACTCGTCATGGGCCGCACCATTTTCAAAACTGCTCTTAAACTGTGTGGAATCTCGAAAAGTGTTCAACATATCGAAGTTGCGCCTAATCCATAGCTTTTTAACGGTATATTACATGCCTCATTTCAGTAAACGGTTAAAATATTAGAGCGAAAACAGTACCGAAAAAATAACGCGTGCAATTTTTTTCGACGAGAAGTTCACTCGTGTGAGTACTGTAGCACACTTGGTTCAAGGAATGACGTGCACTTGCGTTCAGCATGCAGTGCGGAAGTGGTGTGTAGAATAGTTATTCTGCTAATGTTAGCAGAATAGACCGTCTGTATATATGTGTGTGTGTGTATATATATATATATATATATATATATATATATATATATATATATATATATATATAAGGATCTTACCAACACGAGGTGCTTGCCAAAGGATAAAATGAAAAAGGGAAAGGTCAAGATCACCTTCACTCTTGCATAAAGTAAAAGACATAAAGTAAAAGATAGGCCCTTTGCAGAGGGAAGCAGAGGTTGTCATGTGCTTTCAGGGTTGGATGCACAAAATCTTAATGCAAAAGAACGTCACTTTATATTGCCACTTGTGATATGAACCTTTATTATGCAGTCCGTCGCTTTATTACTTCCATATCACACGATCGTATAAAGCTTATTTTCTTCGCACTAATAAGTCATACATATTTAGATAGCAATTTTTGTTGCTTGCAACATGGCAACTTACTTGAAGGATCTTACTCAATCCATAGGTAGGTATGGTGGACTCTCATGGAAAAACTAGGTTTAAGGGTATTTGGAAGCACAAGTAGTATCTCTACTTGGTGCAAGGAATTTTGGCTAGCATGAGGGGGAAAGGCAAGCTCAACATGTTGGGAAGATCAATGACAATATACTTTAACTGAGATGTGAGAAAACATAAACCATTACGTTGTCTTCCTTGTCCAACATGAACCCTTTAGCATGTCATACTTAATGAGTGCTCACAATCATAAAAGATGTCCAAGATAGTATATTTATATGTGAAAACCTCTCTTTCCTTATTACTTCCTATTAGTTGCAACAATGACCAAAACTATGTTTGTCAACTCTCAAAAACTTTTATGCCTCATACTCTTTATATGTGAAGTCATTACTATCCATAAGATCAGTATGAACTCTTTTATTCTTTTTTATTCTTTCTACTTCCTCAAGATCATAACAAGATAGCAAAGCCCTTGGCTCAACACTAATCTTTATTATAGATAGCTCACGGACTCGAATACATAAAGAGATCACAAAGCAAAACTCAAAATTACTTGATACCAAAACTTCAATCTACTAGATCAAGATATTGCTAAAAGGATCGAACTAAGTAAAACGGTAAAGATAGGAGTGTGATGGTGATACGATACCGGGGCACCTCCCCCAAGCTTGGTAGTTGCCAAGGGGAGTGCCCATACCCATGTAATTATGTCTCCTTCTTCATCGTTGGTGTTGTAATCTTCTTGGCGATGATGCCCCTCAGGATACGATTCTCCTCCTCGAGCTTATTGACTTGTTGTTTGAGGTCCATAATTTCCTTGCGGAGCTTGCCCGTAACAGCTAAAGCTCCCTTTACCCAAGGATGTTGCATAGCTTCTGGAGAACAAGTGACGCTCTTTTTCATGTTTTTATAAGAAAGAAATTTAACATTGGAAGGGATGACCAAATTTGGAATAGCCGAGCTATGTAGTTCCCCCATCATGAATCCTGCTTGGAAGCGAGAGGTAACTTCTTGATCTTCCGCCATGGCATCTATCCTTTTCAAGTCAGCCTCCATCTCATCCTCCGTTGATGGTTCAAAGTGATAAGCATCGCTATTTGCTCCCAGACCTGGTGTCTGGTGAGACACCCGACTCTCTCCGACTAACTCTTGAGAAGACATCTTGCTCTTAATCTGCAACAGGAACAACTCGAAACAAAAACAGAGGGGTTTTGCGTAATACGGTGGTCAAAACCTTCATGGGATTATATAATGAATTTTTACCAACCAAAATACGTAACGTGCAACAAAACGGAGTCCAGGAGGCACACGAGGTGGCCACGAGACAGGGGGCACGCCCAGTAAGGGTGGGAGCGCCCTCCACCCTCGTGGAGGCCTCATGTCCTTCCCGGATTACTTCTTGCTTCTCAAAATTCTTAAATATTCCAAAACGGAGGAAAATTGCCATTAGAATTTTTTTGGAGTCGGTTTACTTACCGTACCACATACCTATTCCTTTTCGGAGTTTAAAACGTTCTCGAAAGTGTCCCTTATGTATTCCTCCGGGGTTACGGTCTCAATAGTATTAGTTTCAACATTGATAGGATTACCTGAGATATAAAGTTTGATTCTTTGACCGTTCACCACCCTCGGACTTGTCTGTCAGGACCCCGATCCTAAGTCACACCGATCTAGCATGTAACACATCATATCACTTTGCGGCCTCACGCACGGTATTCCCACGGGTGCCACCTTACCTGGCCCGGGACCGTTTGCGCCTTTTGGCTCACGTATATGATAGTGTCGCTAGCATCCATATGACAAAGAACCCGGGCTGACATGACTAGTCGTGAACCCAAAGTGGCACTAACTTACAGGGACAGGCATCCATGACCCAGCATCGAACGTGTCGGTCATCAGCGAGTGAATCCAGGCTGTAGCACTGGGCTAGTAGGACTCCGGTGAACCGGGCTGTAGCGGGCTAACAGGACTCCGGTATTCATCACGTGAAATTTCCCCGAAGGGACAGACACAGGAACGAAGAAGGACACATGCCGGCCAGCCTAAGTGTTCCGGAGCAGTAGCAAGCTACCATGGCTCAGTGGAAACACTAGGAGACATTTCCCGGTAAGAGAGGCTACTAAGGATAAACAACTAGATAGTCAGATCCCACACATACCAAGCATTTCAATAACATACACACAATATGCTCGATATGTGCAAATACAACATGGCATCACAACATGACTCTACGACTCAAGTATTTATTCAATAGGCTCTGAGGAGCGAGATATTACAAACATGGGTCTCATGACCCAACAATCAGAGCATACAAGTCAAAGCACATGCGGAAGCTTAACATGTCTGAGTACAAACATCTAGAAATGAAAAAGGCTGAGAAGCCTGACTATCTACCAGATCCTGCCGAGGGCACAAGATCGTAGCTGAGGTAACAAGCTAAACGTCGAAGTCCACGTGGAACTACTAGCGAGACCGAAGTCTCTCTGCAAAAACATAAAATAGGCAAACGTGAGTACAAATGTACCCAGCAAGACTTACATCAGAACTAACTACATATGCATCATTATCAACAAAGGGGATGGTGGAGTTTAACTGCAGCAAGCCAGCTTTGACTCGGTGGCTATCCTGAACTACGACTGCAAGTAACTCTTTTGAGGTGGCGCACACGAGTCCACATATTCACCATATCAATACACCACTATGGATCCGCTCCCGTCTCCCTACGAGAACGCCATCCATAGCACTCACGCTTATCTTGCGTATTTTAGGGTATCCACTTTCACTTGTCTATGAACTGATATAAGCAACCCAGAAGTCCTTTTCCGCGGACACGGCTATTCGAATAGATGATGTTAACCCTGCAGGGGTGTACTTCTTCATACATGTTTCCACCACTTAGCGTCTGCACACGACATGTGCTCGGCAGACTTCGAGCGAAAGCCGACGTGGGTGTAGACCACGACCTACCTAAACACTCAAGTCTCTAGTCCAGGATTATCGCCTATTCGGGTTCCATCCATGAGGAGATCCGGCCGGAGTTTCGCTCACAGCCCCAAACGATGTGAACAGGGTTCCGTGACACCAAACGGGCGCCCGGTATACCCGGCCACGTGCCTACCGCATCACAGCCCACCCCTACGGTCAGCGCTGTCCACGGCCTCCAGCATACTACAAACACCAGAAACTACTTGCAACTCCTGGACAGAGGACAAGGGTGAATAAGAAGTCGAGCGGGATCATATTTCAGGGCCCAATGCATGGTAGTAGCTGGATCATGGATCACAAACACAGAACTCAGTTCCTAAGGACGGCTTCAATGAGACAACCCACCATGTACTCCTACATGGCCTCTCACCGCTACCTTTACCAAATCGTGTTCACACACTTAGCTCACACACAGTAGGACATGTTCACACACCTCTGATTCATCCCCGATGAATCAGACCTGACTCAACTCTAAGCAGTAGCAGGCATGACAAACAAGCATGAATGAGTAGGCACAACAGGGCTCAAACAACTCCTACTCATGCTAGTGGGTTTCATCTATTTACTGTGGAATGACAGGTCATGCAAAGGATAAAGGGTTCAGCTACCGCAGCAAGTAACAGATGAATCGGTGTTGTCCTAATGCATTAAAAGAGAGCAGGAGCGAGAGAGTAGGATTGTATCGGAATGAACAAGGGGGTTTTGCTTGCCTGGCACTTCTGAAGATAGCATTGAGTCTTCATCAGTGTCAACGATCACATCATCGGTATCACGTCTATCGAGAGGGGACAAATACCGGCAACACAGAAGGGAACACAATCAATGCAATGCACAATATGATGCATGATCATGACATGGCAAAATGAATGTGTTTTGGGCTAATGCATCTAGCAACAAGTTAAATGGGGTTGGTTTGAATACAAGATTCAAATTCAAACTCCATATGTGATTATTTAAATGCCATTCCCTTCATTTGTCCTAAACTGTAGTGATAAGTTGTTTTAACATGCATGGAAATGGTACAGATGGATTCCTTGAATTTTTCTGATAATTTTTCATATATAATTTGTTTCATTTGGAGTTACGGTTGATTTTATATGATTTTTTAGAAGTTTGGGGTATTTTCTGAAATTTATAAATCATTTCCTGATTTATTTTAATTCCAGAAATACTTACTGCGTCAGCATTGCGTCACTATGACGTCAGCAGGTCAACAGACGCTGCTGCTGGTCAAACCTGACCAGTGGGGTCCACTGGTCAGTGACTGGGGTTGGTTAGTGCCACTGACATGTGGGCCCGGTCAACGGCCACGTCAGCACGGTCAAAACTGACGCGTGGGGCCACTGTAATTAGATTAAACTAAACAGAAAATAAACTAGGATTAATTAAAGCGTGGGGCCTAGGTGTCAGTGACACGGTGCGGTGTTTAGTGGCTAATTAAGCCAGCCACGTCAGCAAGTGACGCCGGCGACCACGGCGACGGCGAGACCTCGCCGGAGTTGCTCGGGACGGCGCTACACCCCGCGGCTGGTCGCGCTGAGGGCACCAAGAGGGAGCCCGTGCTCCTGCGCATCTAGGGGCGCACATAGCTGGGCACAGGGAGGCCGGGGTTCGCCGGAAACGAGCTCCTGGCGGCGGCCGGAGTTCGGGCGTCGGGTGTTTCGACGCTACTGCTCACAAGCGAGGGAGCTAAGGCGCTGGAGGGGCTCTACGGGTCGCGGCAAGCACAACGGGTGCACGCCCGTGACCAAATGGTCACCGGGGTTTCGCCGGCGACGATCCCATGCGGCGGCGGCTGCTGTTAGCAAGGGGGCGGCGGTTACGGCAATCATACGGTGGCGGGATTAGGGGGAAGATGACCGAGGGCTCACAGCGGATCCATTCGAGGCGGAGACGAGGCCGGGGACGGTCCGGAGCTGACGAATCGGGCGACGGCGACCGGCGGGTCCGAGGAGGGGAAAAACGTCGGGGCAGCGCATCGGGGGCTTCTGGAGGGGCGTGGCTCGGTGAGGTGGGTCGAGGATGGAGTGACGGAGCTTGTGGGCTAGTCGGGGAAGCGAGGGAGGCCCGGTGGCCGTGGTGGCAGTGGACGGCGGCGACGAGCTCCGCTCGGTGGCTGCGTGCGAGAAACAGAGGAGGGGGGAGGAGCGAGGAGAGTGAGAGAGCGTCGGGGGGGTTGCGTGGCGTCGCGGGAGGCGACCAGGGCGACGAGGGGGTAGCCAGGCAGACAGGGAGGAGCTGGCGCAGCTCGCCTGCGCGCCGGGCACGCAGCTGCTTCGGGACGAGGGGAGGAAGACGACGGAGGGCTGCAGTGGTGGGCTGGGCCGGCCAGCTGCAGTGCTGGGCCGGTTGGCTACCAGGTGAGCGCCAGGTAAGATTCTCTCTCTCTTTCTTTTTACTAATTCTGTTCTGTTTTCCTTTATTTAATCTTTTGCCACTGTTTTGAATTTAAAATAATCCAAACAATGCCAAAAACTCCTCTGAATATTTTTATTTTGCTAGATGGACTTTCCAAAAGCTCATAAAATATTTCAGGGGTATTTGAAATTATATTCTAATTATATGAATATAATTCAAATTCAAATAGCTAATGATTTAAATTCAAAGTCCCAAGATTAAGTCCTTAAAAATGTTCAATATTTTGGTTGGGACCAGAACCCTTTCCAAAAATTATCAAACATTTAAGAAGAGTATTTTGGAACAATGAATGAGATTTTAGGGTTTTTGCCCTTCTTTTATTTAGGGTTTTGAGGCTTCCAAATTTCCCCAGTTCAAGTTTCAGAAATTTAAACATGATGCAAACACTAGGCAGCACCAGAAGCTAGGGATGTGACAACTCACCCCCACTAAACAAGTATCTCGTCCCGAGATTCAGGACGCGAGGTAAGAAGACAAAGGGGACACTAAGTAACACAAACTTCATGATCCAACTGCCTTCTCGAGGTTGGTGATCCATTCAATCATCTTGGTCTTGACGTCTTTTCTTTCGAGATCTTCACTCGACACGACAACAGAAAGAAGGGGAAAACCCTACAGGATTTACTCGTCTTTGAAGATCGAGCAACTCAAAATCAGTTCATGGAGAGACGTAAGAACAACTCTTGAGTTGAGACACCAAACACACATTAGGAATGATGGTAAAGAAATGGATGACGAAGGTTCAAATTGGTAGGCAACCATTCTACGCTTAAGTAAAATGGTGCATGGTTTCAAAGTAACAAGGAGATGATTGCCATGACTCCATAACGGGACACCTTAGGAAAGGTGACGCAAAGAGCTATTCCCCTAAGTGGCAAAAAGAATTACCTTTGATTCAGAGATCATTGAAACTCTTTATACCAACTTAAGGCAAATCAAAATCGATCATTTGGAGGGGGTCGGTAGAATGGCATACTCGGACTTGGATGATGTGGATTACCTTGTTGAAGACAATGTAATGGATGAATTTGCTTACCACCGGAAATGGAAGAGACCCGTGGTAGAATGGCACATTGGCGGTGCAAGCTGGGAACAAAATGCAAATGCTGGGAATGATTCTGGTAACTGGGGAAGAACCCAACAATAGAGAGTGAATCCACTATTGAGAACTTATAGCATAACCGAGGAAGTTGAGAGCAAACCTAGTTAGTGCCGATGGTAACACCTAACGCTTATGCGTGCTCTCAAGAACTTGAGCATTTCCATAATCATCAAGGTTTTACCAATATCCGTGTCAAGGATTCTGGCAACACAACTTACTACCATGATGAATACCGGTGGAAGATGCCGATGCAAAGGAAGATAACACCTTCTTAGATTTCACCTTGGCGGGGCCAAGGAAATAAAATCTGGATGATCGACCGAGAGACATTTAGCACTCCGCTTCTAATGTTCTCCTTGATGTGCTAGTGTAACCCATTCATAGAAATGGTCTGGTATCTAGAACATCAAGTAAAGGTCGGACTCCGGAAACACAAAAATCCATAAGGAACAACTAGGGAGGTAAATCCTACGAAATCCTTATGGGGAGGTGGCCAACTTCTTCAATCAAGATACTACAATAATAGGTCTTTCGGCTGGGTGTGTTGGCCACGACATCCACTTTACCGGTTTCCGAGGGACCGATATTATAGTTCTTGGGAAATGTTCCAAACAATCATATCTTCCTGAGATTCAGATCTGGTTGGTGTTAGAATATTCCAGACTCATCGAGTCTAGGAAGAAAACGAAAGTTTGCAAGACAAATCGACGAGATGATGTTGCGAGATTCTCGGGGAATGAACTACGATAGTAAGCTCCAAAACATGAGCTGGTTCTGCCACAAACATGTGAACACGTTGTCCCAGACAAGCATGGCCACGTAGTAATCTTATAATTAAACACTACCGAGTTCAGGTGGGGAAACCATCAACAAGGATATCGAAGTCCTTGCATAAGGCATGCTCTTAAGAAGGAACTTCTTCTCCTTGAACAAATCAATCGGTGGCTTGGTGTGCTCGGGACACATATGGAATGAAGGTTGCAAGTCTCCAGACCACAGAATACTTCGCACGTATGCATGACCGATTTGGGATGATTCCAAAAGAAACAACATTGACTTTCTCGAATCCACGGCGGCAACTTGCATCAAATGCACATGAACTGGAGAAGTCACTTCTTACATCCGAACATATGCTTCATGAACTAGCATGAAGAAATGCTTTCAAAGTTTCCAACACTAGCTTAATGTTCAACAAAATCATGGAGGAGATAAGGATGTTGTCAATGGACTCAACAACAATTCATCCAGGTTTCCATATAAAAGGATTTCCATAGTTAAGTGAACACAGTGATAGCATTGGTCAGACCAAAGAATATAATGGTGTATGCTCGAGGAAAACCACGAGTAAGACAACATTACGAATATCGTTGGTTCTGATTTGATTTGACGATAGCTCATACTCAAATCAAAGATTGGATAAGATAATAGGTCCAGCAACTGATCGCAGGGACCAATCGATGAAGATATCATCTTTCTTCAACACACCCTACACAAGAATATCCCTTTGGAACGAACTAAGTCAGGCAAGCTTTTATCTTCCAACTCTCCAAGTTGTTGTCTAGCTTAACCAACTAGCTCAGGGATATCTAACACCGATTCTTGGAGAGAGGGTGGTTCACAGGAAACCAACTTGATCACGAGCTCAACATAACAGTCAGGGGACAACCTGGTAATACTTCCGAGAAGATATTCAGAAAATCACGAACCACCGGTATGTTACTAAGCTCGAGAACAATCTCGCTTTTGAGGGCAAGACGATGTGATCAAATGAGTGAGGACTTGACAAGATCCTAACTCATCAATCGAAGGGTGCACCGCAATAAGGACTAGGTAGCACGATCAGTCTTAGAAGGATGATTCAAAAACCAACACGCTAAGAATGAAATTATTGTCCTTCAACTACCAAGCAACAGAGTTGCTAGCAGTATTGATTTCACACGCCATGATTCATTTGTCGGCATTCCGGTTACAATAACAAAGGAACCGAGGAATGAACAATGATGGCAAGAAGTATCACTGTACCAAGAGTTCATAGGATGGTGTGCAATTCCTATAACAATCCCGATATAAAAGATGGTAATACTCCAAGGTAGAGCAGAACAAAAGCTGGATTAGCAATTTGTTCTGCGGAGCACAACTTCTTGACCCAATCCTGGATATGGAAGAGGTACTGGAGTTTGTTTCTCCTAGTCATTCCGCGATAGAATGGCTTGACGGACCACAAGAATAATAGGCATCGATAAACGAACGCACGCATACTCTTGACTATCAATTGATAGACGAAGGTCAGTAGACAACTAAAGAGGGACAACTCAAAGGAACATATAACTTTCCGAGTTGTGGATGCATAGATTAGTATGTCGAACCAAGTTCAACATAATTCTTCCGGATAACCCATGCAGAAAGGTTGAGCTGGCAGAGTCACAATATAGCATGGAGAACTCATCGAGAGCACTCTTGTTGTCATCTTTTGGTTCAGAAGAACTCCTGCCAAGAATGGTTCATGGTAATTGGAAGAAGGATGTATCACGAACCTCGAGGACTATCGCAAAGGTTACTAATATCCTAAAGGGACTAGCAAACACTATCAACATGAAGTAAGTAGGATGAATCTCGGGTTCAAACCCAAGGAGTAGAATACCTACTACTAAGTGGCATCACGGGATGCTTTCGAGAATAAAGGCCAGAATCATCACACTGGAAACACAGATCATGGCTAGACCACTAGATGATCCCCTAAGCACTTAGGGTCATAATAGGAACTCCAACATATATGTCAAGGCAATAAATTACCTCAACGCACCGGTTAGTGTGCTTATCCTGACCATAAGGGACATCAGGAACGGAGAGAAAGGATTTGCAAATGCATCAGACTATTTAGAAACCTGGAATGACTCGGACAGCATAACGGTTGTAAATGCTCAGAAAAGATTTGAGACATTCACAAAAATGGTGGCATAGCCACTCAGAAGCACAATATCAAGGTCTCGAGATCAATAATTAACATACAGAGGTAGAAACTGAACTGAGGCTTAATTCCAACAATTCTATAAATCTACGGATTAGTAACACGCGATCCTGATAGAAAGAAGAGATAGCCTAGTTCTTAATCCCCGTAGGAAAGATAAGATGACTCAGATCAGAAGGGCATAAGGTATAAGGAGTAAAAAGAGACTTACATTCCATCCCACAATCAATTCCCTTATATAACTAAAGAATTTCTAGACTCAACTTCGACCAGTTTGGCTTGGTAATCCTACAGGCAGTCAAGCTCTGATACCAACGCTGTCAGGACCCCGATCCTAAGTCACACCGATCTAGCATGTAACACATCATATCACTTTGCGGCCTCACGCACGGTATTCCCACGGGTGCCACCTTACCTGGCCCGGGACCGTTTGCGCCTTTTGGCTCACGTATATGATAGTGTCGCTAGCATCCATATGACAAAGAACCCGGGCTGACATGACTAGTCGTGAACCCAAAGTGGCACTAACTTACAGGGACAAGCATCCATGACCCAGCATCGAACGTGTCGGTCATCAGCGAGTGAATCCAGGCTGTAGCACTGGGCTAGCAGGACTCCGGTGAACCGGGCTGTAGCGGGCTAACAGGACTCCGGTATTCATCGCGTGACATTTCCCCGAAGGGACAGACACAGGAACGAAGAAGGACACATGCCGGCCAGCCTAAGTGTTCCGGAGCAGTAGCAAGCTACCATGGCTCAGTGGAAACACTAGGAGACATTTCCCGGTAAGAGAGGCTACTAAGGATAAACAACTAGATAGTCAGATCCCACACATACCAAGCATTTCAATAACATACACACAATATGCTCGATATGTGCAAATACAACATGGCATCACAACATGACTCTACGACTCAAGTATTTATTCAATAGGCTCTGAGGAGCGAGATATTACAAACATGGGTCTCATGACCCAACAATCAGAGCATACAAGTCAAAGCACATGTGGAAGCTTAACATGTCTGAGTACAAACATCTAGAAATGAAAAAGGCTGAGAAGCCTGACTATCTACCAGATCCTGCCGAGGGCACAAGATCGTAGCTGAGGTAACAAGCTAAACATCGAAGTCCACGTGGAACTACTAGCGAGACCGAAGTCTCTCTGCAAAAACATAAAATAGGCAAACGTGAGTACAAATGTACCCAGCAAGACTTACATTAGAACTAACTACATATGCATCATTATCAACAAAGGGGATGGTGGAGTTTAACTGCAGCAAGCCAGCTTTGACTCGGTGGCTATCCTGAACTACGACTGCAAGTAACTCTTTTGAGGTGGCGCACACGAGTCCACATATTCACCATATCAATACACCACTATGGATCCGCTCCCGTCTCCCTACGAGAACGCCATCCATAGCACTCACGCTTATCTTGCGTATTTTAGGGTATCCACTTTCACTTGTCTATGAACTGATATAAGCAACCCAAAAGTCCTTTTCCGCGGACACGGCTATTCGAATAGATGATGTTAACCCTGCAGGGGTGTACTTCTTCATACATGTTTCCACCACTTAGCGTCTGCACACGACATGTGCTCGGCAGACTTCAAGCGAAAGCCGACGTGGGTGTAGACCACGACCTACCTAAACACTCAAGTCTCTAGTCCAGGGTTATCGCCTATTCGGGTTCCATCCATGAGGAGATCCGGCCGGAGTTTCGCTCACAGCCCCAAACGACGTGAACAGGGTTCCGTGAGACCAAACGGGCGCCCGGTATACCTGGCCACGTGCCTACCGCATCACAGCCCACCCCTACAGTCAGCGCTGTCCACGGCCTTCAGCATACTACAAACACCAGAAACTACTTGCAACTCCTGGACAGAGGACAAGGGTGAATAAGAAGTCGAGCGGGGTCATATTTCAGGGCCCAATGCATGGTAGTAGCTGAATCATGGATCACAAACACAGAACTCAGTTCCTAAGGACGGCTTCAATGAGACAACCCACCATGTACTCCTACATGGCCTCTCACCGCTACCTTTACCAAATTGTGTTCACACACTTAGCTCACACAAAGTAGGACATGCTCACACACCTCTGATTCATCCCCGATGAATCAGACCTGACTCAACTCTAAGCAGTAGCAGGCATGACAAACAAGCATGAATGAGTAGGCACAACAGGGCTCAAACAACTCCTACTCATGCTAGTGGGTTTCATCTATTTACTGTGGAATGATAGGTCATGCAAAGGATAAAGGGTTCAGCTACCGCAGCAAGTAACAGATGAATCGGTGTTGTCCTAATGCATTAAAAGAGAACAGGAGCGAGAGAGTAGGATTGTATCGGAATGAACAAGGGGGTTTTGCTTGCCTGGCACTTCTGAAGATAGCATTGAGTCTTCATCAGTGTCAACGATCACATCATCGGTATCACGTCTATCGAGAGGGGACAAATACCGGCAACACAGAAGGGAACACAATCAATGCAATGCACAATATGATGCATGATCATGACATGGCAAAATGAATGTGTTTTGGGCTAATGCATCTAGCAACAAGTTAAATGGGGTTGGTTTGAATACAAGATTCAAATTCAAACTCCATATGTGATTATTTAAATGCCATTCCCTTCATTTGTCCTAAACAGTAGTGATAAGTTGTTCTAACATGCATGGAAATGGTACAGATGGATTCCTTGAATTTTTCTGATAATTTTTCATATATAATTTGTTTCATTTGGAGTTACGGTTGATTTTATATGATTTTTTAGAAGTTTGGGGTATTTTCTGAAATTTATAAATCATTTCCTGATTTATTTTAATTCCAGAAATACTTACTGCGTCAGCATTGCGTCACTATGACGTCAGCAGGTCAACAGACGCTGCTGCTGGTCAAACCTGACCAGTGGGGTCCACTGGTCAGTGACTGGGGTTGGTTAGTGCCACTGACGTGTGGGCCCGGTCAACGGCCACGTCAGCACGGTCAAAACTGACGCGTGGGGCCACTGTAATTAGATTAAACTAAACAGAAAATAAACTAGGATTAATTAAAGCGTGGGGCCTAGGTGTCAGTGACACGGTGCGGTGTTTAGTGGCTAATTAAGCCAGCCACGTCAGCAAGTGACGCCGGCGACCACGGCGACGGCGAGACCTCGCCGGAGTTGCTCGGGACGGCGCTACAGCCCGCGGCTGGTCGCGCTGAGGGCACCAAGAGGGAGCCCGTGCTCCTGCGCATCTAGGGGCGCACGCAGCTGGGCACAGGGAGGCCGGGGTTCGCCGAAAACGAGCTCCTAGCGGCGGCCGGACTTCGGGCGTCGGGCGTTTCGACGCTGCTTCTCACAAGCGAGGGAGCTGAGGCGCTGGAGGGGCTCTACGGGTCGCGGCAAGCACAACGGGTGCACGACCGTGACCAAATGGTCATCGGGGTTTCGCCGGCGACTATCCCATGCGGCGGCGGCTGCTGTTAGCAAGGGGGCGGCGGCTACGGCAATCATACGGTGGCGGGATTAGGGGGAAGATGACCGGGGGCTCACAGCGGATCCATTCGAGGCGGAGACGAGGCCGGGGACGGTCCGGAGCCGACGAATCGGGCGACGGCGACCGGCGGGTCCGAGGAGGGGAAAAACGTCGGGGCGGCGCTTCAGGGGCTTCTGGAGGGGCGTGGCTCGGTGAGGTGGGTCGAGGATGGAGTGACGGAGCTTGTGGGCTAGTCGGGGAAGCGAGGGAGGCTCGGTGGCCGTGGTGGCAGTGGACAGCGGCGACGAGCTCCGCTCAGTGGCTACGTGCGAGAAACAGAGGAGGGGGGGAGGAGCGAGGAGAGTGAGAGAGCGTCGGGGGGGTTGCGTGGCGTCGCGGGAGGCGACCAGGGCGACGAGGGGGTAGCCAGGCAGACAGGGAGGAGCTGGCGCAGCTCGCCTGCGCGCCGGGCACGCAGCTGCTTCGGGACGAGGGGAGGAAGACGACGGAGGGCTGCAGTGGTGGGCTGGGCCGGCCAGCTGCAGTGCTGGGCCGGTTGGCTACCAGGTGAGCGCCAGGTAAGATTCTCTCTCTCTTTCTTTTTACTAATTCTGTTCTGTTTTCCTTTATTTAATCTTTTGCCACTGTTTTGAATTTAAAATAATCCAAACAATGCCAAAAACTCCTTTGAATATTTTTATTTTGCTAGATGGACTTTCCAAAAGCTCATAAAATATTTCAGGGGTATTTGAAATTATATTCTAATTATATGAATATAATTCAAATTCAAATAGCTAATGATTTAAATTCAAAGTCCCAAGATTAAGTCCTTAAAAATGTTCAATATTTTGGTTGGGACCAGAACCCTTTCCAAAAATTATCAAACATTTAAGAAGAGTATTTTGGAACAATGAATGAGATTTTAGGGTTTTTGCCCTTCTTTTATTTAGGGTTTTGAGGCTTCCAAATTTCCCCAGTTCAAGTTTCAGAAATTTAAACATGATGCAAACACTAGGCAGCAGCAGAAGCTAGGGATCTGACATTGTGCCTTCGAAGTTGTTGTTTTTTATGGCACCAGAATGATAGACCTTCTCGATAACGTAAGGACCTTCCCATTTAGAGAGAAGTTTTCCTGCAAAAAATCTTAAACAAGAGTTGAACAGTAACACATAATCACCCACGATAAACTCACGCTGTTGTATCCTTTTGTCATGCCATCGTTTAACATTTTCTTTGAACAGCTTGGCATTCTCATAGGCTTGAGTTCTCCATTCATCAAGTGAGCTAATATCAAATAACCTCTTCTCACCGGCAAGTTTGAAGTCATAATTGAGCTCTTTAATATCCCAATATGCTTTATGTTCAAGTTCAAGAGGTAAGTGACAAGCTTTTCCATAAACCATTTTATATGGAGACATACCCATAGGATTTTTATATGCAGTTCTATAGGCCCATAATGCATCATCAAGTTTCTTGGACCAATTCTTTCTAGATCTATTGATAGTCTTTTGCAAAATTAATTTGAGCTCTCTATTTCTCAACTCTACTTGACCACTAGACTGCGGGTGATAAGGATATGCAATTCTATGATTAACATCGTACTTAGCAAGCATCTTATGGAAAGCACCATGAATAAAATGTGAACCACCATCAGTCATAAGATATCTAGGGACTCCAAACCTCAGAAAAATAACCTCTTTAAGCCTCTTAATAGAGGTGTTATGATCAGGACTACTAGTTGGAATAGCTTCTACCCACTTAGAAACATAATCAACAGCAACTAAAATATGTGTGTAACCATTAGAGGCAGGAAAAGGTCCCATATAATCAAAGCCCCAAACATCAAATGGTTCGATAACAAGAGAATATTTCATAGGCATTTCTTGATGTCTACTAATATTACCAATTCTTTGACATTCATCAGAAGACAAGACAAACTTACGAGCATCTTTGAAGAGAGTAGGTCAATAAAAACCGGATTGCAATACCTTATGTGCAGTTCTATCTCCAGCGTGGTGTCCTCCATATGATTCAGAGTGACACTTGCGTAGAATCTTTTCCTGTTCATGCTTAGGTACACAATGTCTAGTAACACCATCTACTCCTTTATAAAGGCGTGGGTCATCCCAGAAGTAATGTCTTAAATCATAAAAGAACTTTTTCTTTTGCTGGTATGTGAAACTAGGTGGTATAAATTTAGCAACAATGTAATTAGCATAATCAGCATACCATGGAGCAGTACAAGAAGCATTAATGACTGCTAATTGTTTATCAGGAAAGCTATCATCAATAGGTAGTGGGTCATCAAGAACATTCTCTAATCTAGACAGGTTGTCTGCAACGGGGTTCTCAGCTCCCTTTCTATCAATAATATGCAAATCAAATTCTTGGAGCAAGAGAACCCATCTAATAAGTCTAGGCTTAGCATCTTTCTTTTCCATAAGATATTTAATAGCAGCATGATGAGTGTGAATAGTAACTTTGGAATCAACAATATAAGGTCTGAACTTATCACAAGCAAATACAACTGCTAAGAACTCTTTTTCAGTAGTAGCATAATTTCTCTGGGCAGTATCAAGAGTTTTACTAGCATACTGGATAACATTCAATTTCTTATCAACTCTTTGCCCTTGAACAGCACCTACAGCATAATCACTAGCATCACACATAATTTCAAAAGGTAAATTCCAATCAGGTGGCCGAACAATAGGTGCAGTGATCAAAGCTTTCTTAAGTATTTCAAATGCTTCTACACAATCATCATCAAAGACAAAAGGAATATCTTTTTGCAATAAATTAGTTAGAAGCCTAGAGATTTTAGAAAAGTCCTTAATGAAACTCCTAAAAAACCGGCATGACCAAGGAAACTCTTATACCTTTTATGTCCTTGGGACATGGCATCTTTTCAATAGCATCAACTTTAGCTTTATCAACTTCAATACCTCTCTCGGAAATCTTATGCCCCAAGACAATGCCATCATTAACCATAAAGTGGCACTTTTCCCAATTTAAGACGAGACTAGTGTCTTCACATCTCTGCAAAACTCGATCAAGGTTGCTCAAGCAATCATCAAAAGAGGATTCATAAATGGAGAAATCATCCATGAATACCTCACAAATCTTTTCACAAAAGTCAGAGAATATGGCCATCATGCATCTTTGAAAGGTAGCAGGTGCATTACATAAACCAAAAGGCATACGTCTATAAGCAAAAGTACCAAAAGGACAAGTAAAAGTAGTTTTTGATTGATCCTCCGCTGACACAGGTATTTGAGAGAAACCAGAATAACCATCTAGAAAGCAGAAATGTGTGTGTTTGGATAGTCTTTCTAGCATTTGATCTATAAAAGGTAAAGGGTAATGATCTTTCTTAGTAGCTTTATTTCATTTATGGAAATCGATTACCATCCTATAACCTATAATAATTCTTTGCGGGATCAATTCATCTTTATCATTAGGAACGACAGTAATACCTCCCTTTTTAGGAACACAATGTACAGGACTTACCCATTCACTATCAGCAACGGGATAAATTATACCTGCCTCAAGGAGCTTTAGTATCTCCTTTCTTACCACTTCAATCATCTTAGGATTTAATCGTCGTTGAGGATCCCTAACTGGTTTGGCATCTTTCTCCACTTTAATTTTGTGTTGGCATAGAGTGGGACTAATGCCTTTAAGATCATCCAGAGTATATCCAATAGCAGCACGGTGCTTCTTCAGAGTTTTCAATAATCTTTCTTCTTCTTGATCTGAAAGGTTAGCACTAATAATAACAGGATATATTTTCTTTTCATCAAGATAAGCATACTTAAGATTATCCGGTAATGGTTTGAGCTCAAACACGGGATCACCCTTGGGTAGAGGGGGATCCCCTAGGATTTCAACAGGCAAGTTGTGTTTCCGAATAGGACCCTGTTGAAGGAACACTTCATCTATTTCCCTTCTTTCATTAATAAACATATCATTTTCATGATCTAGCAAATATTGTTCTAACAGATCAGTAGGAGGCACGGCAATAGAAGCAAGACCAATAATCCCATCCTTACTAGGTGATTCTTTATCACAGGGTTGTGTACGAAACTTGGCAAAATTAAACTCATGAGACATATCCCCTAAGCCAATTGTAACAACATCCTTTTTGCAATCAATCCTAGCATTAACAGTATTCAAGAAGGGTCTACCAAAAATAATGGGACAAAAGTCATCTTGTGGGGAACCAAGAACAAGAAAATCAGTAGGATATTTAACCTTCCCACACAAGACTTCAACATCTCTAACAATCCCAACTGGCTTAATGGTGTCCCTATTGGCAAGCTTAATAGTAACATCAATATCTTCTATTTCAGCAGGTGCAATATCATGCATAATTTATGTATATAAGTCAAAGGGTATTGCACTAGCGCTAGCACCCATATCACATAAGCCATGATAACAATGATCTCCTATTTTAACAGAAATAACAAGCATGCCTACAACTGGTCTATGTATCTTAGCATCGGGTCTAGCAATATTAGCAGCCTATTCACAGAAGTAAATAACATGCCCATCTAAATTATCATCCAAGAGATCTTTAACCATAGAAATACTAGGTTTAGCTTTGATTTGCTCAAGAGGTGTATAAGTTCTAGTATTACTCTTACGAAAAACAGTTGAAGTTTTAGCATGATCCTTCATCCTAACAGGAAAAGGTGGTTTCTCAACATAACTAGTAGGGACAATAGGATCATTATAAGTGGCAGTCTTTTCTTCAACTATAATAGGTGCAACTACTTTTACTTCAATGGGAGGATTATATTTAAACCACTTCTCCTTAGGAAGATCAACGTGAGCAGCAAAAGATTCACAAAAAGCAGCTACTATCTCAGAGTCAAGTCCATACTTAGCACTAAATCCACGAAAAGCATCGGTATCCATAAAAGATTTAACACAATCAAACTTAGGTGTTATACCTGACTCCTTACCATCGTCGGAACCCCAATCTTCAGAGTTGCGTTTAATTCTTTCCAATATAAATCCCACTTGAATTCAGTAGTCTTCAGCATATAAGAACCAACACAGGAAGTATCGAGCATGGTGCGATCATTGAGAGAAAGCCAAGCATAATTTTTTTGAATAATAAAATCTCTTGAGAGCTCATGATTGGGGCATGAATGTAACATTGACTTGAGCCAACCCCAAGCTTGAGTGATGCTTTATCCTTCCGAGGCTAGAAATTATATATGTAATTACGATCATGATGAACAAGATGCATAGGATAGAACTTCTGGTGAAATTCCAACTTCAATCGTTTATAATTCCAAGATCTCGTATCATCACATAGCCTATACCATGTTAATGCATCTCCCTTCAAAGATAAAGGGAAGACCTTCCTTTTGACAACATCATCGGGAATACCTGCAAGCTTAAATAATCCATAAACTTCATCCACAAAGATAAGGTGTAAATTGGGATGCAATGTTCCATCTCCTGCAAAGGGATTAGCTAGCAGTTTCTCTATCATACCCGAAGGAATCTCAAAGTAAATATTTTCAGTAGGTTCAGTAGGTTGAGGAGAAAATCTTTGCTCTACTGGTCGGGGTGAATATATTCTAAACAAGCCCCTCAAAGGATTAGTTTCCATAGTAATAAGTGGCAGAAAATTTCAGCACACTATATAAATGTCTCCTTACCAAGTTGCACCCACCAAAGGCGCTTCACTCCCTGGCAACGGCGCCAGAAAAGAGTCTTGATGACCCACAAGTATAGGGGATCTATCGTAGTCCTTTTGATAAGTAAGAGTGTCAAACCCAACGAGGAGCAGAAGGAAATGACAAGCGGTTTTCAGTAAGGTATTCTCTGCAAGCACTGGAATTGTAGGTAACAGATAGTTTTGTGATAAGATAATTTGTAACGGGTAACAAGCAATAAAAGTAAATAAAGTTCAGCAAGGTGGCCCAATCCTTTTTGTAGCAAAGGACAAGCCTGGACAATTTCTTATAATGAGAAAAGCGCTCCCGAGGACACATGGGAATTATTGTCAAGCTAGTTTCCATCAGGCTCATGTGATTCGCGTCCGGTACTTTGATAATTTGATATGTGGGTGGACCGGTGCTTGGAAACTGCCCTTACTTGTACATGCATCCCACTTATGATTAACCCCTATTGCAAGCATCCGCAACTACAAAAGAAGTATTAAGGTAAACCTAACCATAGCATGAAACATATGGATCCAAATCAGCCCCTTACGAAGCAACGCATAAACTAGGGTTTAAGCTTCTGTCACTCTAGCAACCCATCATCTACTTATTACTTCCCAATGCCTTCCTATAGGCCCAAATAATGGTGAAGTGTCATGTAGACGACGTTCACATAACACCACTAGAGGAGAGACAACATACATCTCATCAAAATATCGAACGAATACCAAATTCACATGACTACTAATAGCAAGACTTCACCCAAGTCCTCAGGAACAAACGTAACTACTCACAAAGCATATTCATGTTCATAATTAGAGGAGTATTAATATGCATTAAGGATCTGAACATATGATCTTCCACCAAGTAAACCAATTAGCATCAACTACAAGGAGTAATCAACACTACTAGGAACCCACAGGTACCAATTTGTGGTTTTAATACAAGATTGGATACAAGAGATGAACTAGGGTTTTGAGAGGAGATGGTGCTGGTGAAGATGTTGATGGATATTGACCCCCTCCCGATGAGAGGATCGTTGGTGATGACGATGGTGATGATTTCCCTCCCGGAGGGAAGTTTCCCCGGCAGAACAGCTCCGCCGGAGCCCTAGATTGGTTCCGCCAAGGTTCTGCCTCGTGGCGCCGGAGTTTCATCCCGTAAGCTTGCTTATGATTTTTTCCAGGGTAAAAGCCTTCATATAGCAGAAGATGGGCATCGGATGGCCACCAGGGGGCCCAGGAGATAGGGGGCACGCCCAGTAGGTGTGGGCGCGCCCCCCACCCTCCTAGCCAGGGTGTGGGCCCCCTCTGGTGTTTTCTTCGCTCAATAATTCTTATTAATTCCAAAATTAACTTCCATGGAGTTTCAGGATTTCTGGAGCTATGCAGAATAGATTTCCAATATTTGCTCCTTTTCCAGCCAGAATCCCAGCTGCCGGCATTCCCCATCTTCATGGTAAACCTCGTAAAATAAGAGAGAATAGCCATAAGTATTGAGACATAATGTTTAATAACAACCCATAATGCAATAAATATTGATATAAAAGCATGATGCAAAATGGACGTATTAGAACATACCTCATGATGGGAACCATATATGCAGTCAACGCCATCGTAGAAGGGATGACACTAGTCACCAACATGGTTGATTCAATTCATGGGACCTTTTGGTGCAGTTCCCCTAAAATGAAGCAATGTCCCATGAGCTAGCAGCTTTTTTTTTAAGAAAAGGCCTCCAGCCTCGGTTCTATTTCCATCAGAAAATGAAACCCACAGAGCTTCTTCTTCATTAGTTGCAATAAAATTGAGTAACATCAAGGTTGGTCGTGAAGCTCCTGGAATGTTCAACTATAATTTGGATATCATTTGTGCAGTTCAACTAAGATCAAGCGTGAAATGTATATCTCTGTTTGTATAAAAAAGGTGGAAAGGAGGGTGACTAGCAAGTGATGAAACATGCATCAAATGAAAAGAAGCATGTTCCTTATCTGAATGGCAATCCTACAAGGACAATAGCAATTTCTAAAGTAGCAGCATTGCTAGATATTAGTGTGGGCATTAGGAGGACATGAAAAAAAGTTCCATTTATTCATATTACTGGAGGCATTTTATTGAAAACAACATTGGTTTAACGTGTCCTTACTTTTAACAGTGCGACTGCTACATTTTACCAGTGGCATTACATAAGAGTGGATCGGGGCAACAAACATCAGAAGAGGATATCTGGGTTGGTCCCATTTTTGTTTGGTATAGCCACCTTATACTGTGTGAGGCTAGCAAATCTAGTGATGGACTTACTCTGTTGGCTTGTCCCCTAGTTCCCACTTTCTTTCCTTTTTCAACCAATAGATCGGGTTTATATCGAGTTTGTACTGCATTCCCTTTATTTCCCTATTAGACCTAGAGACCAGTTGGATAGCCAGTCTCTGCTACTTTTCACCCCCATTATTTCCTCTTTCGACCAAGTCCTAGATCCAGGTAGCAAATCTCCCCCACCCCCACCCCCTTTCTTCCTTGTTTGAACCAAGTAGTACTAGATTCGAGTGCATGAACTAGTTTTACCTCTTAACAGTAAAAAATTAGGTGGTTTTCGAACAGCCGATCGATCCTATCTACGAGGGGGCTTGAGAAATAGTAAAATATACAAATGCAGCAACGTCAGGAGCTCGGGAAGTAGAGCAAGGCCGGTTTCGAAGGAAGTTATACCTGAGGGTCGCCGGGATGTCGCTAGGTGGATGGCGGGAGGCCGGATCTTCCCACACTACGGTTGTGAGGAACAAGGGGTCGAAGGCCCTCCCTCTCCAGTGATGCTTGGGAGAGAACGGGAAGGCACGCTGATCAGGACGCACCGGCAGTGGGTAAGACCCATTGCTGAGGACGACCGCGTGAATGTTGCACCTTCTCACCTTCCCCGGCGGAGAGGATCCGGCTGGATCTGTGACCAGCGGTGAGTAGAGAAAGAGAAAGTGTGGCCACCACTGTCGTGTTTAGATTTGGAGAGGATGAGACAGTGTGAAGAGAGCAACACTAGCAAGCAAGCCTGGAGGCTCCTACCTATATAGTGGAGTACTAGTTTTCTTTTGTCTACCGGAGCCGGCTTGACCTCGTCAATGACTGTCGAGAAGTCTTCATGCACGTGCCCCGGAGGTGCAGTTGTCGTCATTTTGATCTGAAGCACCGGATTATAACATATAACACGAAAAAATGCCACATGACAAGAAATTAACCTCACTGCCCAAAAGAGACAAGATGAATCCCGACGCACAAGCTAGACGAGGATCAAAGCTCAAATTAGAGATAAACTCATAGAAAAGGGGTCCGTCGATAGATGTCCTAATTAACATAGTCGGCTTGACCTAGATTGCAGCCGAGTAATCTTCGTGCATGTGCCCCCAATGAGTAGCCCAACTCAGTTGTCGCTGTTTAACCCTCGCAGTGATCCGAAGCACATGACACCTAATTTTGCAAGATGACAAGAAACCTTTTTTTAGATTTCTCACCATAACTACAGCCATTTACAACACAGCCTGCATGATATGTAGATGATAGCCAATCCAGGCGTGTCTGCTGGAGTCTGGTCACATGCATGGACGAACTGATCTTCCGTGTCTTGCACGGATCGCCCAAGCACCAACGTATGTGCTCCCTCAGTTCCAAAATATTTGTCTTTTTAGAAATTTCAACAAGTGACTACACACGAAGCAAAATGAGTGAATCTACACTCTAAAATATGTCTACATACATCTATATGTTGTGTCCGTTTGAAATGCCTAGAAAGACAAATATTTTGGAATGGAGGGAGTACAACACTTCTCTAGTACTGTCGCTCGTCTCTCTCTTCTATTAACTCACCCGACTTGTGGGGCCGGGGAGTGTGCCTATTATTGGTTCTCAACTGCGGTCCCACATGTGTGTGAAAATGCAATATGACGCGCATTCCATTCGGAGAGCAGTGTGCCAGACCGACCGACCGTCTGGGGTGCGGCGCAAACGCGACGGGCGTGTTGTATACTCCGTACATGTGTACCGCTGTTTTCTTGAGGCTTTGCTCCATGGCGCAATCCATGGATACAAAATTAGTATACTGTACTATTTAAAAGTCAAGGGCGGGGCTTTTCCTACGCGGTAGGCGGGGCAGTTCTGCCTAGTCGGTTTGATAGAGACGTGGGAAGATGAGGGAGTAGGCTGCTGCAAACGTAGGGCTGTGTGATTTGATAGAGAGTTACTGCTGGATAGGTGGGGCCCCGTGATTTGACTTGCCATTATTATTTTAACTGCGGCGCTACGACCGGCGTGAGTCTCCCGATTCCTGACCTCTTCCATACAGGTGCCTCTCCCAATGCTTCACCATGTAGAGGCTGGCTCTTGCATGAGATCCCACTCCTCCACTTTTTCCTTGCCTCTTTCCTCCATATATAAAAAAATGCCATGTAAAGCGGGCTTATAGCCCACTATTGTACTTACTTTCTCCTACAGGTGCTAAGCTTCCCACACAAGCATAAAGTCTGATGTGGCAAGTTAATTAAGAAGAGAGAGACTAGTTTGGTTACCCAAGGAAGAAATGGTGCTAAGCACATGTACCTAGGTGAAAAGACAATTTTGAGTTGATAGCTAATTAAATGAAGCAAACTTAGCAACAAAAATTAAGCACCTATGCATTGGGGACTTGATTGCTAAGCCATTTAATTCCCTTAGTACCTCATCTAAGCACCATTTCATTGGAAGACGTCACTCCTTGGCAAATGCAATAAATACTACGAAGAAAGAGATAGAGAGAAGTAAAAAAATACTCTTATAGCCAACCTTACAGCTAACCTTGTTGTAGTATGAGTGACTAAGTGATGACTATGTATGACATGCCAACATCAGATAGCCTAACGAACCGTGTTAAATCTCCAAGGGTGTGATAGCGCGAGCGAGGCGGTGGTCATGGTAGGCGCGACCATGATATGGGTTGCTGGCAGCCCTTGGATCTGAGATCGAACGGTCTAATCTAAGTTGCTGAAAATTTGCAGAATAACCCTCTAGGATAGGATATTCACCCATAGGTCTAGAATCACGCCATGCAATCATTCGATCTCAGATCCAAGGGCTCTCGGAAGCCCGTATCATGGGAGAATGGAAAGCTTCGTATCACCTATAATTTTCCCGATGCTTGACATGACATTGAAAGCCATTTAATTGGGCATCGAGTAGACATGACATCTAATTGGGCCCCCATAGTACTGTGCATGAATCCATTTATCCACCAGGCAAGCCACTACCCTGCCGTTCACATGCCCCACTCAGCATTTTTACAATCGAAGAACCGCTGGCAGTTCGCTCCTACTCGTCCCCGGACGTCCTTTAACATTACGGCAGTTCGCTCCTAGGTGTCCCATCCTTTCACATTACGGCAGTCCTACTAATCCTAACCCTCCTCCCAAATCCATGGCGTCCTAAATCTCCATGTTCGGCGGGGAGTACAAGGTTAGAACCATCACCGGCGATGAGTTCGACGTCATCTACACCCGTTCTTCCGCTACGGTGAAAGGATGCCTTGCTCACTTCAGACGCATGTTCAAAAACTCAAATGATGAGTGGGTCACTGGGCTAGATGTTGATTACACCACAGTCCTGGGACAAGAGAAGGATATAAAGGAGGAAGAGAAGAAGAAGCACGCTGTGATCCAGGTTTGCATGCATGACTTATGCTTGGTCTACCACATATACCATGCCGATGTTGAGTGCCAGGATTTTAAGAACTTCCTCAAGGACGGCCTATTCAAATTCGTTATTGTAGACTTTACGAACGACAAAAGAGGCCTGGGTCGGATAGGCCTCGTTGTAGGCAACCCCTTCGACCTCCAGAAGAATCGGCTACTTCCCTCCCATGATCAGCCTTCAATGCTGACCATTGCAGGAGCCATGGTTCATCCTTCATATGATAAACTGGAGAAACCTCCGCACATGTTTCATCGTCATGCATGGTAGTGGAATGTACTAGATATAAACCACATCCAGTATGCTGCAATGGATGGCTACCTTTCTTTAATGGGACAATTGCATTTTTACCCCTAGTTGGTTCCTACCCACTTGTTTTGCCCTTACTTTTCGAGCTTGCTCAGTTTTGCCCTTACTTTTTCCATCGAGGTCCCTCGAATGCCCTTTTACCATTTGACCAAAACTTTGAAAAATCACAACTAATTCATACAAACTCAGAAAAATGCAAATAAGATATCAAACTGTTCAGATAAACATTACCTTTATGGGCATATCATTTGCATTCAAGACAAAAGCATCATTTAAACTACCCAAGGTAATTAATGTTATTAACATTATTAAAAATAAATAGGTATAAACAATACTTTTTTCATGAATAAAAATTACATGCAAATGTAGGTGATGTTTTCTGAACATCCTGATAACTTATTTGCATTTTTCTGAGTTTGTATCAACTTGTTATGAATGTTCTAACGACTTTGACCATTATTTGGAAACTTCATAACAAGTTGATACGAACTCAGGAAAATGCAAATAAGGTATTAGGATGTTCAGAAAACATCACCTACATTTGCATATAATTTTTATTCATGAAAAAAATATTATTTATACCTATTTATTTTTAATAATATTAATAAATTAATTACCTTGGGTAGTTTAAATGATGCATTTGTACTGAATGCAAATCATATGCCCATAAAGGTAATGTTTATCTGAATATTTTGATATCTCATTTGCATTTTTCCGAGTTCGTATGAATTAGTTATGAATTTTCAAAGTTTTGGTCAAACGGTCAAAGGGCATTTGAGGGACCTCGATGGAAAAAGTAAGGAAAAAACTGAGCAAGCTCAAAAAGTAAGGGCAAAACTCGTGGGTAGGAACCAACTAGGGGTAAAAATGCAATTGTCCCTTCTTTAATTATCTACAAGGGTTGGATGAAGAGCAAGAGCCAAGTGTGCGGTTGAAGCAAATAAGCATCGGCCAAGAGGAAGAGGGACAAGGACGAAGTTGAGGACATGGACGAGGACTCCGAGTAAGGTGGCAGTGTCATTGCTCATGGTGGTTCTAATGCAGTGTCTACTGGATTAGTTGCTTAGTTTAATTTCAGGTGTGCTTAGTTTAATTTGAGGGGTGTGTTGTGCTGAGCCCCCAGCAGAACTATGTTATGTTTCTTCTCGTTATATTTCTTACATTTCATCTTTTAGTTAGTATAGTACTACCACTCATTTCTTCACATTATATACGTACAATATATATGGCCAACATCATATAGCCATCAGTTTAGTTGTCAAAGAATTTCAGGGTGCTTAGTTTTGTCAAAGAATTCCAGGGTGCTTAGTTTTATTTGAGGGGTGTGTTGTGCTAGACACCATTATTGTGACTCAAATCTCTTTTGCCATGTTATAGTGACATAAATACCGATGGACCAACATACCAGCTCTCCCTCTATCTCACTACATTAAAATAAAGTGTGGGGCCTACTTGATCCCAACATCATTCTTATTTTCCTGTAAAATTATTCGCTTGGTTACTCCTGACAAGCGGGGCCACACTTATCATTGTGAGAATCGGCTTATTTTTGTCATGTAACATGGTCAATGGGTTTGACGTGAAAATAACAATGTCTAATGGCATTTTGAGCAAACATCTAACTTAACGATGGCATTTTTGAGATATCTAATTGCATTTTTGAGCAGGCATCTCACGGATCGGTGGCATTTTTGAGTAGTTGTAACTTCTAATGGCAAAACTGAGTAGTGACACACAACTAGTGGCATAAATAATAAGAACCCAAGAATTAAATAGGTATGCTAATTTCTTTATTTCTTTAATAGTACTATATACATAATTTGGCGACGAGCGCTCTCTATATGTACCACCTTTTTTCTTTAATTTCATCTTGTTAGTTTTTCTCCATGGCGCAATCCATCGATACTATTGTAGAAAAGTATACATTTTTTGAAAGGCTAGAGGGTGGGGCAGTCTAGCTTGGTTGTTTTCACGAGAGGCGAGGGCCTTTGTGATTTGATGGCTCATTACTGCTGGAAGGCGGGGCCTTGTGATTTGACTGCTCGTATAAATGTGCCGATGACCTGAGGAGGAGCAAAGAACCGTGCGGTATACTCAAGTTTTCCACTGGAGTAGTACTACAACGGAGGAGCACGAAACACGGTAGCCCAGTGCCATATGGCGATAAAAAAATGATCTAATTTGCTAGTCATCTCATTGTTAGCATTGTTCTATTCATGCCTCGCAGAGAACGTGACACATGCGGCGAAACACCGAAGCAAAAGAAGAAACACAGGAGCAAAAGAAGAAGGAAGATTATCACCCCAAATGGTCTAATTTGCCGCGGAGTCGTAACTGCTTCTTTATCGCCTCCACGACCTCCATATCCTTGCGTGTCTCCTGCGCCATCTTCTTCGTTCTGTCCATGACGCGGGATTTCTCGATGGGAGCCTTCATCATCTGTTCCATGGCCGCATTACATACCTTGACAGTAGCCGGGTGCATGATGCGGAGCTTCGCCAACTCCTCCTTCTGTTCCATGATGAGGCCCTGTAACATCTTCATCAAGTAACTACTATTCTCATGCAGCAGCTTCCAGTCGGCGTTCTTCTCCTTCAGCAGGTCGAGCTCACGGCAGAGCTTCACCTTGTCCTCCTGAAGTTTCAGGATTTCTCCAGTCGCCTTATTCTCCGAGGCAATGCTCTTCTTCAGCAGCATCACCAAGCCGGCGGTCAACTCCCCCTGCTTATTGAGCTTAGTGGGCATGTCGTCGAGGCTCTCCTTCAGCAGCTCCACCAAGCCATGGATGAACTCCTTCTGCTTATTGAGCTGATTGGGCACGCCATCAAGGGATAACAACTCCAGCGCCGCCAGCTCGGCATGTTCGCCTCCATGGCTAGGGCGCTCCTGGGAGCCATCGCCTACCCGTCAAAGATCTTCCGAGGTCTCTAAGTGGTGGTGAGCCCTCTTTTTTTTGCAGCCTTGGTTGCCGCTCCCTTGTTACGAGTAGTTCTCAACCTAGATCTCTGCACACCGGCCATGGCAAGGACAGACGAAGAACAAGGACTTATGAGGAGGAAAGGTAGAGTAATTTTCAGTTAGGTAGTTCCCCTTTTTATAACCTAAGTACTAGCACTAGTACTAATACCTGCATAGTGGGAACACGTTCAGGTTTGGTACGTACTACTAATAGTAGGTGTGAGCAGGCTTGCACTTAATTGTAGCACTAGTACTTTCGAATGTGATGGGAACAAGGTAAAGATTAATTGGTGGTTTCGGTTTCGAGGCCCGAAACGGCTCCTGATGAGTTTAGTGGAACATAAATTTCAAATAGACTACACTGCTCAAATGCGTAAATATTATGTTACTGTCAAAAATTGGCACAAAATATGAAGGAGACCAATGGAAGTACTACTAGCAACCCATGATTTAACTACTCGCATGCGCGCAGTGGAGTAGTAATGTCTTTCTTCCGCCCTCACGTGCACTCAATTCGCATGCACTGTATTAATTGACCATCAATGAAGTGAAGGACTTTACATGCGTCAAATTATCACATGGGGTGGATCTTGGTACAAAATTGCACCCGACTGTGTACCCGTGTGTGCGTGCAAGGGAATGAGTGCGTGTGTGGCATGCGTGCACATCTTCGCTTCGTGCATGTACCACCAGTGTGGCTCAGAGAGGATGAGCACATTCTTTTAGAACCAGCATCACGTCACTGTGATCAATCCACACAAGGAGGTCGCGACAATGCCTCCACATGTGCCACGTGGCTTCATGAACTATAAGAGAGACACTATGTAGCGTGCCATTGAATTTCTAATTTATGTGTTTTGCACATACTCGAAGTACTAGTAAGGTACATGTGCATTGCACGCATCAGATTTTGCAACCAAATTATGAATAAATACCACACTATAGCATGTAAGCTCTGAGTCATATATGCCTGATGTAGACCTTCGTTTAATTCTTATAGTCACTACAAAAAAAGTACACTTCCGTGATGATACGTGTTTGTCACAGTAGGTCACGTTTTTTGTCATGCATGTACATCCATGATAAATTTATGACAGAATCAAGATAGTCATACTTGTGCTGTCGTAGAAGTGTTCCATGACATTACCAAAATTATCATCATGGAAGTGTCCACTTCCATGACGATAAATCGCGCATCACAGAAGTGCTTTCATCAAGGGTGACCGACACGTGGCATCCACCGTAAAAGAACGCTGTTAAGCTATCGGGTCGGGTTTTGGATCCGATAACCCGTTAACAGCCCTGATCAATGGGGATTTTCCACGTGTAAAATCATCATTGGCTGGAGGAAACACGTGTCGGCTCACCGTTGGGATAGATGTCATCCACTCATTGGACAGAAGGCGCCTATGATACGTCGACACGTGGCACGGCCCAACAGAGGCCCATTCCTATGAAAAGGCCGGCCCATTTGACTTGGTCAAAATGTGGTGGGCCGGCCCATGGAAAGCCTGTTAACGACATGTTCGCATATAGCCCATTTACAGCCTGCTAACCCAAGGCCCGTTACACCCTATCCGAATTAGGCCCAATAGCATCATCTGGGCCATCCAATATGATTCCAGCCCATTTTCACTTCTGGCCCATGTATGGCCCATGACGTCTTTCGGCCCATATGAGGCCCTATGTAACTCTTGGCCTATTAACTGCCCGTGGTGAAACTGGCCCGCAATGAACAGTGTATCACTTTACACCCATTAACGGACCGTGGTGAAACTGGCCCGTAATGAACAGTATATCACTTTATACCCATTAAGGGCCTGTTATTCAGTTGGGTTGTTTCCAGCAAATGTTATCTTTCGGCCTTCTCAGAGCCCATTTATTCTTGGGCTCATTTCCAGCATTCGTTTACTTACAGCCCGTTACTGTCATTTTCTGCTTGTGGGCCAAATTCAGTTTGTGGTTACATCGGCCCATTTGTGGTCCATTAATACGTTGGGCCGTTTTCATAGCGTCATCAAATACGGCCTATTAATGATGGCTCGTTATGGTTGTACGGCCCGTATAAGGCCCATTCATGATACGGCCCGTAGAAGGCCCATTGTTTCTATGGCCCATAGAAGGCCCATTGTTTCTACGGCCCGTAGAAGGCCTACTGTTCCTACGGCCCGTAGAAGGCCCACTGTTTCTACGGCCCGTAGGAGGCCCAGTGTCACTACAGTAAATATTAGCCCATGGTTATTGTGGCCTAGTTTTAAAAAGAACTGCACTGACTACAAGCAAACAAATAAACAAGACAACAAGGAAATAATTAAGCAAGCAACTTATGCTAGGCTATCACGGCTGTTCACATATTACATCCACTGGGCATCAAAGTTCACAACCAGTGCAAATATAGGGAACAAAGCAGCATATCATATACATTGGTTGTCAAAGTTGGCGACCAGCGCAAATAAACGCCGCAGCAAAACAAATCCAGAACTAAAACCACTTCAGAAGATCTCAAGAAACAATATCCTGGGTACCCATAATGCTGGTAAGATGCTTAGAAATCTTATTAACTTTCTCTTGTTTGGCGCTTAAATCCTCCAACGCTTGCTGTTGCACCAGAAAATATGCATCTGAATTCTGCAGGGACTTCCTCAGTCCTTCAGCTTCCTGTCGCAGCACATCTAATCGATGTCTTTCAACTTGAAGTTAAGGTTCGAAGAGCTTGTTCCAGCAATAGTGGCCAGTAACTCGAACACTACATCAAGACAAGACTTTTGGGTTCCCTCACTGTCGCCAAGATAGTTTTTATCAGCTTTCTTGGAGACCAACAGGGATGTCTCACTATCTTGAACCTTATCTTCATTACTTCCTTTACCATTGGATAACGCGGTACTGTTCTCCAATATTTTGTCCGCATTCTAAAAGAGAAAGAAGCAGACACATCACATGTTTACCATGTTGTATACGAAACTCATTTTGGTAAATGAGTTCAGTAGTAAAGTGGACAGGATAACATCACGAAACAAACATATATCTATGTACCATGGTCACTTTATGGTCTATATCATTCTAGTTTTTGTTGCCAAATCAAGACAGAGACACAGTTCAAATAATATTTGTTCAAGATAAAGCAGAATAGACAGAATATAAGTGTGGGTAACTATAGAGCAATAACAACACTTGTAATGTGCATGACATGAGAACATAACTGTTTATTCAATTGAAACTGAAATTGACATAGAGCAGGTTACAACAGTAAACCAGATAAAGAAACAGGTTTAAAACATACCTGTTGCGCCATTGGAGTTTCAATTCCATCCTTCAAATTTGAAAATAGTTGGTATGAGTAAATACAGTAATGCAAGAGCAAAGGAGTATGAACCATAGCTACAGAACCTGACCTGAGAACAAATCTTCTTCTCCTTTAAGCGTTGAGTTGGGATTCAGAGTGGTGGTCCTCGTGCTTTGGGCGCTGCAGTTCTCTTACTAACCGCTCGTGTTTGGGTGCTCTGTGGTGGAGACGGTGCTGTGTCAACTGGAACTGGGTTACTATCTGCTGGGGTTGGGGTTAGAAACGGTGTAGCTGGTTCTCTGTCCAACTGGGTAGGGATACAATCTGTGAGAGTCTGGGTTATGTGTGGTGGATCTGGTCCTTGGGTAAGTACAACCGTGGTTCTATCTGCATCAACTGGTAGCACTATCTTTTCTGAAGACCGTGTTGTTACTCCCTTAGATACTGCCATCACGCTCTCCAATTCAAATGGCAGATAAACAAGAAAAGTAATTGAAAGTATAGACATTGTATGATAGACAGGTGCAATGGATAGTGGGGAATAAAAGAGGGCATGAAATAATTCATATTTATGTTGTCTAACCAAACAGGATAGCATGACACAATTTCACATATATGATGGCTAACTAAACAGGATAGCATGACACAATTTCACATTATGATGGCTAACTAAAAAATATGGAAAGACATAGTTCAAAATATGAGACTATGTAAACTGGATGACATGACATAACTATATAATGTGTTTATTAAATAGGTTGGCATGCCATAATTCACATATATTCATGGATAGAATGCCATAATTCTAAATATGATGACTGTAAACACTAAACAGGATGAGATGATATAACTATATGATGTCTTTATTAAATGGGTTGCCATGCCATAATTCAGATAGATGATGTGTATGTACTATGTAAACATGATGGCATGATATAATTCAAATATATGATTTATATAGTAAGCAAGTAAGCAGATGACAATCTATATATGATGTAAAAACTAAGCAATGCAAGACATTATGCATGACATGGGTAATATAACCCTACCAAGTTTGAGCATAGACCTCAGGGGGGAATAGGACTGGTCATCAGTCTCTGAATCCTCCTCTGAGGAGCTCTCTGTAGCCAGCAAGATGTCTGCTTCAGCAGGTAGCATTGTCTGCTCTGAATACCTTGTTTTCACTCCAGATACTTCCATCACCGCTTCAAATGGCTGATGCACAGGAAGAGTAGTTGAATATACAAACGTTGTCGACAAATGGAACACGTAATACAAAAAAATGATAGCATGATATAATTCACATACATGATGATTGGGTAAACAGCACGGCATTGCATAACTCACATATATAATGCCTTTGCAACAAGATAGCATTTTATAATTCACATATATAATGGCTTGCAACAAGATGGCAATGCATAATTCATATTTATGGTAATTAGACACTGAACAGGTGGCATTCACACAAAGCATGTCTAAAGTAATCAAATGGCATAGCAATGCAAGACACCATACGCACGATATGAGCAACATAACCCTGCCAAGTTAGAGCATACACCTCGGGTGGGGGGGGGAATAGGACTGGTCATCTGTCTCTGAATCCTCCTCTGAGGAGCTATCCGTAACCAGCAAGATATGCGCTTCATCAGATAGCATAGTATGCTATGAAGACCTTGTTTTCACTCCAGAATTTGCCATCACCGTGTCAAATGGCTGATGCACATGAAGAGCAGTTGAATGTACTAACATTGTTGACAAATGTAATATTTAACGAAAAAAAGGATGGCCTGATATAATTTACATATAAGATGACTGGCTAAGCAGGATGGCATTGGAAAATTCACATATATGATGCCTGGCTAAACATGGTGGCGCTGCATAATTCACATAAACGATGAATAAACTAAACAGATGGTATTCGCACAAAGGATGTCTAAACTAAGCAGATGACATATTTGATGTATAAAGTAAGCAATGCAAGACACCATATGCATGATATAACCAACATCAGCATGCCAAGTTAGAGCGAATACCTCAGGGGGTAAATAGGAGTTATCTTCTCCTTCTGAATCCCCCTCAGAACAGATATCTTCCTCTCGATTACAATCTGAAATGCATGGAGGGGGGGCTGCCTTTGCGCCTACCATGGAGCGACATCTGCATGAAATTATATTGCCACACAAGGCTCGTCTCTTTTGCTCTACATGTTCAGTTCCATTGTTTACAATAACTGTCATGCATAGGAATAAAACATAGTGAGGTTATGTCAGGAGTGCATGCAGAAATCCAGAGTGATGGTAGCAACCTGTGGATAGACCCAAAACCAATAATAGCAGGCAGATAATGGCTTCTGTTAATAAATACGAATAATGGCTTCTTTACTGTTTGTTTCCCACCCAACGTGGAACTCATAGTAGACACCGGAGATTAACCAGATAGTAGATAGATACTATTGATAGCGGCCCCGATATGTACCCCACAACCATTTAAAAACTCAAGTTTGACCATTAGTTTGGAGCTTACTCAGAGTCTAATCGGTGAACAGGACGATAAAGTAGCATGTAATATTAAGCGATGCATAACGTAAGCAGACACGAAAGAGTGTGACCTCTCTTGCGGACCCGTGTAGTCCTCGAGGTCATCTGCTCGGTTGATGATGGTAATGCAGTTTTCATGGCTGCCAGCGGCGGGGAAGAAGATCTGAGGCGGCGAAAGACTGTCTGGAGGCTGGATCCCTGCTGTGCTGGACCCTTCTGTCATTGGAGCAGCTGAGCTGGGGTGGACGATGGCGCAGCAGGAGCGGGACAAACCACGCAAGGTTTTCTTTTACAACTATCTGTAAGAGAAGTAATTCTGTAAGGGCTCGTTTGAATTGGAGGATCCCAAAAATGCAGGGATAGGAAATAGACAGGAATAGGATAGGAATGCACGTGCAAAATAGAGAATTTAAAAACACACGATTTTTGCCAATCTGGGTGTTTGATTCACAACAATTGGAAGATCACAGGATGCAAAGAAGCATGGTGAGATTAAGTCAAACCACAAGAAAATGTACGGTTATAATGCTATTATGCTACTATCTCTTAGTCTTGTGCTTCATGAATAGGAATTTGAAAAGGAGGACAAGTGGAAATTAAAATTCCTACGTTTTTTTCAAGGAGACACTAAAGGAACAAATCCATGTGCTCAGTGGACAATATATATAACATGTAGAGTAAAAAAGAGATGCAACAAGTGTACAACCTCTTTGGCGAAGCCATGTCGATCTCAACGTGATTGGGTTGGCCGGTGAGGATGCTCTGGCTGACTTTGCTGTTGGAGGAGGGGAAGAAGATCTTAGGCTTCTGGAGATGGAGCCCGAGGTACTGCTCCGCTGTGATGGAGGGTTTCGTCGTTGGAGCAGCTCCGGTGAGTTGTACGACGCCGAGGCTGAAGCAGGACAAGAGAGACAACGAACAACGTTAACCTGAGTGGAATTCTAGTAGCATCTCCAATACATGACGTAAAATACATAACCACAAAGTGCTAGATGTAAAATACATCAGCCGCTCATCTTTGAACTTAACTGTCGAAACTGAACTTAACTGTCGAAACTGAACTTAACTGTCGAAACTGAACCTAACTGTCGAAACTGAATTTTCCCGTCGAAACTGAATTTTGCTGTCAAAACTGAATTTTGCTGTCGAAACTGAACGCACTTGGTGAGGCCACACGTCGATCGACAGACTTTTTCATCTCTGGTCAGTCTATTTTGCAGCCGTTGGATACGAAATCAAGGGCATGCGGTTCATATTCCACCTCCACCCCCCTGAGCCGCCAGCCACCACCGGCCAAACAGCAGCCCCCCGCTGCCCGCAGCCGGCGGTGCGCCGCCCCAAAAACACTCCCCACCACCGGTCCGCCGCCGCCCTGGCCATCCCTCTAGCCCCCCCCCATGCCGAGCTTTTTCTCCGGCGATCCCCACGCCACCGCCGCGCCACCGCCGGCGTCCACCGCCCCCATCCTGAACCCTAAGATAGATAGTGGGGTACCTCTCTGGTGAGCCCCCCTCCCCGCTGCGGCTGGTTCTTCCTTCACCCCGGTGAGCCCACCCCTTGAAAATCGACTGACCCAAAAGTCGATTCAGTCGACTGAAGTGTAGCCAAACCGGAGCAGCATTGCAAGCAAGAGCAAGAGCAAGAGCAACAGCACGAGCAAGAGCAATAGCAAGAGCAATAGCAAGAGCAGACCAGGCAGGGGACCGAGAGCAAGAGCAGAGCAGCAACGCGAGCGAGAGCGAAAGCACAGCAGCTCCTACTGATGTGGACGTCGCCGCCGAGGGAGCGACACCGTGGAGGAAGTGGCCGGTGACATCGCCGTGGATGGAGCCACGCCGTGTCGGCTCGGGACCGAGCGCCGGCAGCACCATGAGATCGAATCAAGAAGAAAATGTGGCGATTAGTGTACAACCTCTTTGGTGGCACCGATTAGGCCGCAGCTTCATCCGAGGAAACGGTGATGATGATGCTCTTTCGGTGGTGCAGGTGAAGACGGTGGTGTGGGAATGGAGGTGGCGCGAAAGACGAGGGGAACATCGGGGAAGCTCCTTGGAGATGGAGGACGGGGTGGCTGAACCGGTGGGATGATGAGATCGACGACGGATCCTCATCCGGTACGGTGGATGAGGGACGTCGAGGTGTTGTTGTGGACGATGTCGTCGGGGAAGAGGCTCCGGCTGGGTGGCGGACGGAGCAGGGTGTGGGGTTTCGTCACAGGTTTTCGCGGCCTCGGTGTACGAATGGGTGGGCGGATGGGATGGCAGTGGGGAACCATGGCTTAGAGACGCGCTTGTCTGAAATGTGGGGTAAGTTACGAAAGTACCCCCCCACCAATTTGAGGCGGTTCTTTCGGTTCAGGGGTACCACGGGCATTTCACGTGTCAGGATTTCACAGGAGGTGGGAGTTTTCGCGTGCGTTGTAATTTCGGAATAGCAAGGTGCGGGTTGAGATGGAGGGAGTTGTCGGAGCACAACGAGACAAAGATATATCTTAAATATTTCGAGCTAACAAGGCGCGGGTTGAAATTTCCGGACAAGGCTAACGTGTACTGTACCAAATCAATGCGCACAACAAATGTCATTCAGAACTTTGAATTCATGTTATGTTCAATTAAAATATTTCGCTACGTGTATAATGCATGCAACCTACTACTCAAATGAACGTTTTAGTGCATTCCAAACGTATATACTACCGCTTCAATGTGAACTAAATTTGAATAAGATCTACAGTAATTATTGTTGTGAAGTCATAGCATTTGAATTCGTTTCTCTGTTTTAATAAGATCTACAATCATCATTATTGTCAAGTTAAACCATCGTTTGTGTATTATCTTCACAGCACACCACATGATTAGTCTCGAGTTACATATGAACTATGTGTACTATATGAACTCAAACTAGATTTTTTGAATCCACTTTATTTTGATTTCAAATCACATTACATTTCTAGCTCTAGCTAGATCTTCATAATCTAAACCATGTCTCATATGTATTATGTGTTTATCACATTATGTATGGTGCCCCGCCCCCTATGCCTACAAGTATTTAGATGTGAGTTGCAAACACCACACATTACCACAAATTCAAATAAAATGTGAGAATGTTTGATATATAGTATTGTTTAGATTGCTCGATATTTAGTTGTAAGCTGCAAACGCCGCACATTATCACAAATTCAAATAAAATGTGAGATTGTTTGATGTATAGTATGGTTTAGATTGTTCGGCATTTATCTGTGAGTTGCAAACGCCATGCATTATCACATTATGGTATAACATGTGCACAACACGTGTATCACCACTATATTCATGCATGCAATGTTTAAAACACTATGATCTCCTATTCAAATATATGAATCCGCTTTCATATCAAATTATGATCTTTGTTAGTCTCTTACACCCACACAATCCTCTAACCTTTGTAGCTACCACTAACTTTCTCTCGTGCATGCACACGCCCTCCTTGCCCTCCCCCTCCCTCGGCATTCTATCCACCGGGCACATTCATTTTTTTCTTTAGGTCGTTCTCCTAGAGTTTCCACAACTCCTTTCCGACACACACTGATCGATAAACCTCTCCAGCGATGCCTGCCTACAGCATCCACACACAGCTTCAATCTCCTCCTTTATGTGTCCTTGCCTCGTGTCTCTCATATCGTCAGACACACGTGTAAACTCTCACCCCTCTTTTCATCGATCTCACAACCGCACACTCCTCCCCCTATCTAGCTAGTAGTTGGGCCTCTCGCACCACCTCCTAGCTCCATTCTCTCTGTCTATCCATCTCGTTGGGCCTTATTTGCCTCTAACGAATGGACGTATACCGACCGATCTCTAGCTATACATATAGCCAGCTAGGTCCTTATAACTCGTTTTTACCCACACATCGATCAATCTACCTCATTAGTTGTGTCTCTCCCTTCCTCCGACAAACAACAATTGATCTACCGATCTAGTTAGGTTTTCTTACCAAACACATGGTTCCCCTTCATCATCCATGGATGCATCCCGATAGATCTATCACGCACAAGCACACATAGAAACACATCCCCACTCTTATTGATAGCATTGCACTTCCACCCTCAGTTTGTCCAGTAGGCCTCTCCCAACATCTCCGAGAAGCAACTCCATCACCCATACAGCACTCTACCCCTCTCCCTCCCTCTCCCTCCCTCTCTCTCTCCTCTCTCTCTCTCTGTCCCATCATATTTCCCTTCCTTCAGTTATGTATGGATGTCGACCGATCTCCCTCAATACATAGCTGGGTCTCTCCTTCTCAACACATATACGAGTCATTCTACCTCTATAGTTAGGCCTCTGC
>NC_041389.1:381660423-381672944 GCF_002162155.2 Triticum dicoccoides | reverse complement strand
AAAAAACACTCATGAACGCGGTTTGTATCTCTCACACACACCCACGTAGGTGGGGGACGTGCACGAAGAGAAGAGGTGCATTCACGGTGCACGTACTCCCCTCTCTTTCCCAACCACACCCGCGCGGGTACACGGTGGAGCTCATTTCTGTACGAAAAAGGCAGCCCACGTGGTAATTTGGCATGTGTACTAGTTGTCCACTTGGTGGAGGGAGGATCGTCTACCACGGGTGAACAAACAAATTGCGACTTGACGCGTTATGTTAAATTAACAAAAGAGGCAAACCATGTGGGGCCTACCTTAGAGGCAAGGCTCTATACACTGCAGTACTTTTGATGTGTCCCGTCAACTCGCAGAACGAGGAGAAGGTTGCTTAGTACGCCATCTCCCCCGCCCACGGGCGCGGTGGCTCGCAGGATGAGGTGAAGCTTGCTCCTCCCTAGCCCATGCGCGCGGTGGCTCGCAGGATAAGGAGAAAAATTTACTACTCCCTCCGTTTACTCCTCGTCCCTACTACCTTGGTTATAGAGATTATATCATATTGTTTGGAATATATATGTCCTTTAGTAGATTTCAATATGAACTACTAGTACATACTCCAAACACTGATGTATATAGACGTATTTTAGAGTGTACATTCACTCATTTTCTCCGTATGTAGTAGCACTCAGTTTGGGTGTTTGGTAGAGTGCATGGAGGGTGCATGAGTCCACACTAGTTTAGCACAAATACACTAGAAGCATGCATGAAGAGAGCATGCATGAAGAGGGGTGTTGAGTTGAGCATGCATGAAGAGGGAACAACTATGCTGAGACGAGAACGCAACCAAACACACCCTGTATGCCACGCATGTTCATACCATTTGTGCCTTTCTACTTCACTTACTGCGCTACATTACTCAGGTTCGTACGTCCACTCCTGGGTACATGTCCGTCTCGTAGTTCCAGTGTCATGTGTTCTTCATATAGACGGAATGATCGTTGCATAACACGTGCGCCTTGATGCTAGATGTCTCGCGTGTTGGCAAAAGGATGAACAAAGCTCACGTAAAAAAAATAGAGTGGAAGAACATAGATTCCGGACGACCGAGAAGGAGCAAGTAACCTCGTGGTGGAGCGTCTGCACCCATAATATTTAATATTGTTCAGCCATATAAAATTAACCAATCATCTCCACCGTGGACTGGAAGAGTACGAAACACGGCAGCCCAGTGTAGTTACATCATACTAGTACATGGCTAACCCATGCTATCACCATATTTCTTGGCTTCCGTGCGACACCTATCTCTAGTAATCTAGCAGCATGTATCGCTTCTCCCTCCTCGTCTCTATCAAAGTGCGGCGGGCTGGCGTTTCTGCCGTCTATTGAGGTCGGTTAACTATCACATGTTAGCGACATGCCAAGAGCATCTCTAAAAAAAATTCCTTTCACGTTCCGTTTTCAAAAAGAAAAAAATCCTTTCACGTATGAATTTGCCTGTATGCTTTGAGCAACTTGCATGTCCTATACTGCTCCTGTTTGATACTCTAACTTAGCTAGAGGTTAGACTAACTCATGACTAACCCTGAACTAACTGTATACAAAGAGGTGTTTGGGTGACAGGGTTAGATTGAGAATAAATGCACTTCATGGAGAGAGAAAAGTGATTTTTCAGTGGTCCCAATGAGAACTATCTCCAGTTAGCACCTCTTGGGTGGGATAGTTTTTTCGGTGGGTTCGGTGCAACTTGCTCCAATTTAAACCCTCATGCTTGGATACTTTAGGGCTATTTGAGCCCCAACTAGCTCAAACTAACTCTAACCCATGGATCGAAACAGGGCCTATGGCCAGTCTCGACGCGGAGAAGTCGCGTGCACCGGGAAGCGGCGCTCTCTCGGCCGTCGCGCCACTTCAAAGCCGGCGCGAGTGAGAGGTCGCCTCCGCTCTGGCCGGGCATTAATGCGGCACTGACGCTCCAGGGCGACGTTGACCGTTTCACACGGGAAGCGCGCGCTGGCAAGGGAGTATAGGTTTTGAACCGTTTCAGGCGTATTTTAGAGTGTACATTCACTCATTTTGCTCTGTATGTAGTAGCACTCTCCCTCGCCCCTCGACCCTCACCCTCGTGGTGGACGTGCAGCAATTCATTCGGTCTCATATAGCCAGAATGATATATACTGCACTACCATTATTGCTTGACTTCCCGAAGAGGCGAAGAGCCAATCGCAAGGTTAATATTTTGGAGATGCCAAGCGCAAGGTTATAGGAGAACGAGTAGTAGGTGCCGCGTCATTTATAAATAATTTTTTTTCTTCAGTGGCACGTATGCAATATGATAGGTTCATATGGAGAGAAAAGGAAACTGCTCCACTATATACATAGTCAGGATGGGCCAGCCTACACGGTTGCTTGCTGGGGTTGCTCTCTTCACACTCTCTCGCACAAAAAGACTGTGGCCACATCTCTAACATCCTGGCGGATCACGTCCGCTTGGGGAAGGGGTGGATGCTTAGTGTAGATGAGGTGGTCGTCGCCGACGGCGAAAACCCACTGTCTGCACGTCCCGATCAGGGGTCCCCGCCGTTCTCTCTCACAAAGCCGGTGAGGTTGCCTTCGTCCCTTGCTCACTGCCGCGACGCGGGCAGTTGCCGCCTCCTGCCGCCCTCCTCAAGGTTGAGCTACATCCCTCAGGTACAACTCCCTTTACAGCCGGCTTGCACCACTGCTCCAGCTGCCCACATCACTCCCTGTGGATATTTCTCTACTTCTTTGCCCCGCACATACCTGATACCTCTAATGGATTCTACGTACTGTATTTGTGATGAGTTTATGTCTCATCAACTAGTCCTAGTAATCTTATTCTAATCACGCTTCTTCAATTTCTTTGCCACAGGGATGCTCATCTCGATTTTGGTGAAACTGCACAAAATGAACTAACGGTCAAAAGGTTGCAAACTTCATTTATTAGGCAACTCGAACGTTGCCAGCAAATTGAAGCCTGGTCAGGGTTCACGATTCAAGGGCTAGGGACGGCATGGATCATTTTTTTCTTTAGCTGCCTCTGTTCCAAAGTAAGTGTCAACTTTAGTAGTAGTACAACTTTGTACTAAAGTTTGCACAAAGTTGAGACACTTATTTTGGAACGGAGGGAGTACATATTTGCTATGATCTGTCAATCATTGAGATGCAATAGCATGCATGTTAGTCTCCTTTGTATTTGATGAAATGTTGCAACGGGCAACCTTGGACGCAAGATACATGTAACAGGAGCTGGAAGCTTCATAGCATTGTACAAATTTATCTCGCTGATAAATTACAGTACGTACTAGTACTATACTAGTACTTCCTTCGTTCCTAAATAGAAGTCTTTGTAGAGATTTCACCATTAACCACATGCGGATGTATATAGATGCATTTTAAGTGTAGATTCATTCATTTTGTTTCGTATGTAGTTCACCTAGTGGAATCTCTACAAAGACTTATCTACTAGTAATAGCTAGCCCCCACTACTAGGAATTGTCTATCCTCTCCTTGAGCCACATCATCAAAATTGACGTAGCCGTTAGATGAAGTAAATGAGTCATAATAGCCGTCTGATCTAGACGTTGAGAGGCTCCACACTAAGCCACATGCAAGCATGCAGAAATACCGTGGCACATGCATGTGAGTGGGTTTTAAATCACATCAACATGTCTGCATGCAAGAATGCACCGGTAGCATGCATGTAAGTGACCTTTTAAGCCCCATTAACATGTCAAAAAGAAAAATATTATCCTATTATGCAGTAGGAGTTGGCTGATCTTTTTTCCTTACATGGGATGATCTAAATGATGATGGGAGTTTATTTAGTTTGGCTACCACATTTGTCATGCGGTTATAGATTTGTTTTAAGTTCTATGAAATCGATAATTTTGCGTAGAGAGATATACCACTGTTCCGCGGCAACGCGCGGGGACTCATCTAGTAATATTTAGGAAGGGAGGGAGTACTATGTAAAGAGTTAGGTGTCGCACGGTGATAGTGTGAGGTGGGCCATGTAATCACTGAGCCTGCTTGTTTTCACTTCTCTTGCACTCCTCCGCTGTAAGAATGGAGAAAATTGTAATCTACTACCTCCTTTTGCCGAAAGCGTGGGACATCCAGCAGTCCTACCACCTCAGTAATAAAGACCAATGAGCCGTCAAATCACATAGACCCAACAGTAAGTTGGAAGGACGAAGCAACCATCACTCTTGCGCCAGTGAGAGGTCGCGTCCGCTCTGCCCGGGCATGAATGCGGCACCGATTCTTTGGAGCGGCGCTGACCGTTTCGGGCGGGAAGTGCGCGCGGGTGATGAAGGGGCTTTGGGTGGGCCAGGATGGTTAAGAGCGGGCGTGGCAGCTGTCCGCATGTCCCTACTGGACACGCCCAGAAACGAGAGGATGCACCGACTCTCGCGGCTAAAATCGTACACTACACACCATATCTCTGTAGGAGTAGGTCGATCTATCGCACTCTCTAACACACACATGCTATTAAACACACACACGCACACGCACGCACCTTGGTCCTGTTGCACCTTCTAACGTGACTTATTACACCTAGACGGAGGGAGTAGTAAGTATACAAGATACGGTGGCACATTGACTTAAGTCGAATATAAGTGCCCAAAATTTGTGTGCATGTTATAATAAGGATTCACTTAAAACAGTACGTGAGCGAACAGAGGGATCAATTGGACAGTGTTCCCGAGCAGTAGCGAGATGTGTGAGGTAGTAAGATACACCACTGTCGCTTTTAATTTTTCTTATTAATTTGTTTCTTTCACCCTCTGACTGGTGGGACCCAATGTACTACATGGAGAGAGGTAAGGTGACTAAGCCTGCATTATTTCTGCATCACTGTGGATAGTCTTACCACCAAAGCCACATGACATGATTGTGATTGAAATCCTAATGACTCCCACACACACAAAAAAAAACACGGCATGTCTGTCACACGAATGCAGGAATGTATAAAAGGTTATTTTCCTCTCGTTGAACATAACGGGAGGGTTGTGTAGCTGGTTAGCCTGTTCGCTCATCAAACTTGAGGTCTCGGGTTCGATAACTACACTTGAGCATAATTTTTGCCACGAGGATTCTTTGACTGGTCAAAATGTTTTCTAGGGTTTGCACGCTTCACACTCTCTCTCCAGTATATATATACACGTTGGAGCCTCAACGCTTGTAGTTGCTCTCTTCACACTCTCTCGCCCTCTCCAGATCTAAATAAGATTTCATTGGCCTCTCTCTCCCCTCACTGCTGCTTAAAGAGCCGACAGGATCCGTCAACCGGGAAGGGAAGGAGGCTTAATGCTGTCGCCGTCGGCGAGGGTGGGAATCCACTACCGGCACTGATGTTCACTTTCCACCCAGCGGCGGCGCGGGAGGGCCTCCAACCCCTTCTTCTTCGCCGCCATCCCGTCGCCCACCGAACCACGCCCCAAGAACCTTAAGGTATATTTTACTTACTCCACATGCATTGCTCTAGCTGCATCTATACCATGAATCTAGAACGTGGTTCAAATAGGAAAGGAGTGGGGGAAAGTAGTGGGAAAAGTTGTATATAGCATGAATCTAGGATGTGGTTCAAAGAGGAGATGAAGGGGGAAAGTTGTATAGCATGAATCTAGGACGTGGTTTAAAGAGGAAAGGAATGGGGAAAAGTAGTGGCGAAAGTTGTATCGCATAAATCTAGGACATGGTTCAAAGAGGAAAGGAAGGGGCGAAAGTACTAGTTCAAAAAGGAAAGGAAGGGACAAGGCTGTAGAGTTTGAGCAGGACTAGATTTGCTGCGCTCACATAGGGAAAGGTGTCTAAAGATAACAAAACTGGGACCAACACAAATATGCTCCTTGGTTGTTTGTTCTTTGTTGCAACAGACTGTGCATGACCACAGTACATCGGTAGATGCACATGGTGCTGGTGCGTCCACTGTCCCGTGCAACTCATTAGCTGTTGTTAATCTAAGGCCCTATTTGGTTAAAAACTCCCTAGTCCCTACGTGCTTGGTTCCAGGGACTAAACATGGAGTAGAGGTTATTAAATGACATGATAAAAGACCATGTTACCCCTAGTAATGAACTAATAGAAACAAGGTGCGATGCGTGGCAGGGGCAACTGTTGGAAAAAGTCCCAAAAAGACTCCCTCGGGGTCTTCTTTCTTTAGTCCCAAATGGCCACTTTTAGTCCCGAAAAGTCCCTCCTGTTTGGTTTAGATGTGATTGACACGGAGTTTTTTTAGTCCCTACACCAAAATGTCCTTGTAAACAAACACCCTCTAATAATGCCGCTGGAAAATTGATGCAATGCCACAGTTAAAAGGAAATTACATGTTTAACGAATTTTATTGTTAATATAATCTCTATGTTAATATTAATCAATGCCACCGTTTGAGAAATGCTACTGTCTTGCTTTCTTTCCCATTTAGATAAGATAGATGCTTCTTTTTGTTGGCTTCTGTGTCATCCACCGTTATTGACCACTAATTGTTTCCTTTGCACCGCTGTGTAAACAGGGTTATCTACTTCACCTCGTTGCCATTGTGAAATTTTGTTGCACTACACAAAACACTTTTGTTTTAAGAGTGTTTTGTGAAGTTCAACCAAAATGTGACACTGACAACATTGCTTAATTGCTTGATCTTAGTGGAACTGCACAAGAGGAGATTTTACTTCCTATCCGTTAAGGCGAATTTGGTTCAGATCTTTTTCTTGTGAGTTGTTCGAATTCCGCATCATGAGAGGTCAGTACTAGCCTTCTTTCACATGATTCTGTAGTGTGCTTTCATATGTTGTGCTACTTGTACGATAATGTTGCTTGATTTTAGTGAACTGCACAAATGGAGACAAGACTTCCAATCTATATGTGCACCGTAATATCCCATTGAGGTAAGATAAGGATATTTCACAACTGCTGGCCTGTATTTTGCCACTTTCATCAGAAAATTAAGTTTAGTACTATACTTGTGCTCCCTAATTGACATGCCAAATCTTACATTGAAGGCGAAGCTTGTCTGTTGTTGAACCAAGTGATGAAGGGGAAGAACAAGCGGAATAAAAACAAAAATCAACTCCCGATGCTGTAATGAAGCACTGGAACTATGATGACACAAGTAATGATATAGTTTTGCATCTTAATTTATTGCTATGGTTGGAACGAGCAATTGTTTTGCCACTGATTTGATGCCATACATAATTATCTCTACTTGTGCAAACAGGGATCTTCTTTGAAGATACCATATATTTTAGTGGAACTGCACAAAAAGATGTTGGAAACATTAAACTAATCGAGGAGTATATATTAAGCATGGCCACCATAGTAGATAGCAACAGATGGTTCCGGAGAAGTGCTTGATCTGTATGCTCTACACAATAAGCCTCCTGACAAAGGTTGGTACTCGCCCACTAATTCATCCATATGATTGAGCTTTGTCATCTCTATTGGCGTTGTGCTACTGTTTAGATACTGTCATGAAAAAGTGGTATTGTCCTTGAGAAGTGCTTCATCTGTGTTGTTTTAAATATTTCCTTTCCTTTTTTTCGTGCAAATAGGGATGTTAGCATTTAGTTGTCCTCTTGTCTTTGCACAATAGGATCATCTTCCTCTGAAGAAGAATATGGAGTACGTGAAGTGACTAGTTTCGATTATGCCAGGATGAAGAATCCCTGTCTATCTTCTCATCAGAAGGAGCAGTTGAAGGATGGTTACATTACTCCCCACAAGGCCAAACTAACTTCAGCTCAGAAGGACTGACAAATCTCCATTTTTTTGCTGTGATGCGCGAGTACAATGTTGTTCTAGGATTCTCATCAGAAGGAGCAGTTGAAGGATGGTTACATTACTCCCCACAAGACCAAACTAACTTCAGCTCAGAAGGACTGACAAATCTCCATTTTTTCTGTGATGCGCGAGTACAATGTTGTTCTAGGATTCTTTCTGGTGAGTTCCATTTTTCTAAAAGTGTGCTCTACATGGACCATGTAGGTGCCTATTTAAACTGTCAATTCATAGTACATTTTGCTTTATACTAATCACTTTTTTTGTATTTGTGCAAACAGGGGTGATCAGCTTGATTTCAATGGGAACTGCACAAAATGTTCATGAATACATTGAATCATTCATTTCCACCACAAGAAAGGAGGTGACGATAAATTCAGGGCGTTGCAACATATAAGGGCGAAATCATACAAGCTACGCGTGAATTTGGTTGATTTTGGTGGAACTGCACAAAAAGAACAATTGGTTTATTTAGCACGAGGTGCCATGTCAATGTCCGAACTGATGGCAAACCCTGCCCATTCCACAATCGTAGGCATTTGATATTTTGGAATGGGACAACCTTTTCAAATTTTTCTCATTGATTTTAAGACATGCGTTTGATATTTTTGAATGGGACACCCTTGCTGTCAGCAGCGTGGATCATTTTTTTCTTTATTCTTTAGTTGTGAAGTAAATATTGCCTCTAACATGTGAGTCACTGAGATGCATAATCATCGATTGTTTTGAATGTTCTCTATGAATTGCCAGCCCTGTGTGTTTGATTGCAATGTACAGAAACGCTAAAAAGATGCTCAAATTCTTTGTACTCCTTCTATTCCTTTTTACTTCGCACATTGTGAAAGTGTATACTTTTTCTATAAGATTGGTCAAAGTAGAGATACTTTGACTGCAGACAAAACTTGTATAGAAAGGACCGGAGGGAGTACATGTGAAACTGCTGCAAACGAGGTGATCACCCTGGGAATAATGCTAGTACGTATTGTTTTGCATGTTCATCCAATGCCAGTGATATAGGAATTCGAACTAATCGAAATAAATTCATTCATACACAGTCAGATTTCATATAAACATGCCGGATTTAATTACATTTCATACATTCTTCAACTAAAAAGGGGTGTTTGTGGTTGCATGCATCTCCCAGATGCAGAGGCCGGGGGTCATCCTCCTTTTCTAAAAAAACTAAAAAGGGGTGCGCTGGAGGTATAATTAATTAACCGAAGCTACCCACCTGTGTCCCGCCGAGCCGAACAGAAGCTTCAGTGACTTAACTGCAGGTGCAGTTGCGTAACTGACATGTGGCCTGTTGGGCCCACGTGTCAGTCAGCCAACTGCGCCAACAGTTAAGTAGAAGCAGCATTCTTCTCCAGCGCAGCTCTCCGACTCCACGTCGCCGCCAAGAAGCTAACTGGCCGTCAATGGTCAACCCGCCTAGCTTGGCTTCAACCGGATGGTAGCAGCGGTGGCCTTACTTGGACCCGAGCGGCGGCGACCTACCGTACTCTTCCTCGTTTTCTATGTGGCGCGGCCTCATTGGCAGCGGGGCGGGGCCTCGGCGGAGCCGGCGATGTCCTCTGTCTCGTTGCCGGCGGGCGGCGGCTCAGCGGAGCGGTGGAAATCCTCCCCCACGTTGCGGGCAGGGTGGGGCCTCGCCTGAGCCGGCGATGTCCTCTGCCTCGTTGTTGGCGGGGCGGGGCCTCGGCGGAGCAGGGCATCGTCGACGCCAGCAGAGCGGGGACTCGTCGGAGCCGGCATTGTCCTCTGCCTCATCGTCGGTCTCGCCAAATAGTGACTCGCCCGCTTCATCGCCCTCTTTGCTAGTCTCTTTGTAGGTGGCCGCAGCGTCCGCCACCCGCATGCGGTACCGCCAGTGCTCGAGGCGGCCCTTGCGGGTGGAGCGGTACGAGTCGAGCAGCGCCTCCTGCTCCGCGGTGATCTGCTCCTTCACCTGCAGGTGCTCCTGGAGGAGATGGTGGTTGTAGGCGGCGTCGGCCTACGCCTCCCGGAACTGCTCCTCATGCATCTGCCTCACCCTGTCCATATATTGGGCACGGGCCTCGCTGATGGTCATGGTGCAATGCACCGGCGAGGATGGTGTGGAGGAGGGGGTTGGCGCCAGATCGTCGACTACCATGTTCTCCATTGGGACATCGTCGTCCTCCGGCTGCCTGCTGGCCAGCCGGTCGGCAGCAATGGCTGCCATCTCCTTGTGGTTCATCGTCCGCCCGTCCCGAAGAGCGCTGGAGCGCGAGGAATCCATGGTGGGCATTAGTGGTGTGGACAGGAGAAAGGGAACGGATGCGGATGACTGCGGCTATGGCCGGCGCAGTAGTTTATATAGCAATGGTGGGCGGGCGGAGGGACGGTCATGTGGCGCCGGAGTAGCCGCCTCGGCAACCGTGTATCATGAATGTGTGCGGCAGATGGACGGACGGACGACACTTGTGTCGTTTGTAGGCGGAGCAATCGCCTGCACCGGGAAGCGGGGCGGCTGGCGCTGACTGTTTCAGACGGAAAGCACGCGCGGGCGAGGAGATGACTTTACTTGGATAGGATGACAATGGGGACCCACCAGGTCCATAGCCTCACGTATGCAAGTGCCTCCTTATTATATATATATATATATATATAATTATAATTTATTTTGCTTCCTCCTGGTTTCCTGACATCACTGTCCCACACCATTGTCAACCTATGTACTCCCTCCTTTCCGGTTTATAGGGCTTATCTCAAAATTTAAGTTTTTCCATTTTATAAGGCTCAATTTGGTTGTTTTCCATCACATGTTCAGATTCCAAGGTGCATTAAACAATTGCATGCAAGTATTAAGAGAAAATTGACCAATGCATGTACTTTATGCATGCATGCATTGCAATTAATGCATTGATAAACATAATTTTTTGAGGATAAAAAGAGCATTAATTAGGTGCTTTTGCAAAACTACAAAAAGTATTCCACCACTCGCCATCTACCTTGATTGGTGAGATTTTTGAATTGAGCATTATAAACCGGAAAGGAGGGAGTAGTCAATAAACGAGAGAATTGCACAAGAAGCGGCCGACGGCTGGGACCAAGCAGCTCAAGCAGTATTTGTGTTTTTGAGGTGTGAGCACTGCAGAGTTTTTCGATGTTTACCCCAGATATTATTTTTTCTCCTCTGAACAACAACGAAAACATCGCTGCAGGTATTAACTGGGCGGGCTGTGGCCCGTCTAGCCCAGGCCAGATATCCAGCCCAGATATTAATTTTTTTCAAGCTGAAAATGGCTAGCCCAGCTATAATTTTTTTTGAGGAATACCCAGGCAAGGTCAAGTTGTTATTCTCCGCCTCGTAGGGCTACAAATGTTTCCTAGGAGGGATGCATTAGGCTTAAGAAGAAAATGGGCTTTAAGAAATAATAAATGGGATGTAATTATAAAAACTGGGTAGTAACTATAAAAAAGGCACCAAACAGTGATTACTTTATAAAATATTATTTTTGGAATATTGAAAATTTTAATTTCACTAATTGTTGCGAGCGCAATGTTTCGTTGGATTTTTACGTAATCTAAATTTATATTGAAATTGTATTTAATCTGACTAGAAATTTCGGGATAAAAATATTCGGATCCCATCAAAATGTGGGAAATTTTATTGAATTCTGTTTTGAACGGTTGGTTGAAATGGGCTATACTTTTAACAAACTGTAAATGGGCTGTAGTAAATTCCATTAGAATTCAAAAATGGGCTACACATTCTTACAAATCTCAAATGGGCTATAAGTTCTCTGCCACACACTTCTAGCCTTACTAAGTTGACGCGTCCCCTAAAAAATAGAGTTGACGCGTATGCAAGGCTTTGTCAACTTATAGTCAACACACGGTTCTAGCAGCAGTGGCCGTTGGATGTCCATCCAACAGATGCCGTGCTTCTTCTTCAATCTCGGATATTCTAGCTTCACCCGCCCAAAAAATGATTCCTCCCCCTGACATCTGGGGCGCACCGTTTCGGAAGCAGACCCGTGGGCCTACTAAGTTGACGTACCAAGGGCTTTGTCAACTTAGTCAATAATAAACGATTCTAGCTGCAATGACCGTACGATGTCCATCCAACGGCCATCGTGCTTCTTCAACCTCTGGTCTTCTTGCTCCAGCCGCCCAAAGCAGTGCCGGTCATGCTGCCTGCTCCTGCCTCCCGTGGCTGGCTGTGCTGTCGTGAAGGCCTCACCACCCCCTACTACTCCCACCGCTGGCCAGGCCATCCCTTCACTCACCCACACCCCCTGTTATTCTGCAGCGACGGCAGCGCAGCCGAACCAGTGAACTCTCGTACTCCTCTCCGCGTGTGCATCCACTGCCGCGTCTTCCCCGGCTCCGCGTCGTCCCCTTCCTAGGCCTCGCCGTCGTCCACCACCGTGGTGCTCTTGGTGCGTCGTGGTCAACGTGGTCAAGGAACGGCTTCCATCGGACATATACTATACATGGAGAGGCTGATAGCTGGGTCCATGGCAGCCGCAAGGAAGTGCCTCCTTATTACGCGCAAAATAATTATTTCTCCACCTGACAGCGTGGACCCACCGGACGGGCCACCATATTTCGCGAAAAAAATGATTGGCCCCCTGACTGCTGGGACCCACGAGCTACATCTTCGCACGCAAGGAAGTGCGTCCGAAAAAAAACGATTCGCCCCCCTGACTGCTGGGACCCACCAGCTACATCTTCGCATGCAAGGAAATGCGTCCGAAAAAAACCGATTCGCCCCC
>NC_041389.1:381658887-381660126 GCF_002162155.2 Triticum dicoccoides | reverse complement strand
CGCACGCAAGGAAGTGCGTCCGGGCAAAGAAAACGATTCTCCCCCCTGAGTGCTGGGACCCAGTAGCTACACCTTTGCACGCAAGGAAGTGTGTCCGGGCAAAACAAACGATTCGCCCCCCTGACTGCTGGGACCCAGCAGCTACACCTTCGCACGCAAGGAAGTGCGTCCGGGCAAAAAAACAAAAACAAAACGATTCGCCCCCCTGACTGCTGGGACCCACCAGCTACATCTTCGCAGGCAAGGAAATGCCTGACAGTCGGGACCCACCTGGTCGAAGCGTACGTAGTGTTGTCATCCTAGTCGCGAACATGTACGTACATACTGGTCAATGTAGAGGCGCGCACGCGTTGTAGTAGAGGTGCGCACGTGTCGTAGTAGAGGCGTGCACGTAGCATGTACACGTACGTACAGCGGCCATGGTGCAAGAAAGAAAATATGGCCACGTATGTGTACATATGGGAGGGGTCTCGAACGCTTAGTCGCGCATACGTACGGCGAGGGCTCGTGTTCATGGGGAGGCAACGGAATGCGTCGTGTTCATGGGGAGGCAACGGAATGCATTGTGTTCATCGGGAGGCAACGAAACGCGTGGGAGCCAACTGGCTTGGACGGAACAGGCGATGGAAACGAGGCCTGGTGTACCGTAGAACGGAGGATACGGCCTTGTGTTCGACCGACCACGTTCAGAACGGGGTCCTGTTGATCGGGAGGGGTGTGGCGTACCGCAAAACGGAGGAAACGGACCTCCTACAGTCGAAACGGGGGTCTTGTTGATCGGGAGGGGTGTGGCGTACCGCAAAGTGGAGGAAACAGACCTCCTACGGTCGAAACGGGGGTCCTGTTCATCGGGAGGGGTGTGGCGTACCGCAAAACGGAGGAAACGGACCTCCTACGGTCAAAACGGGGGTCATGTTCATCGGGAGGGGTGTGGGGTACTGCAAAACGGGACTCCACGGGATATTGTTCATCTCCACTGTCGACCTCCTCCAGCCTCCACGGGCTCCTGTTCATCCAGCCTCCACCACGCGCTACTCCACCGGCTACTGTTCAACCACCCCTCCACCATCTACTGTTCATCCAGCCCTCCACCATCTACTGTTCATCCAGCCCTCCACACCACGGGGTCTTGTTCAACCACCCCTCCACGGCCACCCCTCCACCATCTACTGTTCATCTAGCCCTCCACACCACAGGGTCCTGTTCATCCAGAGGCAATGCCACCGCTCCCTGTTCATC
>NC_041389.1:381625010-381658288 GCF_002162155.2 Triticum dicoccoides | reverse complement strand
GCTTCTACCACGGTTTTTTCCGTCATGGACGGCCCAAAGAATGTCATGCAACTGCGTCTCCGGCCTGCCCAGGACGAAAAGCCCATTTTTTGTCATGATTTTTTGTCATAGAAGTAGGACCCCACCACATCTATGATGATACCGGGTTTTGTCACAATTATCGTCATAGAAGTGTCATATGTATGACAGAAAAAAATTCGTTTGGCCCAAAATGTAACGGATGTGTCTTTTTTTTGTAGTGAGTTCATCTGATTCAAAATCAATTAGTTTTGAAAAAAAAGCTAGGGCCTCTTTGATTTGTAGGATTTCCAAAACGCGGTAATAGGAAAAACATGGGATTATAGTGGAATGTTGTCCTGACTCCTATAGGATTGTACGAGTGTTTGATTGTGCATAGAAAAAACGCAGAATTCTTTAAAAGAGGTTTGAGTGGATGGGATGTTTCCTATGAAATCTAGTGCAAATGAATCAGATGGAAAAATTCCTATGGTTTACAATCCTACGAATCAACAACCAAGATAGGAAAAATTCCTAAGGATTAGAATCCTCCAAAATTCCTTTGAGAATCCTTTGAATCAAAGAAGCCCTTAATATAATTTACGATTCCTCGAATTGTGCATTGTAAAGCATAAAGTAAAAAACTAATAATGGCAATTCAACTAGAAAAAATGTTTGGGCAGTTATGATACAAAAGATTCTAGAACAAAGGAGAACCACTGTTGTTTTTGTCGGATATCGGGTTCGGCAAACCCTTAAGGTTCAAACTCTGGGGTGCGCACAAAGATCTTCTCCCTACCAAAACACGCCCATAACCTCGCCGCGATTCTAAGCTAGCACGATGAACAACACAAGAGGCACGAGGTTTATACTGGTTCGGGCCACGGTTGTGGTGTAATACCCTAATCCAGTGTGTGGTGTGGTGGATTGCCTCTTGGGCTGATGATGAACAATACAGAGGAAGAACAGCCTCGCGAGCAGAGGTGTTCTTGTGGTGGTGGTGTGTGGATCAGCTAGGTTCAGATCAGATTTCTTGGCCCTCGATGAGATGCCTTCTACTGTGATGGCTAGCCCTATTTATAGAGGCCCTGGTCCTCTTCCCAAATATCGAGCGGGAAGGGAGCCAACGATGGCCATTTTGAAAGGGGACAGCTAGTACAAGCTATCCTGACTAACGGTGGTCTTCGACTGCTAAAGGCACTGGTGATGACGCCGTCTTGGGCTCCACGGTGACCTCCATCCTGCCGTCCTGCTGGTCTTGGTCTCGTTGCACCAATATGGAAACCTTTGCTTGATGCCTCGGTACCCCGCGCCTGCGCTTGCCCCCTTTGCACCAAAGAGAAACAAGGACGTTGCGCAGGCTAGCGCCCGCCTGGTCTTGATCATCATGGCTTGCGTCATGAGCACCTCGCGAGGTACTCCTCGCCTTGATCTCTTCGCCTCCTCACGAGCCTGCCTAGTGAGGCCGCCCCTGAGGAGGCCTTGTGTCATCCGCCCCGCGAGGCTTGGCCCCTCGTGAGGGTCTTGAACGTTTGTTGATGAAGACGGGCCATACTGGGCCACTGCCGAGCCACGTTGCAGGCCGCAGGCAGGCAAGTCTGGGGACCCCCATTCCCAGAACACCGACAGTAGCCCTGGGCCCAAGGCGCACTCAGACTTGGCTTAGCAGCGAAGCCAAAGGGAAAGTGCGGAGCACCGCCAGCCCCAATAGCCTATGGCCTGATCACCGCGTGGCGGTTGATTGGATGTGGGCGTCTCCGCTTCCCCATGCTGCCTCGGCAACTGCCCGATTTGACGAGTCCCTGAGGCCGACGGTTGGCCTCCCTTGGGCTATAAGTACGGAGAGGCCAGAGACCCCGACGCCCATCTCTTCTTGCTCCGCCTGCTTCTTCTCCCTCGCTCCACCTACATTCTTGACACCAATGGCACCAATCCGCAGGTTCTCAGCTGAAGAGAAAGGAAAGGTTCTCTGGGAGGGGCCTGACCTGCTCCCTCCGAAGAAACGGCCGGTCCCGTGCCACTGCGACCAGGTTGCGAGGCCGGAGTTGAAGAGGCCTTGGTGCGAGCAGCCACCTCCTGGGTTTCCGCTACCCCTGTATGCCCGAGCCGAGAGCCTTGGAGAAGGAGACGATGAGCGACATCGTCCATGCCGCGGGCGAGGTCGACGAGCCACGCTGGCGCGCACCATCGCTCCTGGAGTCCACGCCACAGACTCCTCTCGCAAGCTCGTGCTCCACGCCGTGATGCCTCCAAGCACCTGGATCCGCTTCCCTCCATTCTTCGCCTTCGAGATGCCGCCGAGGGGGCCTCTCGAGCTTTGGCTGCAGCACACCGACTGCGGTGCTCCGTGACCGTAGTGGAGGCTGAAGTCGTCGCTCGAGGCTGGGGCGAGATTTCCCGGGTCTACCGAACAGGGGGTGCCCTCGTGATTCATTTTGAATACGAAGGCACCTCCTTGATGCTCTTCAAGGTCTTTGACGCAGAGGGCCACCGGCTGGAGTGCTACCCCAGGGGAGGCAGTCGGTCATCATCATGGCAGGGGCTAGGCCTGTCACCCGCTTCCCCAATGGATCCTCTGGCAGCAGCGGCGATGCTTGGGAGTCCAGTGACCCTCCCGAGCTCCTCGTGACTCCGGATACGAGCGATGACAACTACATGCCCCCGAGCTCGCGCCGTGCCCGCAGCAAGGCGACTGAATCAGGCCGTCGCCGCGGCTGATCTGGATGGGGTTGGTGCCGGCCTCTCGTGGCCCTCTGTTGATGATGGCGTCGGCCATGAAGGCGTGTAGTTAGGGCTCCTTAGAATCCGTGTCTTTTGTTCCCTGCAAGGAATCGAGAAAACACCCCGTGGGGGCATGTAAAGGGGTCTGCCATGTCTTTTGTTGATATTATCCTTATTATGAAGCGGTGCGAATGCTTGTCCTGTCCCAGCTTGGTTCCCCCTTTCTAACCTCGCGACGACTTGGTGCTCTACGCTGACAGGTCCCGGTCCCCAGGCAGGCTTCAGCCATCGCTGGTATGCCAGGTCGCGATGCCGTCGTCAAGGCCAGGAGGTGAGCGGCCCGAGGTCCAGTAAGAGCCCCTAAGGCGCGATGCTCAGGAGGTCCCCTTTAGCGCGCAAGCAGCCGCCGAAAGGTGAGAAAGGAAGGCAACGTTGCAGTCACAGAGCTGCATTAGGTGGAGATTCTGTGTCGCATCAATTAGATATTCCAGGTGCGAAACTTATCTCGAGAACATGGGTCATTTCTTCGCGTTGCACCGGACTTGTATGTCGGCAGCTGGGATGTATCTGGGTTAGGCCCTCGCGAGATTCCCCTCTCTTCCCCACACTCTCCTTAGTGCTCTAAGTCCTCATGTCCCGGCCCTCGAGCGAGCTCAGCCACCGCTGGTATGCCAAGTCGCGATGCCATGGACAAGGCCAGGTGGTGAGGGCTGGAGAGCCAGTAAGAGCTCCTGAGTCGCGATGGTCAGGAGCCCCCCTTTTAACACGCAAGCAAATCACGCGGGAAAGAGAGAGAGAGCTCGCAGTGTCACCCGCTTTATGCCTCAGGAAGCTCCTGTAAAACAACACGAGTAAAGCACGGGTTGCCATTATGATTGCCGGCCGGCCATTGGTTGCTCTGAGAGAGTGGTGAGGGCACTAAGGGCCTGGTGAGGTGATGCTTGCGGGGCTACCGCGGGTCAAAGCTCAGCCACTCAGATTTGTGGATGTTGCTGGGATGGACCCATGTGCAAGCATCGTACCAGCGCAAGTGGCTCCAAAGGTAGGTGTCAATCGAGCAGGCGATTATCACAGGCAGGTTAGGCATGAAGGGCAAATCAACTTAGATAAAAGCAGGAGGGATACATGCCACTAGGTCAGGCCCGAGCGGCTTGGGGATGATGCAGCTGGAGGGGCGCCCCCAGCAAGGTAAACTGAAGACATAAGCAAAAGGGATACACACCGCAGGGATGGACCCACGCGACCTGGGAATGATGCAGCCCTGAGGACGCTCCCAGCTGAAATGAACTCGAAAGACGTCACCTGGTACCATTGTAAGGGGGTGTTGGAGTAGCTGAAGATGCGCAGTGAAGAGGCCGACCCTCACGAGCCACCAGAGCCCTGAGCCTCGGGAGGCTCTGGGGGTCCAGGCGGTTCCTCGAGGACCATCTCCACCTCCACGAGGACCACGTGATGCCTGGCCTCCTGAGCCGCCAGGATGCTCCGCAGATGGCGCTGGTGAGTATCAGCCGTGTTCGGCAGGCAGAAAGACATGCAGACGTAGCTGTGCGGTGGACCCTCGCAACATCCCACGCATGAGGGCCAGAGGTGCTCCTAAGACGCGGCTCCTTTGAGCCCTGGGAAGTCGATGCACACACGCAGCCCGCCATCCTCACCTGGATGGGGAGCTACGCCAGGCAGACGATGATTGCCGCGTATGACTCTTGATTCCTGAAGCTCCTGAGTGGCCTTGATGATGAACTCCTGAGGGTTGGGCCTTTCCTGCCCCATGCTTTCCTGAGGGAAGCGTGCTGCGAAGCACGCCTCCAAATGGTGCCCGAGCACCTCCCTCATGATTTTGTCAAAGTCCGAGGCCCTCCAGAAGAGAGCCCCCGAGCCCTGCCCGAGGAGGGCGCGGGCGCGCCCTCCTATGTGATGGAAGGAGGCGCCCCTTGCACGAGCGTGGATCCTGATGCGACGCTTCCTAAGATGCCAACCTCCTGAGGCCTTGAGTTGGGCGACATCTTCTTCTTCTTGGGAACTGCCTCAGGAGGGTTGTCGCCCTTGTTGTCCGGGTCCTCGATTGATGCAGCTTGGAAGGCGCACTCGAGGGAGCACACCGCATCTTTATCTTCGCAGGGGACTGTGATGATTCCGCCGCTTCCTGGCATCTTGAGGACATTGTAGCCGTGGTGGGTCACCGCCATGAACTTGGCCAGGGCTAGATACCCGAGGATGGCATTGTGTGGCAGGCGAATGTGGGCGATGTCGAAGTTGATGAGCTTGGTGTGGTAGTTGTCCCGCTACCCAAAAGTGACAGGGAGGCGGACCTGCCCTATCGGGGTGGTGGAGCCGTTAGTGACTCCTTAGAAAGGCTTGGTTGGCTGAAGTTGATCATATGGCACTTGAAGGTTGTTGAACGTCTCGACGGACAGAATGTTGAGCCCTGCTCCGCCATTGATGAGGGTCCTGGTAACTTGCACGTTGCTGATGACTCGGGAACAAAGCATTGGGAGGACGCCAGCTGTAGCCACACACTTGAGTTGATCTGCTGAGCTGAAAGTGATGGCACACTTGGACCACCTGAGCGGGCACGTGGCCTCGAGCTTGGCGAGGACTGCTGTCGGATTTAGGGTTCCGGCAGACCCTTGAGGTTCAAACACTGGGGTACGCGTGGAAGTTTCGCCTTCTACCTACCTGCTCCTCGCCAAATCGCTAGGATCTAAACTACGACAAGAACAACACAAGAGACACAGGATTTATACTGGTTCAGGCCACCATTGTGGTGTAATACCCTACTCCAGTGTGTGGTGCGGTGGATTGCCTCTTGGGCTGGTGGTGAACAATACAAGGAAGAACCGCCTCGCGAGGGTCTGTTCTTGTGGTCTCTCTCTTTTAGCCGGTCGGATGGCTCGATCGATCGATCCCTCCACCCTGTGGGTGGCTAGTCCTATTTATAGGCGAAGGCCCTGGGCCTCTTCCCAAATATTGAGCGGGAAGGGCGCCAACAAATGGCCAATTTGAAGGGGAACATCTAGTACACTTATCCTGACTAAAGTTGGTCCTCGCCTGTCAAAGGCTCTGGTGGTGACGCCGACTTGGGCTCCACGGTGACCTCCATCCTGCCGTTGGACTGGTCTTGGTTTTGTTGCACCGAAATGGATGCCTTTGCTTGATACTCTCGCCTGCACTTGCTCCCCTTGCACCAAAGAGGAAAGAAGGACACTACGCGGGCTGGCGCCCGGCTGGCACCCTTGGTCGTCATGGCTTGCGTCATGGGCACCTCGCGAGGTAACCCGCCTTGAACTCTCCGCCTCCTCGTGAGCCAGCCTGACGAGGCCGAGCCTGAGGAATCTCCTTGTCGTCCGCCCCGCGAGGCTTGGCCCCTCGCGAGGGTCTTGAGCTTGTGCTGATGAAGATGGGTTGTGCTGGGGCCCCTTTAAGCCACGCCGCAGGCCACAGGCAGGCAAGTCTGGGGACCCCCGTTCCCAGAACGCCGACAGTAGCCCCCGGGCCCAAGGCGCGCCCGGACTTGGCCGAGCAGAGAGGCGAAAGGGCAAGTGCAAAGCGTCACGGGCCCTAACAGCCTGCAGCCTTGGGCGCCGTGTGGCGGTTGATTGGACGTGGGCGTCTCCGCAACTGCACTAGTAGATAAGGAGCGGCATCTGCCCTCTGCCTCCTTTGCTCTCTCCAGTTGCTACTCAGATCCCCTTTCTTGCGCCTCTCCTTCCTTCCTTTGAAATCTCCAGATCTACTCCACCCGCGCGCCCTAGCCAAACATGGCGCCTCGCCAGGCCCCGGCCGGAGCTTGGTACTCGTCCGCCCTGGACTCACCAAACGTGTCAGAGGCGAGCCTTGCCCGGGTGCGCCAGTTGGTAGCGGCGCAGGGCGTCGACGGGGAGAAGGTGTCAACGGCCGGCTCTGCCCTCCCTGAGGGCCAAGGAAGCACCTTCTATCCGCTCTTCGTGAGCGCCGTTGTCGCCGGTCTGGTGCCTCCCTTCTTTGAGTTCTTCTTTTCTGTCCTCTGCCATTACAACCTTCAAGCTCTGCATCTCCACCCCAATTCTGTCCTCCTTCTGGCAATCTTCGCCTACTACTGCGAGGCTCATGTGGGGGTGAAGCCCTCAATGGCCCTACTGCGCCACTACTTCTACCTCCGGCCCTCTCGCGGCTCCGTCTCTGCGTGTGCGAGCTTCGTCGCGTACGGTAGCTCCATCGCCATTTCGAATCCCGGGAAAAGGATTGAGGGCTTTAGGAGCAAGTGGGTCTTGGTTGATGCTGGGCGCGTCCACCCCCGGCTGGCCTTGCGCACGGGGCTCCCCTCGAGCTCCGACGACTGGTCTCGAGTGGAGCTTGCGGATCCCCGCGCAAGGCTGGTGTTGGAGAAGATGGATGCGGATCTGAGGCCGGCAAGCATGGCGGCAGCGAAGCTGACTGGCGCCTTGCTGCTGAGGGAGTTCCTAGAGCATCAGCTGGCTCCGCTTCGCCAGTACTCGCTTCCGATGTGCAGGCCCCACCCGAGCCCCGCGGTCCTGGCCGATGAGGATCTGGCCGCGGTCCTCCAGTCTTTGGTCGGGGGCGACGTGGCAAGGTTGGAGGGTGCTCCGACGCCCCTGTTCCTTCGTGAGGACTGGGGGAAGGTTGTGGGGTCCATGCCCGTCCTCTACGGGGACGGGCCTGTGCCCGCGGAGGCTCCCGAGGACCTGGTGGCCGTATCCTCCGGTGACTCCAGCGAAGAGAGGGAGGAAGTGGAGCGGGAAAAGGGGGCTGACTCCAAGGCAGAGTCAAGGGCTCCACCTCCTCGGCGCAAGTCCCACACTCTCCGCCTCTCTCTAAGTGACGACGATGAGGGTGATGACGAGCAGGGCGGCGGGAGCCTGCCCCCGGTTCCGAAGAAGGACCGGACTGGGCTGATCCCCCGCGGGCCCGCCCCAGCCCCGAGGCGATCCGCAGGCGCCCCAGCTGCACCCGCGCTCCTTGAGGCTAATCCTTGCGACCGGCTCTCGGGCTTCAAGTACGGCCGGAGGCTGCTAGAGTTTGCGGGCGACGACTTGTAAGTGCTTGATCCCTGTTTTGTTTCTTGTTTCATTGCTGAGGCTTGACTCTCGCATCTCCCGGCTAGGCTGGCGCCCACGGCAAAGAAGCTGAAGGGGGCCCCTGAGACTCCATCCGCGGCAGCGCCTCTGCTCGCAAAAGAAGATGAACGTGACGCGCGGGCCTCTCCTGCCCAGGCGTCCCTGCGAGGCCCTGCCGAGCCGGCTAGGGCGAGCTCGGCTCCTATGGCCCTGGCGACCCCTGAGGCACCCCCGCTTGACGCCGTCGCCACAGCTGCTGGGGCACAGCATGCTCCGTCTCAGGACACCGTGGTCACGCTGTCGCCTTCTCCTCCTACTCCACCGACTACTGCTTCCCCGTCTCCTCCTACTGTCCTGGATCGTGCTGCTGCTGAACTGGACCGTCTGCGGCGGGATCTTTTGAGTGCTGACCCTCGTTTGGTGGCCGGGCGCTTGGAGCTAGCCTCTGGCTGGATTCGCTCCGACGCTTCGATTCGGGCGGCGCTGGTCCAGGCCTCGACGGCCTACGACGAGGAGAAGCAGGCCGTCCTTGGGGCGAAGGTTGCCCGCGACGCCACCTTGGGGGAGGCGGCTAATGCCCGAGGTCGTTGCGAGGTGCTGGAGGGCGAGCTGAAGGGCCTGCATGACTGGCTCGCCGAGGAGACTCGCCTTTGCCTAGAGCAGGAGGACGGCATGAAGGCTCGCGAGGCGGCCGTCAAGGACTGGGACGCCAAGCTCAGGAAGCGTCGTGACCGCCTAGGCGCGCTGGAGCAAGAGCTGGAGGCAAGGAAGGTTAAGTTGGACGACAAGGCATGGGTTCTTGCCGAGGATCGTGTGGCCTTTGCGGAGATGGAGGAGAAGGCCCGAGCTTCACTGAAGACGCTTTATGAGAGCGGCCTGGTGAGCCCGCTGGCTGGCGAGGAGGACGGTCCCGCCAAGCTGCTTCCTTTCCTGGTTCGTGCCCTTGATGATGTCGCCCTTGGCCTCGGCCCTATGGCTGAGGCCGAGGCACGTGTCTTGTCTTCTGCGGTGTTGACGTGGGTGTTCACCCACATCTATCTTCGGGACCCCAACGTCGACCTCGACAGCCTGCTAGAGCCGGTGAGTGGCGAGCATGCCGCTGCCGCTGCTGAGGCTGTGAAGGGTCGTGCGGAGGCTCTGCTGGGGAAGTTTCGGGCCTGCAGCACCAGGCCGAAGCGGAGCGCTGCTAGCCCGGCAGCTCCACAAGGCGAACCCGCTCCGCGCAACTCCATATCCGGCAAGTGACTCTGTTGTGGCTCCCGCCCTGCTTTTAGTTTCTGCACATGTATCAGGCCTCGGGGAGGCGTTAAAACTTGCATTTGGTGCTGTGATAACAGTATGGACTGTAATATTTGCTTTTGAATTCCTTGAAATTTGCGCTATTTCCTTCCTACTTGCTTGTGTCCTACGCCAGCAGAGCCCGGCCCCGCGCATACCTCAGCCGCCGTTAGCCCCGACCGGAAACCAGGACGGGACCAAGGAGTGAGGGGCTACGTGACAAGTTAGGCTCCTGAGTCGCGATGCTCAGGAGTCCCCCTTGGCGCCCGAACAGCAAGTAGGGAGGTGAGATGTGGGGGTGGATCTACCGTTCTACGTCTGCAGAGCCCGGCCCCGCGCATACCTCAACCGCCGTTAACCCCGACCAAAAACCAGGACGGGACCAAGGAGTGAGGGGCTACGTGACCAGTTAGGCTCCTGAGTCGCGATGCTCAGGAGTCCCCCTTGACGCTCAAACGGCCTTCATACCTTGGCTCCGCTCGGGGAGGGACGCGCGGCGAACTAAGCCCGGGGGGGGCCTAGCTGGGTGGCGTGCGCCTGGGTGTGACCTAGGCGTAGCCCCCGTGCCCAGCCCCCTCATGCGGCACTCCCGAGGGGAGGCGTTGCGATGAGGCTAGACACTGAGCTCTGGGCTCCCTGAGGTTGATGTGGCCCGGGGGGCCACCCTCAGTTATTTATCACCAGCGCGGAGCATAGCGCTTCCGTATGCGTACGGGCATAGCCGCTCCTCGGCAGTGTCGTCAGCCAGCACGGAGCATGGTGCTTCCACTGGTGCGTGGGAGGGGGCTCCCCTCCGGGAGGAGCCCCCGGGACGTGTACAGCCCCGCCCTGACACGTGGCTGGCACGGTAGGGCTTGACGAGGTGTATCTGGGCACCCGTGAGCCAGCGCGGGACTCACGGGGCCCTACCTCAAGGCGGGTGGCGCCTGGCTCTGGGCCTTATCTTGGAGTGTGTTCCTACAAATTTGGTTAGATGCCGATGCTCTACATCCTCGGGTCCCGGCTCTCGGGCTAGTCTCAGCCGTTGCTGGTGTGCCGGGGCGCGATGCCGTGGGCAGACCAGAGGGTGAGGGCCGGAGAGACGGTAGGATCCCTGAGTCGCGATGCTCAGGCACCCCCCCTTTAACGCGTGAGATGGGTTAGATGACAAAACTCTACGTCCTCGGGTCCCGGCTCTCGGGCTGGTCTCAGCCGTCGCTGGTGTGCCGGGGCGCGATGCCGTGGGCAGACCAAAGGGTGAGGGCCGGAGAGCCGGTAGGAGCCCTGAGTTGCGATGCTCAGGCACCCCCCTTTAACGCGCAAGCTGGGTTAGATGACAAAACTCTACGTCCTTGGGTCCTGGCTCTCGGGCTGGTCTCAGCCGTCGCTGGTGTGCCGGGGCGCGATGCCGTGGGCAGACCAGAGGGTGAGGGCTGGAGAGCCGGTAGGAGCCCTGAGTCGCGATGCTCAGGCACCCCCCCCCTTTAACGCGCAAGCTTGCGACATCCAGGAATAAAAAAGGTACCATGAACCGGCACCAAATAACAAGCATGACGGGTCGAAAACACGAGCCTAAGATAAATGCAAGAAGGGTACATGCCACTAGGTCTGACCCGAGCGGCTTGGGGATAATGCAGCCCGAGGGGTGCCCCCAGCGGACTGAGCTAAGAACATGAAATAAAAGAGATACATGCCACAGGGACGGATCAATGCGGCCTGGGAATAATGCAACCCTGGGGGCGCTCCCAGCTGGGAATGAAACTAGAAATATGTCACCTGATGACGGTGAAGACGAAGGGATGTTGATGCAGCAGACTCGGTGGGCTGCGGGAGCAGATCCTCACGAGCCCCCAGGCCCTGGGGCCTCGGGAGGATCCGGAGGCACTGCTGGCTCCTCGCGGACCGTCTCCATCTCCACCAGGGCTGCGGAACGCCTGACCTCTTGCGCCTCCAGGATGGCCCTCATGATGCGCCGGCACGCAGCAGCCGCGTTCTGCAATCCGTAAGGCATGCGAACATAACTGTGGGGCGGGCCTTCGCAGCGTCCCACTCGCGAAGGCCAGAGGCGCTCCGGAGACGCGGCTTGGTTGAGCCCTGGTATGTCGATGCAGACACGCAGCCCACCATCCTCGCCTGGATGGGGAGCCACAGCGGGTAAGCGGCGGCTGCCTCTCATGACCCTTGACTCCTGTAGCTCCTGAATGGCCATGCTAACGAACTCCTGAGGGTTTGGCCCTCCTTGCCTTGCTCCTTCTTGATGGAAATGTGCTTCGAAGCACGCCACCACGTGGTGCCCAAGCGCCTCCCTCGTGACCTTGGTGAGGTCGACGGCCCTCCAGGGGAGAGCCCCCGAGCCCTGCCTGAGTAGGGTGCCGGGCACGCTTCCCTATGCGATGGCAGGAGGTTCCCCCTGAGCAGGCGCGGGCCCAGAGGGACCAGCCTCCTGAGGGGTCGGGCCAGTCGATGTCTTCTTCTTCTTGGGGGCGGCCTCGGGAAGCCTCCTGCTTCCATGATCCGGGTCTTCTAGTGATGCGGGCTGAAAGGCTCTCTCCAGGGAGCAAACTGTGTCTCTCTGTTCGCAGGGAAACGTGATGACTCCGCCACTTCCTGGCATCTTGAGGACGTTGTAGCCGTGGTGGGTTACAACCATGAACTTGGCCAGCGCTGGGTACCCGAGGATGGCGTTGTACGGCAGGCGAATGTGGGCGACGTCGAAGTCGATGAGCTCGGTGCGGTAGTTGTCGCGTGCCCTGAAGGTGACAGGGAGGCGGACCTGCCCAATCGGGACCGTGGAGCCGTCGGTGACTCCGGAGAAAGGCTTGGTGGGCTGAAGCTGACTGTAGGGTACTTGGAGATTGTTGAATGTTTCCACGGACAGGACGTTGAGCCCTGCCCCGCCAACGATGAGGGTCTTGGTGACTACCACGTTGCTGATGATTGCGGAACAAAGCATCGGGAGGACTCCGGCTATGGCCGCGCACTTGAGCTGATCCGCTGAGCTGAACGTGATGGCGCACGCCGACCACCTGAGAGGGCGCGTGGCCTCGAGCTTGGGGAGGACTACATTCACTTCGCGGGCGAACTGCTTGAAGATGCACTGAGAGGCTGGGGCTTGAGCTCCGCCTAGGATGCAGGCGATCACACGTGGTTCCTGGAAGCCCCCAGCCCCTTCGTCGTGATGACGATCATCATTTCTCCTTGGCTGCGGCGAGAGTGGAGGGAGGCCTGCGTTACCTTGCGGGCGATCCTCGCGAGGCTGATCCCTCCAGCCTCCCTCGTGAGACGGGTCCTGACGTGGGCCATGATCTTCCCAGCGTCCTGTGTTCCTTCCTCCTCCTCGGCCGTAGCCCCGGTCGTTGCGGTCGGGATGCCGGCCAGTCCGTCCTTCACGCACGGCCCTGAGCTCTTGGCATTCATTGGTGTTATGGGTGTGGAGGTCGTGGTACACGCAGTACCGACCTCCCTTGGAGGATTCGGGCTGATCTCTACCCCGCTTGGTGTCTGGTTCTGCCGCGAGTACGGCAGCCCCCTTGCGCTTCACGTCCTTGGCCTTGGGATTCTTCTCTTCAGGGTCTGCGGCAGGCAATTCGAGGAGGGAGAGACGCCCTTCCTCAGTCCTGGCGCACTTGGTCGCCAGGTTGAACAGCTCCAAGAAAGTGCACAGATCTTCATGCATTGCAAGCTCCTCCTTCATCTTGACGTCACGCACGCCGTCAGAGAAGGCTGAGATGATGGCCTCCTTTGTCACCTTGGGAATCTTGAGGCGCGTGTTGTTGAAGCGCTGGATGTACTTCTGTAGGGGTTTCCCCCGATTGTTGCTTGATGCGGCGCATGTCGCTCATGGCGGGTGGCCGGTCGCGAGTACCCTGGGAGTTGGCGATGAAGCGGGTGCGCATCTCGTCCCAGGAGGAGATCGTGCCTGGGGCCAGGTTCAGAAGCCAGGTGCGGGCCCCGTCCTTGAGAGCCATGGGAACACAGTTCGCCATGACCTTCTCGTCTTTGTTGGCAGCCTCGATGCCCAGCTCGTAGAGCTGGAGGAACTCTGCAGGGTCTGCCGTGCCGTCGTAGCGAGGAGGCAGGTCTGGCTTGAACTTGCCGGACCACGCGACGGTGCGTAGCTCGGTGGTGAAGGCGCGGCAGCCCGCTGTGGCCACAGGAGGCCTTGGAGGACGAAGGGCTCGGTCTTGTGGGTCCCCGTGCACCGCAGCTGGGTGCAGCGCAGGGTCTTGACGTGCTGGAGCAGGAGCGTGGTCGGGACGAGCCGGAGCAGGGAGCGCTCGGGCAGCTTCTCGAGGGCGTGGGACCTCTTGGCAGCTCTGCTCCTGTTGCGCTGGTTCCTTACGGGGCGGGTTCCGCCCAGGGGCCGCGCGCCTTGGAGCCAGGGCGCCTTCTTGAGGGGGAGGCGGCTGAGGCGCCCCAGGAGCTTCATTGCCCGTGCATGGCGGGGCGCGGTGCAGCGAGAAAGATGGCGCGGGGGAGCCCCCAGCGGCGCGGACGAGTTCGGCGACTCGGTCGAGCCACTCTTCGTAGACGTCGTCGACTGGGTGGTAGCGCAGGAGCTTGTTTGCCGCGATGAGCGCAGCTCGAGCCTCCATGGCCGCGCGGGGCGCGCGAGATGAAGAACCAGCGGGGGTGAGCGAGGGCGTAGCGGTGCGGCCGTCTCGCCTCATGGACGGGTGCTGGGACGATGCTTGCTGCTCGTTCCCCGCCGGGCCAGTGGCGGCGTTGACGGCAGGCGGCGGGGAACGACGAGGGCGCCCGCCGATGGGAGCCATCTGGGCGACGCGGGAAGAGAGGGCGGCTCGGTGCTCGGCGCGAACCCAGCGTGCGTCAGACATGGTCGCGGCGGTCGGAGAAGAACAGGGCGACGGGAGACGAAGTCCGGAGCACCCCTACCTGGCGCGCCAAATGTCGGATTTAGGGTTCCGGCAGACCCTTGAGGTTCGAACACTGGGGTGCGCGCGGAAGTTTCGCCTTCTACCAACCTGCTCCTCGCCGAATTGCTAGGATCTAAACTACGAGAAGAACAACACAAGAGACACAGGATTTATACTAGTTCAGGCCACCATTGTGGTGTAATACCCTACTCAAGTGTGTGGTGCGGTGGATTGCCTCTTGGGCTGGTGGTGAACAATACAAGGAAGAACTGCCTCGCGAGGGTCTGTTCTTGTGGTCTCTCTCTTTTAGCCGGTCGGATGGCTCGATCGATCGATCCCTCCACCCTGTGGGTGGCTAGTCCTATTTATAGGCGAAGGCCCTGGGCCTCTTCCCAAATATTGAGCGGGAAGGGCGCCAACAATTGGCCAATTTGAAGGGGAACATCTAGTACACTTATCCTGACTAAAGTTGGTCCTCGCCTGTCAAAGGCTCTGGTGGTGACGCCGACTTGGGCTCCACGGTGACCTCCATCCTGCCGTTGGACTGGTCTTGGTCTTGTTGCACCGAAATGGATGCCTTTGCTTGATACTCTCGCCTGCGCTTGCTCCCCTTGCACCAAAGAGGAAAGAAGGACACTGCGCGGGCTGGCGCCCGGCTGGCGCCCTTCGTCGTCATGGCTTGCGTCATGGGCACCTCGCGAGGTACCCCACCTTGAACTCTCCGCCTCCTCATGAGCCAGCCTGACGAGGCCGAGCCTGAGGAAGCTCCTTGTCGTCCGCCCCGTGAGGCTTGGCCCCTCGCGAGGGTCTTGAGCTTGTGCTGATGAAGATGGGATGTGCTGGGCCCCCTTTGAGCCACGCCGCAGGCCGCAGGTAGGCAAGTCTGGGGACCCCTGTTCCCAGAACGCCGACAACTGCATTCACCTCGCGAGCAAACTGCTTGAAGATGCGCTGAGAGGCCGGGGCCTGGGCACCGCCCAAGATGCAAGCGATAGCATGTGGCTCCTGGAAGCCCCCAGCCCCCTCGTCCTGGTGGTGGTCATCATTCCTTCTTGGTGGTGGCGGCAGAGGGGGAAGGCCTGCGTTGCCCTGCGGGCGGTCCTCGGGAGGCTGATCCCTCCAGGCTCCCTCGCGAGGCTGGTCCTGCTAGCGATCCTCACGAGGTCGGTCACGCCACTCCTGACGAGGGCCTCGGTCATCCCATCGTCCTCCGCCTCTTCCTCCTGCTTGTCCGTAGCCCCGGTCGTTGCGCTCGGGGCATCGGTTGGTGTTGTTGGTGTAGAACACCGACAATTTTGAGGTTTGTGCATTATGCTTAAGTTCAACCATGGAGTCTGCTAGATTGTACATGTGGCAAAATCCGGTGGGGGGCTAGAAGATGGTGCGAGGGCTGAGTGGAGGGAGACTATGAAGGAGTGCACAAGTGCGAGATTGATATTTAGAGAGAGGGGGCAAGAACTTGCGATGTTGCACGCAATGGCGGAGCCATGAAAAATAAATGAGCTAGGGGGCCAAGCATTGCTAATCCTTTACGAAGAGGGCCAATTCATCAACTTAAACCATTTTTACCAGCAATTGTCTAATGATCACATTCATATTAGCCTCGATATATAGTGATCTTAGGGGGGCAGGGCCCTTGCTTCCCCCTGTCTTCGCCATTGTGCATGCGTCTGAGTGATGAAGCGGGAGGCATGGATAATGAGAGGGGGACATTGAATATATAATTAATGCGGGTGTATTATCTATATATGTAATCCTATATAGAGAGGTATAGATTGATCGATGTGGACGTGGGAAAGAGGGTGAGACCTCACCAGATATATAGATTCATCGGTTTGTGTGGAAAACTATGAAAGACCTAGCTATACACACACACATACACATAGAGGAACATCGATCGTTGCGCATGCACGTGAGAGATAAAGAATGCCTGATATGATGGAGAGGGGGATGTGTGTGTGTGCGCCTGCATGGGAGACCGACCTGAAGAAAAAGATTGCATGTGTGCGATGGATAATGCCAACTGGTAGTGTGTGTGCATGCATGCACGAGAGAAAGTTAGTGGTACAACTATAAAGAGAAGACGACTGTGTGGGTGTAAAAGACTAGGTGAGGTCATAATCAATGTAAAGTTGAATTCAAATATTTGAATAAGAGATCATGATGTTTGAAACCTGTCGTGGAATTGTCACGTCAGATGTCCTAGTGAAAGGACTTAGTCGTGGAGCCATTGCAACTAGGAAGCTTAAAGGGGTTAATCGGGACAAAGGGCATGGGGTTTATACTGGTTCGGCCCCTTACGGTGAAGGCAAAAGCCTACGATCCAGTTTTGAGTGGGATTTCTTATGACTCGATAAATAGGGAGCGGAATCGCTTGACCTAGCTCTCGATCTGATGTTACTTGCCCTGAACCGCCGCCCGGTCATCCCTTTATATACAGAGGTCGACGCCCAGCGGCTCACAGAGTCTCGGCCGGCTCATAAACAGTGTCCGGCTCGGTCTCTTAACTATTCTTGCCTTACAATACAAGTCACGTACATATTGCAGTTTATCACTACGGGCCTTAAGTCGCCTCTGGGCTTTGGGCCCTTAACGGAACCTCCATCTTCAACCTTGGTCTTGGGCTTCAAGAATACTCGTAGGTATAACCCGGCCCCTCCTGGGCGGGTCACACCAACAGTTATATCCCCAACATTAGGCCCCAGATTGATTTGGACTGGTTAATGTCAATCTTCAACACTTTAAGAAAAAAAAATCTTCTGCCCTTTACTTATGAAATTTTTGTAACACGCCATGACGTCATCCCCTGGATTTGTGGTAACCCACCCTGACGTCACCTGCCATAAATGCATGTTTTGTTAAATGTATCCCAATGGATCTTTATCTTGATGACCATCCCGAAAATTGAGGCGTCCTTGTAGTTGGATAACTTATGTTTTCGGCCTCCTCATTTTTCACGCTCTTTAGTGGTTCTTCCTTATAAATAGACCTGACTAGCTCTTTCTTCATTCTTCCCTTTCTTCGTCTTCTTCCTCTCGCCCCCAACTGTCGCTCGAGCTCCGCCGCCGCTGCAGCGCACCTCGTCTCCATTAACCTTGGCCGCTGCATCAACCTGAATCCGACCAGAGAACGGCGGCGGCCCTCCGCAACAGATCTGCCGCTATAAGTTCTCCCCTTTCTGCATCTTAGATCCATGCTAGGGTTTGCAAGTTCTTCTTTACAGTACGCAGTTCATCTCAGTTTCTTCATGTTTCTTCCGGCGCAACCTCTTTTTATCCAACAATAGCATAGAACTCATGCGGTAGTTGTTTCGCATCCATTTTAGGCACTAGCAGATCCTTTTTCTTTTCAAGGAAGCCTCATTAGAATGCATGAACTCCTCTGTACCATCTTTTTAGGTCTAGAAATTTTTCTTTTTTGAACAGCCATTTGATCCAAAATAGTAGTTGCAGTTTGTGAAACTTGTTTATGCAACACTTAGGCAAAAATCTGAACTTGTTAGATCCATCTAGCCATGGAAACTCTTATCACCGGCATTAAAGAGACAATGCTCAATTGATAACCTTGACCACCCATGGCGGTTTAAACAGTTTAACAGCTTATAGAGTCTATGTCGGCTTAAATAATCTTGACATAATTATCCTTACACCATTAGGCCCCTTCATAAGCCGCCATCTTGAATATGCACAGTAATGTTTTTTCCTCTCCAGCTTAAATTTGAACCAGTACTTTTACTCTATTTTAGGCTTTCATCACAATGGCACCAAAAGCACCCACTTCCTGCAACTGGGTCAAATCCATTGTCACAGACAGCACTCTTGACGATTTTGTGAAGACCGGCTATCTGCCGAAGAAGCTCAATTCCAAGAAATTATATCTTCTATCAAGACATTCACCGAGCAAATCACGTCTTATCGTGCTCCTAACCCGGAGGAGGAATTTCCTCAGCCCAAACGGGAGAGGCTATTGTTTTCATGAATCACATGAACCGGGGTTTCTCTCCACCCGGCTCAAAATTCTTCAGAGATGTGTTACACTTCTTTGACCTTCGCCCACAAGACATCGGACCCAATTCCGTGTCTAACATCTGCAACTTTCAAGTATTCAGTGAAGTATATCTTGGAGTAGAACCCAATATTTTACTCTTCACATAGCTATTCTACTTGAACCGCCAGAATGAGTGCGCCAGCGGCCAGAGCTTAGAACTTGGTGATGTCTCGATCCAACATCGTAGGGACGTAATCTTTCCTTATGCCAACCCGCAGAGTCATCCCAAAGACTGGAATCAGACATGGTTTTACTGCCAAGACACCTCTCCAGATGGTGAGAACCCTCTGCCCGGTTTTCGTGCTCTACGTCTTGGCAACAACCACCCACTTCCTGACAAGATCACCGCGGCCGAACATAAAACACTCGCCCCCACCTTAGCCAAGATCAAAGCTCTTCTAGGGAACGGGTTAACTGGCATCGACTTATTCTGGGTTTGGCTCGCCTGGCGGGTCATTCCATTGAGCCACCGCCCTGGCTTGATGTGCACCTACACAGGCAAAAAGGATGACCCTCTGCGGCACAGCCCTGAAGACTTACCTGAAGATGTCATCAATGATATGATGAAGTCCCTTTTGAACGAGAGCCTAGCAGATTGTGGTAAGGTGGGCCTAGCCCCCTTTTGCAAAACTAACCCGGCTCCAAAGGTAAGTCGCCCATTTGAACCAATTACTTTGATTTTTCAATGTTTCACCCATAATCTTATCTCTGCTAACTCTCACAGGCGGGTGATATTTTCTGGAAAGTCAAATATGACCATGAGGTTGCAAAGAAAGCCAGGAAGGAGAACAAAGCCGCCGGGAAAGAGGCTGCCAAGAAGAAGGGCAAGAAAGCCACCGCCTCCGACTTGCTTTGGCTAGAAGATTCTTCTGAGTCGGAGGTAGCCCTTGACTCTCTTGGCTCCTTTTTTAATCATCTTATTGACACTGATTATCAGCAGGAGGACACAGGAGCAAGCCGTAACAAGGCTGAAGAGGTAACTATCATTTCCTCCGACTCCGAGCCTTTACCAAGATAGAAAATCCGTAGAGTAACCCGGAAAGTAAGATTTTCACATCCTTTAGCTTATCAAGATCCTCAATTTCTTTTGAAGCAACAGATTCATGAGAGCCAGAGGCAGACTCGGACTAACAAGGATGCGGAGCTCTCCTCCGGCTTGCCAAACACCCCAAAGAAGCACCAGATCGAGGGCACCTCTGATTTAAATCTCTTTTATCCTTTGGCGGGTCTCACTCGTCAACCACTCAATTCTTCTAATTAGGATTATCAGGAAACTTCCCCTTCCTCCGTTGACTCAATGCAGTCCAATCTGCTGGCTTTTAAGACCGCACTAGGGTAATGATAACCTGCTTATCCTGTATTCATTTCAATTCATTCCATTTGCACTTAAACCTTTTGATTTTATGTAGTAGACAAGCCAAACCCAGCAAAAGGGTCAAGAAGAACAAGCCGGCTGAAGACACGGTCGTGACCGAGCCAGTACTTGGAACAGTCGCGCCTGAATCGTCAACTCATGAGCTGCCACCTGAGCCAGCTCAAGATATACCAACTCCAACTGCTAACCCACCTGCTGAGCGAACCGTTGATGGCTCAGATAGCCCGGAAGCCCCTAGCCTGGTCAGGACGGATGATCCTCAAGACCTTGATGTTGAGATCACCAGAACCAGCTTTGCTAAGTCAGGAAGACCAACCGTGCTGGCCAAGTGTTCTGCCAAGGAGGAGCTTCTGGAACACCGCCGGATCAAGCTTGACATTGCGGACTATGAGCCAAGTGTTGGAGAAGTCTTTTCTAGCTACATGAGCCAAGTGCACAGCAGTCGTAACCTTGAGATTGACATGGTGAAGCAGATGCACCAAAAATTTGAGGTACAACCCTTTCTCTGTATTCATTTATCTTTACTATGCCAGCCCCCAAGTCTATTGCTTATGATGAATATGATGTAGACTTAGAAACAAATTTAGTGACATTAGTAACATAGATGGATAAAATATGCAAGAAGTCCGGCTTACTCCGTAGTCCCCAAGGGGCGGCTTAACCAGCATGGTTGAAGCGGTCCTTCATATGGTTGTATAAAATAAAATACTTACAAAGCTTTGAACAACAATATGCATTAGCCCCCAAGTGCCAAGTACTATTGCTTGCAAAGTGCTTGGGACTTACTATCATGAACCCGCACGTTAAGAAAAATTCTTCGATAGACATTATCCCCCAAGTGCCAAGTTTTATTGCTTGAAAAAGGCTTGGGACTTGACATTGCATCATGTTTGTCCTAATTCTTGACCCGGTATTTGTATAGACCGCCACGAGTCAACTTGAATCAGAAGTGACTGATCTGAAGAACCACCTTGAGGCCCAAGAGACGGAAACCCAAAGAGCCGACTCCAAATTTAAATTCAGTGTTTCTGAACAAGAAAAACTGAGAAAAGAATTTGAAATGGAGAAAAAGGCCTGGGCTGACAAAAAAATTGCATTCATTAATCGAGCTGAGAAGGCAGAGGCGGCTCTTGAAGAAGCAACCGGTGAATTAACCGGCTTAAAACGTCATGTCTCTTAGATGGTCTCAGCGATCTTTGGTAAGTCACCCTACAAGTGTTAAATACTTGAACCTTTCAACTGATCATATAATTGGAATTGACTCACTTGACCATGTTTATGCAGGCCCCAGGAGTTCAAATCTAAACCAAGATATGCTGATCAAGCTGAAGGAGGTTTATACACTGGTGGAGAACTATACACCGGGTCTCAGCGTGCCTTAACCATGGTGGCTTTGTCAAATGAAGTGCCTACCCTCCTGGTGGAGGTATTAAAAAAGCTTTTCGTGCTACTCCAACGGTTCAATGAACTAAGGCGGTCAGCTGCAAGAGCCGGAGCGGTGAATGCTTTAAGCCGGGCCAAAGCTTGGCTACCGGAGTTAGACCCGGCTGACATCGCCATTGGCTATCCAAGCTTGAAGGAGGATGGTACTTCCTTTGAACTAGAAGACTTTACCACTTGTGTGAAGGAGGTACGCCCCGTGGCCACCCTGATAGCTGAAGAAGTGTATCTTACCAAGTACCAGGCGGGTTATGACACGGAGAACCGAAGAATTCCAACACCTCACTATAAAGTGACCAGTCTGATCCCCCCACTCCGTAAGCACACCTTCCCCCCTGAAGTTGACCCCGGCTGGACTAGTTGATGATGAAGCTAAATTTGAAGCTTTGAACAACATTGACTGGTCATCGTCAACCTTCCAGGAAAGGGAACAGGGCGAAGAAGCGGAGAGGGCTAACCCGGACTCTTCAGGCCAACATGAGAGCTAACCTGCCGTGGCGGCTCATACCTGTGATGTGCTAAAAAACAATATGAATCATTTGGACTCGGGGAGTCATGTAATAGAATAGAAATAACTTTGCTTTTGTCATGCCATCGTGCACGTTTTTGGTGCTTAATACTATTAAGCCGCCATATTAGCTTCACCCAGTTTACACTTATCATATTTTTTCCTTATGCTTGATCAAGTATTTTAACTGCCCTGCACATAAAAATAGATGACAAGGTCCCTTGGCGGCTTACCAAAAGGCGGGTCATAATAGCTTGATACATTAAAATAGAAGAAGAATCACATATAAGCCTGTTGTAACATATAATCTAGAAACACAACTATAATCTTATACCTGTGACCTTTTTGAATTTGCACTGCTGGCTTATATGACCTGGACAGTAAGGGTGATAACCCAATCTTCGGAAACCAATATTTCCAAAGGTATAATGATTCTCATATATTGGCGACTTATCAGCCAATATCAAGCCGGGTTAAAATTAACCACACTTGTACTTGTAAACCTAAAAAAAGTCTCAAGTCAAATAAAGGGTGCTTCCAAAGAAAACTTAAACCAAATAGAATATAAAAATTTCAAGGCTTCTGACTCGATTACGATCAGTAAACCATTCCAAGGGGGTTAAGCTAGGATTCGAATACGATCATGTAGCCCCTAGTGGCTTTGGCGTTGCGCCGATCAAGAGGGTACCGACAGCTATGTTCTCTTTGGTTCGAATACGACCTATGTTTGAACAGGAAGCCCCCTAATGACCTTGAGAGTTTTCTAATGACTCTGATTCGAATATGATCAAAGTCGGTTCCCAAAAGGGGTTGAGCTATGATTCGAATACGATCAAGAAGCCCCCTAGTGAGCTTGGCAGTGTGCCAATCAAAAGGGTACCGACAGCTATGTTCTCTTTGGTTCGAATACGACCTATGTTTGAACAGGAAGCCCCCTAGTGATCATAAGGTTTTAACGGCTAGATTCGAATACGATCATAAGCTGGATCAAACGGGTCAAGCTAGATTCAGATACAATCAGCCCCCAAGTGATCATGCGAGATGATAATGATAATAACAATGACATATTACCTTTGAGGATGAAAAAAGGACAGAGGTCCTGCTTTATTATTTATCATAATATATACATCGTCAAAATATGTACATCATGAGAGCCGGTGGCTCAAGTGTAGTAAGGCCGAAGATGAGCGATATTCCACGGCCGACGGGTCTCCTCCTCCGACTTACATGAGTCTTTGTGCTCTCGAACATCGATAAGGTAGTATAACCCGTTGTTCAAGTTCTTGCTGACCACAAAGGGCCCTTCCCAAGGTGGGGATAACTTGTGTGTATCAGTTTGATCCTGGATGAGCCAGAGCACCAAATCACCTTCCTGAAAGGTTCTGGACTTAACCCGGTGGCTGTGATAGTGGCGCAGGTCCTGTTGGTAAATCATCGAGCGAGTTGCTGCCAGGTCACGCTTTTCATCTAACAGGTCAAGGGCATCCTGATGCGCTTGTTCAGTGTCTGCCTCAACATGAGCCGCCACACAGGGCGAGTCATGATGGATGTCACTAGGGAGAACCGCCTCAGCTCCTTAGACCATGAAGAAAGGTGTATAACCCGTAGACCTATTGGGAGTAGTGTTGATGCTCCATATCACAGAGGGTAACTCCTCAACCCAACAACCCGGCGTCCGCTGCAAGGGGACCAAAAGCCGAGCTTGATGCCTTTCAATATCTCCTGATTAGCTCTCTCAGCTTGACCATTGGATTGGGGGTGAGCCACTTATGAAACATCAAGACGAATGTGCTCACGTTGACAAAATTCTTCCATGGCGCCTTTAGACAGATTAGTGCCATTGTCAGTTATAATGCTGTGCGGAAAGCCGAAGCGAAATAACACCTTCTTCATGAATTGAACCGCCGTAGCTGCATCGCACTTACTAACTGGCTCTGCCTCAACCCACTTTGTAAATTTATCAACCACCACCAAAAGGTGGGTCTTTTTATCTTTGGACCTTTTGAAAGGCCCAACCATGTCAAGCCCCCAGACTGCAAACGGCCAAGTAATTGGAATCATCCTCAACTCTTGAGCCGGCACGTGAGCCCGTCTTGAGAACTTCTGACAACCGTCACATTTACTGACCAGGTCCTCTGCATCAGCATGAGCCGCCAGCCAATAAAATCCATGACAAAACGCCTTGGCCACAAGGGATTTTGACCCAGCATGATAGACACAATCCCCTTCATGAATCTCACGTACAATTTCTTGGCCTTCTTCAGGAGAGACACAACGCTGAAACGCTCCAGTGACACTACGATGATGCAACTCGCCATTGGTAATTGTCATTGACTTAGACCGCCGGGTTATCTGCCTGGCCAAGGTTTCATCCTCAGGCAACTCACCCCAGGTCATGTAAGCCAAGTATGGCACTGTCCAATCTGGGATGACGTGAAGAGCCATCACCAATTGTGCTTCTAGGTCAGGAACAGCCAAGTCTTCCTCTGTAGGTAACTTGACAAAAGGGTTATGCAGAATATCCAAGAAAGTATTAGGCGGCACTGGCTTACGCTGAGAGCCCAGCCGGCTTAAGGCATCAGCCGCCTCATTCTTTCTGCGGTCAATGTGCTCCACTTGGTAACTCTTGAAATGTCTAGCAATGGCATCAACCTCACGACGATAAGCCTCCATGAGAGGATCCTTGGAATCCCACTTGCCTGATACTTGTTGAGCCACCAAATCCGAGTCGCCAAAGCACCTTACCCGGCTTAAACTCATCTCCTTGGACATCCAAAGACCATGGAGCAAGTCCTCATACTCAGCTGCATTGTTAGTATAGGGAAACATCAACCATAACACATAACAAAATTTGTCACCTCGAGGGGAAGCTAACACGAATCTAGTCCCCGAGCCCTCCAATTGCCTGGACCCGTCAAAGTGAGTAGTTCAATATGTGTTATCCATCTTTTCTTCAGGCATCTACAGCTCTGTCCAATCGTTGATGAAATCCACCAGTGCTTGAGATTTGATAGCAGTGTGTGGCACACACTTTAAACCATGAGGCCCAAGTTCAATGGCCCACTTGGCGATTCATCATGTGTTTTCTTTGTTTTGGATGATATCTCCTAAAGGAGCAGAACTAACCACAGTGATAGGGTGGCCCAGGAAATATTGCTTAAGCTTCCGGCTTGCCATGAACACCCCATAAACGAGTTTCTGCCAATGTGGATACCGTTGTTTGGACTCAATAAGTACCTCACTGATGTAGTAAACCGGCCGCTAAACCAGATGTTCCTTGCCAGCCTCCTTGCGCTCCACCACGATGGCAACCCTGACGGCATGTGTGTTAGCAGCCACATATAATAATAACGGCTCCTTATCAATGGGAGCAGCAAGAACCGGCGGCTCAGCTAGCTGTCTCTTCCAATCTTCAAAGGCAGCATTGGCAGCGTCACTCTAGATGAAGTCATCTGTCTTCTTCATCATTTGATACAGTGGTATGGCCTTCTCACCTAACCGGCTTATGAACCGGCTTAAAGCAGCAATACGACCCACCAAACACTGAACATCATTGATGCATGCCGTTTAGCCAAAGAGGTGATTGCCTTGATCTTCTCCGGGTTAGCCTCGATGCCCTTGTTAGAAACCAAAAAACCCAAAAGCTTGCCTGCAGGCACACCAAAAACACACTTGGCTGGGTTAAGCATCATCTTGTAGACCCAAAGATTGTCAAAGGTCTCCTTCAGATCATCTATCAAGGTCTCCTTCTCTCTGGATTTTACCATGATGTTGTCCACATAAGCATGAACATTGCGCCCAGTCTGGTTATGAAGACAATTCTGCACACACCGCTGGTAAGTCGCCTGGACACTCTTGAGCCCAAAAGGCATAAATACATAGCAGAAGGCTCCAAACGGAGTAATGAACACCATCTTCTCCTGGTCCTTAACCACCATATTGATCTGATGATAACCAGAGCAAGCATCCAAAAAACTCAAACGCTCACAACCCGTCGTAGCATCAATGATTTGATCAATACGAGGGAGAGCGAAGGGGTCAGCCGGACGAGCCTTGTTTAGGTATGTGTAGTCCACACACATATGCCAAGTGCCATTCTTCTTAAGCACAAGCACCGGGTTAGCCAACCACTCTGGGTGAAAAACTTCAACAATGAACCCAACCGCCAAGAGCCGGGCTACCTCCTCACCAATGGCCTTACGCCTCTCCTCATTGAGCCGCCGAAGAAACTGCTTGACCGGCTTAAATTTTGGATCAATATTAAGAGTGTGCTCAGCAAGTTCTCTCAGTACACCTGGCATGTCAGAAGGTTTCCATGCAAAGATGTCATGATTCTCACGGATGAACTTAATGAGCGCGCTTTCCTATTTGGGATCTAGATTGGCACTGATACTGAACTTCTTAGACGAATCGCCTGGAACAAAGTCAACAAGCTTAGTATCATCGGCCGACTTAAACTTCATGGCCGGATCATGCTCTGTGGTTGGCTTTTTCAAAGACGTCATATCTGCCGGGTCAACATTGTCCTTGTAGAACTTCAACTCTTCTACTGCACAGACCGACTCAGCATAAGCCGCGTCGCCTTCCTCACATTCCAAGGCTATCTTCCGGCTCCAATGCATTGTGATGGTACCCTTATGACCTGGCATCTTGAGCTATAAATACACATAACACGGCTGTGCCATGAACTTGGCATAACCCAGCCGCCCAAATAGAGCATGATATGGGCTTCTGATCTTGACCACCTCAAAAGTCAATTTTTCAGCCCTGGAGTCATATTCATCTCCAAAGGCTACCTCCAGCTCGATCTTGCCAACTAGATATGCCGACTTACCAGGCAACATGCCATGGAAAATAGTGTTGGACTGCTAAAGGTTTTTATCAGTTAACCCCATGCGACAGAAGGTCTCATAATAGACGATGTTGATGTTGCTGCCTCCATCCATGAGCACATTAGTGAATTTATATCCACCAACCTGAGGGGCCACCACCAAGGCCAGGTGACCCGGATTGTCAATCCTGGGAGGGTGATCTTCCCTACTCCATAGAATAGTCTGCTCAGACCATCTCAAATAACGAGGAACTGCTGGCTCCACAGGGTTCACAGCCCTCTTATGAAGCTTCTGGTCTCGTTTGCACAAACTGGTGGTAAACACATGATATTGCCCAGTATTTAGCTGCTTTGGATGGCTCTGGTATCCACCCTGCTGCTGTTGCTGCTGCTGACCACCCTGGCCAGATTGCTGGTTATAACCACCTTGATTACCTTGAGAATTTTGAAAATTGGAATTTGAACCGCCGCCCGGGCCATGAAAACCACCGCCACCTAAGCCGCCGCCCTGCCCATTATTACCATCAAACATGTTGGAATTCTTAAAAGCCTTCATGATCATACAGTCCTTCCGGAGATGAGTGGCCGGCTTTTGCTGAGTGTCATGCCTTGAACAAGGCTCATTGAGTAATTACTCAAGCGTGGGGCCTGACCCGCCGGACCGGGGAGGTGGTCTCCCCTTACATCGTTGATTGTTGCCCTACGCATTAGTATTAGCCACAAACTCCAAGCTACCATCGGCCTTGCGTTTATTACCTCATTGATTTGCCGGGTTATGCTGAGGGCCCTTACCGTTGCCGTTCTTCTTTCCCTTCGTTGTCTTTTCATCATCACACTCGGGATCCTTGGTACTATCAGAGTTGGCGTACTTGACCAGAGCCGCCATAAGCGTACCCATATCATTGCAATCGCGCTTGAGCCGCCCAAGCTTCATCTTCCGAGGAAGAAAACGACAATTTTTCTCCAACATTAAGACTCCAGAGCCGGCGTCCATCTTATCAGATGAATGTATTATGGCTTTGACCCGGCGCACCCAATGGGTCGTGGACTCACCTTCCTCCTGCTTGCAACTAGTCAAATCCACAATTGACATGGGTTGCTTGCATGTATCTTTGAAGTTCTGAATGAACCGGGCTTTTAACTCTGCCCATGACCCGATGGAATTAGGTGGTAGCCCCTTCAACCAAGTGCGTGCAGTCCCATCCAACATCATGGTGAAGTACTTGGCTATTACAGCGTCACTGACCTCCAGTAACTCCATAGCCATCTCATAGCTTTCAATCCATGCCCCAAGCTGTACGTCGGCCGTATAATTAGGCATCTTGCTAGGTCCTTATAAATCCTTGGGAAAACACTCATTACACATAGTTGGCACCAGACGGGGACGCCTCCGGTCCTGGTGGCCACGCCTGCCTCAATAGAAGTCGTCGGATAAACCGGATAAGGCTGGTAAGCTATCAGCTGAGCCGCCTGTTGAGCCTCCCGCTCAGCCTCTTGACGTATTCTGTCCTGATCCACCAAGTTAAAGGCTCCATTGCACGCCGGGTCATGCCCACCTGGCTGGTTATGGCGCTGGGCGTTTCTTGAAACGGCTGCTGAGTCCATGTGCCTGCTATAACTCGGGCTCCAACTTGGACGGGGGGTTGAATGAATCATGTCCCAGCTATATGAATATGCCTCCTGTTGTGCTAAAGCTGTCTGAAGAAGTTCTCTGACCCGGCGGGTTTCAACCACCATCGGAGAGTCGCCATCCATCGGGAGAGCCGCCAATCGTGTCGCTGCCATGATCATGTTCTCCAACGGGTTAGAATAATGACCTGGTGGTGTTGGTACATACTGAGGCGGAGCAGTATTCATGTGGGGAGGCCCCATCACCTATGGTTGAACCGGCGTCCCAACCCCGGGTGCCGCAAGCCGGTCTGTCTCCGGCGGGTTACTAGGCCCTGCACCGGGTGTATGGAAGAGGTTTCGAGGATCATAAACCAGAGGGAGCCGAGAATGAGTCTTCTGGTATCTTCTCCTCATGACCTCATTGGACGCATTCTGATCTTGCGTGAGCCGGAAAGTCTGCGCCTGAATCCGCTGAGCCTGTGCATACAGAGCCGCCTGCTCCGCGGTCATTCTGACATCTTCCGCTGCCAGATCTTCCTTAGCCTGCACTATATCTAGTTTCAACTGCGCCACTTCCGCATCATGTTGAGCTTGATCCGCCGGGTTGACCATGGTAGTTAACAGAGCGGTCATTTTATCCGTGAGATCCATCAGCACCTGAGCCGGCGAGCGCACAGGGCCTCCTGCCCCGGCTGCTGCTGACCCGGAGGTTATTGTTGCCGCAGTTGTGGAGTCTTGAATAGGTTGCGTGCCGGCCATGAAGATTCCGACCCTGCTCGGCGGCTCAAGGAAATACGAAATACTGCTGCCATCAAAACAGCCCACAAGCCTGCCGTCTTGCAGTTGATACAACGAATCCATCTCGCCTGTGGACGACTCACCATCAGAATAGATAGCCGTCTCACCGCCAGATGCAGATTCTTCAAAGAGTCCTCCGTGGATGCATCCCACGAAGGCACGCTTAACAGCAGGCAGAGCCCGGGCGGGTCTCGCACGCTGAGCCGTCTCGACGAGCTCGGTGCATATGTCCGGCTCAGGGCCCAGCTCGCCGATCTTGCCAATGAAGACGTGGATTCCGCTGAAGGGGACCTGGTACCCATACTCAATTGAGCCTGCGTCGGGGCCCCAGCCTGCGTCGTCGATGTAGAGCTTGCCACGATGAGTCCTGGTCATCCGGCCCACAGCATATCCCTTGAGCCCTTCGAAGCTGTCCTTCAAGAACTCAAATCCACCGTGTGCTGGCCCCATGGTGGGCGCCAACTGTCGTGGAATTGTCACGTCAAATGTCCTAGTGAAAGGACTTAGTCGTGGAGCCATCGCAACTATGAAGCTTAAAGGGGTTAATCGGGACAAAGGACACGGGGTTTATACTGGTTTGGCCCCTTACGGTGAAGGTAAAAGCCTACGACCCAGTTTTGAGTGGGATTTCTTATGACTCGATAACTAGGGAGCGGAAACACTTGACCTAGCTCTCGATCTGATGTTACTTGCCCTGAACCGCCGACGGGTCGTCCCTTTATATACAGAGGTCAACGCCCAGCGGCTCACAGAGTCCCGGCCGGCTCATAAACAGTGTCCAGCTCGGTCTCTTAACTATTCTTGCCTTACAATACAATTCACGTACATATGGCGGTTTATCACTACGGGCCTTAAGTCGCCTCTGGGCTTTGGGCCCTTAACTGAACCGCCATCTTCAACCTTGGTCTTGGGCTTCAAGAATACTTGTACGTATAACCCGGCCCCTCCTGGGCGGGTCACACCAACAGTTATATCCCCAACAAAACCCATGCATGCATGAATATAACGGAGATCTGCATGGTGTGGGTTGGAAACGAGCATGTTGTAATGTATACACATTGAACAAGGTCAGACAGATTTGCATTTGAGATACCGATGGCAGACATTGTTTGGCCACATTGCATCCGTGCATGGACACACTATTCTAACTGGATATGATGGGTGGCTTTCACATCACATATCTATATCTATACCCCTTTATATTTTTTATTTTTTATTTTTTTATTTTTTATATGGTGTGTGGATAACTTTAACTTTGAAAGATGGTCGTTGGATGAGGCCAATCCGATGGTGCAGAGATGGCAAATTTGAGCACTACTGGCCGTTGGATATCATCTAGATTCCACCAAATTCTGCCACATGTACAATCTAAAAGACTCCATGGTTGAACTTAAGCATAATGCACAAAACTCAAAACACAAGCACTTCTTCTTTGTTCTAGAATCTTCCGTATCAGATTTTCTGAAATGTTTTTCTACATGATTTGCTATTATTTCTTTTTACTTTATGCCTTACAACGCACAATTCCATGAATCTTAAAATAGATTAGCTTTCTTATAAAGACTAGATGATTTTGAATGAATGAACTATAGGAATTAAACTAACATCTACATCATGCATATATGACTCAAAGGTTACATGCTATAATGTGGTATTTATTCATAATTTGGTTCCCAAATCTCATGCATGCAATCCACGTGTACCTTACTAGTCTAAATGGTGTTTGTGTGTGTGTTGTGCGTGTTAAACACATTGTACGTAGTATATCATACATGGTTTAGATTCCGAACGTCTAGATAGAGCATACATGTACTATGATTTGAATTCAACACAAAATGGATACATATATTTGAATTTGAGATCATATGTACATCTAGTTCGTATTTATATAGCAATTTACTTCTCCTATATTCATGTCATGTGTTGTGAAGGTAATATTTAGATGGTTGTATAACTAACCCGAGTACAATCCCATTCAAACAGGGAAAATGTACTCAAATTTAGTCCATATGTTAGACGACACACATTGTTTTTTTATTGTTGGGGGAAGTGCAAATTGTTTTGGTACTGTACACGTTATGTTTGTTGTCCTGGGTTTTTTTAGTTTTTTTGTTGTATTTGAATGCATTTCTAGTAATATAGTAAAATGGGACATGGCTCTCTCTAGTGATGAGGTGCGAATTGTCTTTTTTTGGGGTACACGTTAAGCTTGTTCTCCCAAAATTTCAAGCCGCGCCTTGTTATGCCGAAATTTCAAGCTAGCATTTCTGTCTATCGTGCTGCGAAACTCCCGCCTCTTCAACCCATGCCTTGTTAGCTCGAAATATTTAAGATATATCTTTGTCTCGTTGTGCTCCGACAACTCCCTCCATCTCAACCCGCACCTTGCTATTCCAAAATTACAACGTGCGTGAAAATTCCCACCTCATGTGAAATCCCGACACGTGAAATGCCTGTGATACCCCTGAACTGAAAGAACCGCCTCAAATCGGTGGGGGTACTTTTGTAAATTACCCCACATTTCGGACAAGCGCGTTGATAACCCACAAGTGTAGGGGATCGCAACAGCTTTCGAGGGTAGAGTATTCAACCCAAATTTATTGATTCGACACAAGGGGAGCCAAAGAATATTCTTAAGTATTAGCAGTTGAGTTGTCAATTCAACCACACCTGGATAACTAAGTATCTGCAGCAAAGTATTTAGTAGCAAAGTAGTATGATAGTAATGGTAACAGTGGCAAAAGTAAAGATAATAGTTTTGTAGTAATTGTAACAGTAGCAACGGAAAAGTAATTAAGCGAAGCACAGTATGTGAAAAGCTCGTAGGCATTGGATCAGTGATGGATAATTATGTCAGATGTGATTGCTCATGCAATAGCTATAACATAGGGTGACACATAACTAGCTCCAGTTCATCAATGTAATGTAGGCATGTATTCCGAATATAGTCATATGTGCTTATGGAAAAGAACTTGCATGACATCTTTTGTCCTACCCTCCCGTGGCAGCGGGATCCTAGTGGAAACTAAGGGATATTAAGGCCACCTTTTAATAGAGAACCAGAACAAAGCATTAGCACATAGTGAATACATGAACTCCTCAAACTATGGTCATCACCGAGAAGTATCCCGATTATTGTCACTTCGGGGTTGTCGGATCATAACACATAATAGGTGACTATAGACTTGCAAGATAAGATCAAGAACTCACATATATTCATGAAAACATAATAGGTTCAGATCTGAAATCATGGCACTCGGGCCCTAGTGACAAGCATTAAGCATAGCAAAGTCATAGCAACATCAATCTCAGAACATAGTGGATACTAGGGATCAAAACCCTAACAAAACTAACTTGATTACATGGTAAATCTCATCCAACCCATCACCGTCCAGCAAGCCTACGATGGAATTACTCACGCATGGCGGCGAGCATCATGAAATTTGTGATGGAAGATGGTTGATGATGACGACGACGACGAATCCCCCTCTCCGGAGCCCCGAACGGACTCCAAATCAGCCCTCCCGAGAGAGATTACGGCTTGGCGGCGGCTCCGTATTGTAAAATGTGATGAAACTTTCTCTCTGATTTTTTTCTCCGTGACACGGAATATATGGAGTTGGAGTTGAGGTCGGTGGAGCGTGAGGGGGCCCACGAGACAGGGGGGAGGGTGCGCCCCCCCCCCACCCTCGTGGACAGGGTGTGGGCCCCTGGCCTTGATTCTTTCGCCAGTATTTTTTATATTTTCCAAAACTTATCTCCGTGGATTTTCAAGTCATTCCGAGAACTATTGTTTTCTGCACAATAAACAACATCATGGCAGTTCTGCTGAAAACAATGTTAGTCCGGGTTAGTTTCATTCAGATCATGCAAGTTAGAGTCCAAAACTAGGGCAAAAGTGTTTGGAAAAGTAGATATGTTGGAGACGTATCACGCGTCCCTAAGCCATGGTTCCCCACTCCCATCCCATTCGTCCACCCATTCGTACACCGAGGCCGCAAAAACTCGGGAAGCCCCACACCCTCCTCTGTCCGCCACCCAGCTGGAGCCTCTTCCCCGACGACGTCAACCATAGCAACACCTCAACGTCCCTCATCCACCGTACCGGATGAGGATCTGTCATCGATCTCGGCGTCCCACCAGTTCAGCCACCCCGTCCTCCACCTCCAAGGAGCTGCCCCGACGTTCCCCTCGTCTTTTGCGCCACCTCCATTACACACCACCGTCTTCACCTGCACCACCGGAAGAGCATCATCATCACTGTTTCCTTGGATGAAGCTGCGGCCTAATCGGCGCCATGAAAGAGGTTGTACACCAATCACCGCATTCTCTTCTTCATTCGATCTCACGGTGCTGTCGGCGGTCGGTCCCGAGCCGAGATGGCGCGGCTCCATCCACGGCGGCGTCGCCGACCACTTCCTCCACGGCGTCGCTCCCTCGGCAGCGATGTCCACATCAGTAGGAGCTACTGCTACTTTAGCTCTCGCTCACGCTGCTCCTCTGCTCTTGCTATCGGTCCCCTGTCTAGTCTGCTCTCGCTATTGCTCTTGCTCTTGCTTGCGCTGCTACTCTCGCTCTTGCTCTTGCTTGGAAGCTGCTCCGATTTAGCTACACTTCAGTCGACTGAATCGACTTTTGGGTCATTTGATTTTTAGGGGGTGGGGGGCTCGCCGGAGTTAAGGAAGAACCGGCCACAGCGGGGAGGAGGGCTCGCCAGAGAGGTACCCCACTATCTATCTTAGGGTTCAGGGTGGGGGCGGTG
>NC_041389.1:381620537-381624638 GCF_002162155.2 Triticum dicoccoides | reverse complement strand
CGCTGGAGAAAAATCTCGGCACAGGGGGGGTAGAGGGATGGCCGGGGCAGCGGCGGACCGGCGGTGAGGAGTGTTTTCGGGGCGGGCGGGGCGGAGCACCGCCGGTCGCGGGCGCCGGGGGGCAGCTGTTTGGCCGGTGGTGGCTGGCGGCTCAGGGGGGTGGAGGTTGAAGATGAACTGCATGCCCTTGATTTTGTATCCAACGGCTGCAAAATAGACTGACCAGAGATGAAAAAGTCAGTCGACTGACGTGTAGCCTCACCTCTAGTGCGTTCAGTTTCGACAGTCAAATTCAGTTTTGACAGCAAAATTCAGTTTCGACAGCAAAATTCAGTTTCAACAGTTAAGTTCAGTTTCGACAGTTAAATTCAGTTTCGACAGTTAAGTTCAGAGATGAGAGGCTAATGTATTTTACATCTAGCACTTTGTGGTTATGTATTTTATGTCATCTATTGGAGATGCTATTAGAATTCCACTCAGGTTAACGTTGTCTCTCTTGTCCTGCTTCAGCCAGGTGTCATACAACTCACCGGAGCTGCTTCAATGACAAAACTCTCCATCACAACAGAGCAGTACCTTGGGATCCATCTCCAGACGCCTAAGATCTTCTTTCCCTCCTCCGATAGTCAAGTCAGCCAGAGCACCCTCACCGACCAACCCAATCACGCTAAGATCGACATGGCTTCGCCAAAGAGGTTGTATAGTTGTTGCATCACTTTTTTACTCTACATGTTATATATATTTTCCACGGAGCACACATCGTAACGTGAAATACGATTATTTTATCCTACTACAGGACAAGCAGTGAGGTACCAGGCAACTTAGCTATCCACGATGGACTCTCTTGAATGCCATCATTATTTATCTCTGCGCATTTGAGCTGTGCATTTGTCGATGGGCCTGGGAGTTGAGCTAGTAGGGCAGTGGTCTGGGTCCAAAGTAATAGAAGTAGCACAAAAATATATTTTTTAGTGTAGGCTTTTCCTTGCTCAAGCCTACCTACTAGAATCGCTAGTGCTTGAAAGGTAAAGTGAATGAAAACATAGGAATTGGAAAGTTTCCTATGGTACTACTATTCATGAATTTGGTTCAAAGGAATGGAGCAAAGGAAAACTGTAGGATTTGTTCCTTTAGTGTCTCCTTGAAAGAAAAACTGTAGGAATTTTAATTTCCACTTGTCCTCCACTTCAAATTCCTATTAATGAAGCACAAGACTAAGAGATAGTATCATAATAGCGTTATAACCGTACATTTTCTTGTGGTTTGACTTAATCTCACCATGTTTCTTTGCATCCTGTGATCTGCCAATTCTTGTGAATCAAACACCTAGATTGGCAGAAATCCTGGGTTTTTAAATTCTCTGTTTTGCATGTGCATTCCTATTCTATTCCTGTCTATTTCCTACCCCTGCATTGTTGGAATCCTCAAATTCAAACAAGCCCTTACATAATTACTTCTGTTACAGATATGTGTCAAAGAAAACCTTGTGTGGTTTGTCCTGCTCCTGCGGTGCTATGTTCCACCCCAGCTCAGCTGCTCCAATGACGGAAGGGTTCACCACAGCAGGGATCTGCTCTCCAGACTTTCTTTTGCCGCCTTGGATCTTCTTCCCCGCCGCCGGCAGCCATGACAACTGCATTACCATCATCAACTGAGCAGATCACCTTGAGGACTACACGGGTCCGCAAGAGAGGTCGCACTCTTCCATGTCTGCTTACGTTATGCATCGCTTAATATCATGACATGCTACTTTATCATTGTGTTCACCTATTAGACTTTGAGTCAGGTCCAAACTAATGTTGAAACTTGAGTTTTTAAATGGTTGTAGGGTACATATTGGGGCAGCAATTAGTACTATTTGTCTACTATCTGGTTAATCTTGGGTGTCTACTATGAGTTTCATGTTGGGTGCAAACAAACATTAAAGGAGCCCATTATCTGTATTTTTAACTAAAGCTATTATCTGCATGCTATCATTGGTTTTGGGTCTATCCACAGTTTGCTACCATCACTCTGGATTTGTGCATGCACTCCTTACATAATCTCACTATGTTTTATTCCTATGCATGTCAGTTATTGTACACAATGGAACTGAACATATAGAGCAAAAGAGACGAGCCTTGTGTGGCAATAAAATTTCATGCAGACGTCACTCCATGATGGGCGCAAAGGCAGCCCCTCCCTCCACCCATTTCAGATCGTAATGAAGAGGAAGATAACTGTTCCGAGGGGGATTCAGAAGAAGAAGACAACTCCTATTTACCCCATGAGGTTTTTGCTCTAACTTGGCATGCTGATGTTGGTAATATCATGCATATGATGCCTTGCATTGCTTACTGTATACATCAAAGATATCATCTGCTTAGTTTAGACATGCTTCATGCCAATGCCACTTGTTTAGTTTCTTTATCGTATATGTGAATCATGCAATGCCATCTTGTTTAGCCAGGCATCATATATGTGAATTTTGCAATGCCACCCTGGTTAGCCAGTCATTTTATATGTGAATTATAGCATGCCATCATTTTTTTATTATGTGTTAAAGTTGTCCACAATTTTAGTACATTCAATTACTCTTTCTGTGCATCAGCCATTCGGCACGGTCATGGAAAAATCTGGAGTGGAAACAAGGTCTTCAGAGCAGACAATGCTATCTGATGAAGCGCATGTCTTACTAGTTACGGATAGCTCCTCGGAGGAGGATTCAGAGACACATGACCATTCCTATCCCCCCCCCCCGAGGTGCATGCTCTAACTTGGTAGGGTTATGTTGCTCATATCGTGCGTATGGTATCGTGCATTGCTATGTCATTTGCTTAGTTTAGACATGCTTTGTGTGAATGCCACCTGTTTAGTGTCTAATTACCATATATGTCAATTATGCAATGCCATGTTGTTTAGCCAAGCGTCATATATGTGAATTATATCATGCTGTCCTTTTTTTGTATTTCTCATTGCTTTTGTCGACAATGTTTGTATATTCAACTGCTCTTCCTGTGCATCAGCCATTTGAATTGGTGATGGAGAAGTCTGGAGTGAAAACAAGGTCTTCAGAGCAGACAATGCTACCTGCTGAATAGAATATCTTGCTGGTTACAGATAGCTCTACAGAAGAGGATTCAGAGGCAGATGACCAGTCCTATTATCCCCCTGAGGTGTATGCTCAAACTTGGCAGGGTTATATTAGTCATATCATGCATATGTTGTATTGTAATGCTTAGTTTTTACATATATACACAATATTGAATGCCATCTCCTTAGTTGACACATCATATATGTGACTACCCTCTGCTCACTTCCTTAGTATATAAATCATATATTTGAATTATATGATGCCATGATGTTTACATAGACAGCATGTATGTAACGCCCCGGATACAACTTTCCATATTCGTAACTCCAACTCTTGCCTTTTCCGGGGACGCGATTTGTTATTTCCTTCGTGGTTGGGGTTTTGTCTGTTGTTTTGCTTTTGTTCTTGTTATGCATCTCGTCTCATGTCATCATTCGCATTGCATCGGCATCATTTTCATAAAACTTGCATCCGTTCGTGTTCCGCCGGTTCTCTCCATTGTCCGTTCTGAGCCCGACCACACTCGCACGCGCCCGCGGCACCTCCGAAATATTATTTTATAAGTGGCATAAAAATGTTCTCGGAATGGGATGCAACTTGTCATGCGGTCTTATTATAGTGTAGACAGGCCGCCTGCCAAGTTTCGTCGCGTTTGGAGTTCGTTTGACTGCCCAACCGTCAAATATGTAACCGCGATATAGTCGGTTTATTCGTTGGACGTTTCGGTCTCCGAAACTGCCACCGGGTCGCTCTGTTTCTCTCTCTTCTCAGCTCGAGGCATTCTACACAGCCTACCTGTAGCCACCTAGTTCCCCCTCTATCCGGAGCCGTTCGATCGCGATCCGAGGGTCCCAAAACCCCTCCTAACCCCCAAACCCTAGCAAATTTGCTATATATGGACACCCCCCTTCCAAATTTGGCAGCCTACCCCCCTCCTCTAACCCAGCCGCAGGAATCCCCCCTCCTCCTCAGGATCTCCGCCGCCTCCCACCTCCATTTCCGTGCCACCCGCTCCAGCTCCGCCACTT
>NC_041389.1:381593005-381620252 GCF_002162155.2 Triticum dicoccoides | reverse complement strand
CGCCCGCGCCCAGCGCCTCCTGGCCGGTCGCCGGATCCCTCGTCCGCGTCACCTTCCCCGTCGTCCTGCCGGAGCAGCGCGCCGCCGCCGCCGAAACTTCGCGAGGCCGGAGACCTGCCTCCTCCTCTCTACCTTCTCCTCCTCCACTTCTCGTGCTCACCCCGCCGACACCTTCCTCCCGCAGGTAGCCGCCGCCGCCATGGAGTCGTTTTGCCACCGCCGCCACCGGGAACGGATGGATCCGGCCGGGATCCGCCGGATCCGCCCCATCCCGGACTCCTCCGGCCATCCCTCGCCCGCCGCCGGCTTCCCTCGTCCCGCCGCCGCCGTCAAGCCTCGCCTCGGCCTCGGGCAAGGCCGATGACCTCCCTCCGCGTGGGCCTCCCCAGCGCCAGAGCCGAGCTGGGCCTGCCCCACCTCCTGCTCCACCGCGCAAGCCCAACTCCCTCTGCCCCAGCCCAGCTCCCTCCAGCACGCCCCGACCCGGTCCACCTCCTCTGCCTGCCCAAGCCTCTCCACCGACCTGGGCCATGGCCCATGGTGAGAACTGCAGCCCCTCCAGATTCGGCCCGATAGTGGTTTTTTTTCTCGTTCTGCGAATTTAGCTAATTTCCAGAGATTAATGTTTTACAAAAAAAACCTCCTATATTCATGCATTAATAACTCACAAATGGTGCATCGGATTAAAATGGTTTAAACATGAAAGATGCTTAGAATTTTGTGTAGATTAATAATATGTCATTTTCATCCCATGTTAAAATGTTTAACTTGCTGTTTATTTAAATTTGCTAATATGCCATGTTAAAGTGATTTATTTCATAACTAAATAACCGTAGCTCCGAATTTAATAAACTTTATATGTATTTGGGGTGGAAAAATGCCTAGATTAACATGGTCCATGTTATTTTCCTGTTTAACAAACTTAAAAAATGGTTTAGGGCAGAACAGTACCGAATCCATAATTTGCATATGGGGATTTTCCGGAATTGTTGTTTGTTACTTCCGGCCTCATTTAAATTTGCCTAGATAGGTAGTTTTATTATGCCTCACCTCTTGCCATGTTTAACAACATTTAATATTGTTTGGTAGCATAACCGAGATCAAACTAAATAATTGCATGTGGTGTTTTGTCAATATGCAACTTGTTGCATATTGAGCTCCACTTAATTTGTAGTGTTGTTCGTTGCATTTTGTCATGCCATGCCTCACTAAACCGGACATGCATCATACTCGATTGTGCATCATGCCATGGTTATGCTTGTGCATTTACCATGTTGTTTGTTTCTTTCCGGTGTTGCTTCTTAGTTCCGGTAATGTTGCGGTTGTGAGGATTCGTTCGACTGCTCCCGTTCGTCTTCTTCATGGACTCGTTCTTCTTCCTAGTGGGATTTCAGGCAAGATGACCGCTACCCTGGATCTCACTACTATCATTGCTATGCTAGTTGCCTCGTTCTATCGCTTTGCTGTGCTACATATCACCTGTTTATCAAGCCATCCCAAATTGCCATGAACCTCTAACCTTTGACACCTTTCGTATGCAAACCATTGTTTGGCTATGTTACCGCTTTTGCTCAGTTCCTCTTATAGCATTGCTAGTTGCAGGTGAAGTTGAAGATTGCTCCATGGTGGACATGATTTTGGTTGGGATATCACAATATCTCTTATATTATTAATGCATCTATATATTTGGTAAAGGGTGGAAGGCTCGGCCTTATGCCTGGTGTTTTGTTCCACTCTTGCCGCCCTAGTTTCCGTCATACCGGTGTTATGTTCCCGGATTTTGCGTTCCTTACGCGTCGGGTGATTTATGGGACCCCCTTGACAGTTCGCTTTGAATAAAACTCCTCCAGCAAGGCCCAACCTTGGTTTTACCATTTGCCTCACCACCACCTACTTTTCCCTTGGGAGTCGCTCTCTCGAGGGTCATCTTTGTTATAGCCCCCCCGGGCCAGTGCTTGTCTAAGTGTTGGTCCGAACTAGAGCCCTTTGCAGCGCCCCCTCAGGGAAACTTGAGGTCTGGTTTTAGTTGTACGGATTGCTCATCCGGTGTTGCCCTGAGAACGAGATATGTGCAGCTCCTATCGGGATTGTCGGCGCATCGGGCGGTCTTGCTGGTCTTGTTTTACCATTGTCGAAATGTCTTGTAAACCGGGATTCCGAGTCTGATCGGGTCTTCCTGGGAGGAGGTCTATTCCTTCGTTATCGCGAGAGCTTGTCATGGGCTAAGTTGGGACACCCCTGCAGGGTATAATCTTTCGAAAGCCGTGCCTACGGTTATAGGCAGATGGGAATTTGTTAATGTCCGGTTGTTGATAACTTGACACCAGATCCGAATTAAAACGCATCAACCGCGTGTGTAGCCGTGATGGTCTCTTTTCGGCGGAGTCCGGGAAGTGAACACGGTTTCTGGGTTATGTTTGACGTAAGTAGGAGTTCAGGATCACTTCTTGATCATTGCTAGCTTCACGACCGTTCCGCTTGCTCTCTTCTCACTCTTATTTGCATATGTTAGCCACCATATATGCTTAGTCGCTGCTGCAGCCTCACCACTTTATCCCTTCCTTTCCCTTTAAGCTTTGCTAGTTTTGATACCCATGGTAATGGGATTGCTGAGTCCTCGTGGCTCACAGATTACTACAACAATAGTTGCAGGTACAGGTTTATGCGATGGTCATGACGCGAGAGCGATGTTTGCTTGTCTTGAAGTGCTGCTTCTGCTTCTTCTTTGATCAGGGGATAGGTTCCAGGTCGGCAGCCTGGGCTAGCAGGGTGGATGTCGTTTAGGTTTCTGTTTGTGTTTCATCCGTAGTCGGATGAAGCTCTGATGTATTGTGATGTTGTATCCATGTGGCATTGTATGCCTTATGTATGTATCCCCATCTATTATGTAATGTTGATGTAATGATATCCACCTTGCAAAAGCGTTTCAATATGCGGGTCTATCCTTGGTGGGACCTTCGAGTTCCTTTTGGATAGGGTCGCATATTGGGCGTGACAATGTATATGAATTATGGCATGCCAACGCATTTTCTAAAGACATAATATAGTTATATCATCTCATCATGTTTACATAGTCACCATATTTTGAATTATGTCATTCTATCCATGAATTATATCATGCCATCATGTTTCCATCGACGACATGTTTGTGATTTATGGCATGCCAACCACATTAATAGACACACCGTATAGTTATATCATGTCATCCTATTTACATAGTCTTCATATTTTGAAGTATGTCATTCTATCTTATTTAGTTAGCCATCATACATGTGAAATTGTGTCATGCTATCCTATTTAATTAGCCATCATATATGTGAAATTATGTCCTGCTATTCTATTTGGTTAGACAACATAAATGTGACTTATTTCACGCCCTATTTTCTTCCCTACTATCCATTGCAGCTGTCTATCTTACAATGTCTGTACATTCAGTTACTTTTCTTGTTTATCAGCCATTTCAATTGGAGGGGGTGATGGCAGTATCTGTGGGAGTAAAAACAAGGTCTTCAGAAAAGATCGTGCTACATGTCGATGTTGTCGGCATTCTGGGAACGGGGGTCCCCAGACTTGCCTGCCTGCGGCCTGTGGCGTGGCTCAAAGGGGGCCCAGCACGGCCCATCTTCATCAACACAAGCTCAAGACCCTCGCGAGGGGCCAAGCCTCGCGGGGCGGGCGACAAGGAGCTTCCTCAGGCACGGCCTCGTCAGGCTGGCTCACGAGGAGGCGAAGAGTTCAAGGTGGGGTACCTCGCGAGGTGCCCATGACGCAAGCCATGACGACCAAGGGCGCCAGCCGGGCGCCAGCCCGCGTAGTGTCCTTCTTTCCTCTTTGGTGCAAGGGGAGCAAGCGCAGGCGAGAGCATCAAGCAAAGGCATCCATTTAGGTGCAACAAGACCAAGACCAGTCCAACGGCAGGATAGAGGTCACCGTGGAGCCCAAGTCAGCGTCACCACCAGAGCCTTTGACAGGCGAGGACCAACTTTAGTCAGGATAAGTGTACTAGATGTTCCCCTTCAAAATGGCCAATTGTTGGCGCCCTTCCCGCTCAATATTTGGGAAGAGGCCCAGGGCCTTCGCCTATAAATAGGACTAGCCACCCACAGGGTAGAGGGACCGGAGACCGAGACCGAGACCGAGATCCAGAGAGGAATCTGGAGATAAGATAGGCATCTAGAATCAAAGGGACAACGCCACCACAAGAACAGACCCTCGCAAGGCTGTTCTTCCTTGTATTGTTCATCATCAGCCTAAGAGGCAATCCACCACGCCACACACTGGAGTAGGGTATTACACCACAATGGTGCCCTGAACCAGTATAAACCCTGTGTCTCTTGTGTTGTTCTTCTCGTAGTTTAGATCCTAGCGATTCGGCGAGGAACAGGTAGTTAGAAGGCGAAACCTCCACGCGCACCCCAGTGTTCGAACCTCAAGGGTCTGCCGGAACCCTAAATCCAACATTTGGCGCGCCAGGTAGGGGTGCGCCGGGATCCACCTTCCGTCACTTCGTGTCCCGCCGCATCGTCATCACCATGTCCGACGACCAAGCGGGCAACCCTGCCCCCTGGATAGCTTGGCCCGCCAGCGCAGAGCCGCTCGCCCCAGGTGACCCAACGCCCCAGGCAGCTCGCGGTCCGCAGGGTGCTGCGGGCCGTGGGCGACGCGGGCAGACCCCGACAGCTCTCACACCGCGACAGACGCGGTCGGTAGCAAGAGCCTCCAACCACGCCGCGGCCACGGCGCCGTACACTCGTCGGGAGAAGGCAAACTCAAGGGCCGCGCTCACGGTGGCCCGAGAGCTGCTGCAGTGCAGGCTGATGGAAGGCGGCCGCGACGTGCTGCTAGAGCGGGTGGCAGAGCTCCTGGGCTTCGCCGCCTCGGGGGCTCACCCCTTCTGCACTCAACTCCCGTCTCAGGCCCAGAGCAGCCCGCGCGGGGGCCCCACGCGCAGCCGCGGGCTCCAAGGCTACCCCAGCACCAATGAAGCCGTCGGCACCGGGCCAGCGGCCGCACTGACTCTGCTCCCCGCTGGCGAAGAAGGAGTCGTCGCAACCCACGGCCCCAGTGGGCCGCCGCGCTACCACCCCCAGGTTGGCACATCAAGCAGAGCCGCATGGCGCGCGGAGCATTATGACGTGGCCTTCGGGGTGGCGGCCCCCGAAGAGTACGTGCCCCGCATGTTGGACCAAGGGCACCTGCGCGAGGGCGAACAAGGCCCGCTCATCAGCCCAAGCTGGGGGGACGAGGCACCAGAAGCTGAGCTCTTCCAGGAGTCCCGGGACGGCCCCACAGGCCACACTGGAAGCGATGATTATTGGGTACCGCTAATTCCGCAGGAGAAGGCATACGCTAATCATGGGTCGCGGGAGATGCAGGTCGCCACAGCGAGCAGCTGCCCCGCTCCCGCAGCCTCCTACCCCTTAGGAGGAGGGCATCGGGGGCTGCAGGGGAGGGGCCGGGATCTGACATCACCACCGCGGCGTTCGGAGCAAGGCGTTCCCAGGAGGTAGGCCCTCCGCTGGGTAGGTACCTCAGGGCCTGCCCTTGGCGGAGGACCCGTGGTCATCGGGGGAACCGCTGGCGACCGCTCTACCCCATTGGCGGCGTCCTGGTTTCCGGTCGTCATTGATGGCACTAGAGTGTGGCACAAGGCGGGTCCCTTGTCTGGCGATATGAAGCAAGGCCGGTACCTATGAAGAAGGCCCAGCGCCTGTGAAGCTCGCCGCCCCGTGACACTCTCACGTAATAATGAGTGGGGCTGTACACGCCCCGGAGTCTCAGGGGTGCCGGCCTCAGGCCCTGGGGCTCCCTCCCATGCCTAGTGGCAGCACTTAGCTCCGCGTGGTGAGAAGACGTCCAAGAGTAGACTAGGTGCCGGACGCGGCCTTTTCTGCCTTCATTGCTTTTCCCTTGGTTCTTGCTTTCCCCCGCTGGATTTAAGTTGGATTCGAATTTGAGATTTGCGTGTGTTCTAGGAAGGGGTGCTTAGTCTCATTCGAGCAATCTCTCGCGTTTCGGTTATGACCTCGCCTCAGCTGCCTCCCCTCGTGAGCCCCTCGCGAGCTGGGTCTGGCCTAGCTTGTGTGCAGCCCAGACTGCCGCCATCATATCCTCTCAGGAGGTTTTTTCACTGCAGATCCTACGGATTCGATCAAGAGGCATTCGAGACACCACAGCCTCCCGCGTATTATATCAGGACCCGCACGGGACAAAGGTAAAATAGCCAGCCGGTTTTTCACCTAGCCCACCACTTGGCGTGGGCATGTGGGCCACACGGCACCCACTAGTACGCTGGACATAAGCTTTACATAAGGGGCACCCCCTCTCAAAATGATCTTACAATAGTCAGGTCGAAAGCCTGAGTTCTATTCATGCAGGGTAAGGAAATAGGAGCAATGCGCGGTCAGTCGGATAAATCCCCCAACGCATCCTCAGGAGCACCACCCGAACTGTCGCTGGCGTCGCTGGCCTCGCTGTCGCCCTGTGCGTTGTCGCCGGCGGCGTCAGGGCCGTTCACCATGCCGCCCTCATCGGCAGCCACGATCGCATCATCATCGTCTGAAGCGAAGGCCCTGACAAGAGCGTCCATGTTGTCTTCCACCCAGACCGCCAGGTCACCCCGGACGGCCTGGGGAACTGGGGCGATGGCAGCGTCAAAGTCGAAGTGAGGATCCATGTTCTGGAGATGGCTGAAGACACGGGAGAAGGCGCGCCCAAGCAGGGCGCGGCTCTTTTCCTGCACCAACCGGTTGGCCCTGACCGACCGCGCCTCCAGCTGTGTCACGATGTCGGTGAAGAACTGAAGGTTGCCGGCGTAGTTGGTTGCGTGCGGCGCGCCAACGGCCGCTTCGCAGATGTTGCCCAAGGCCGTGTTGGCTCTCTCCCGAAGCGTGGTGAGCATGGGGGTGTGCTCATGTTCCAGGAGCCGCCGCTGACGTATCTCGTCCGCATTCTGGCGCGCAACGGCCTCAGCCTCGTCTAGACATTGGCGAAGAAGAAGCACCTCGACACGAGAAGTAGTCGACTCCCCCTGCGCCACCTCAAGTGCGGCCCGCAAGGCATCAACCCGCCGCGTCGCTTCCTCCAGCTTGGTCCTCAGGGCGGTGGTCCTACCTTCAGCCTCGGTCCGGATCAACGCCAGCCTCTCCTCGAACTCGCGCTCGAGGTTCGAGCGCGCCGTTGCCACCCGACGTCCGATCTCCTCCAAGACACGGGTTTCCCGCGCAGCGACATCATTCTCCTCTCGTGTCACCAAGCGCTCCCTTGTCTCCAGGCGTTCGTACTCACGTGCGCGTTCATCAGCTTCCAGCGTCAGCGCTTCCTCACGCTTCTGGAGCTCCGTTGGGTCACCGGAAGTCACCTTCATCGACGCGAGGGCCGCCTCGTGCAGCTCCACCTGCTCCTCTAGTGAGCGGCACCGGGCCAGGAGTTCCCGTGCCCGCTCTTTCGTCGCCTCTCGCTGCTGGTCAGCTTCCCGGGCTCCCTCGACGGCCCGGGAACGGGCCACCCGAGAGGCCGCCAGCGACGCCTTGGCCTCCTCATCGTCAAGATCTTGTTGGCGGCGCACGAGGGCGACTGCCGCCTCCAGCTCGCGCCTCTCCACGATCAAGCGCAGGCCCTCGGCCTCAAGGCGTGCATCTTCATTAGCAAGCTCTTCACCAAGCAGGCTCACCGCGTCAGTCGCCCTCCGAAGGAACCCTTGGCAAAGAGCGCGATGCTCCCGAGCGCGCTCAAGTACGTCTTCCATGCTGTCATCCGCCCCAAGCAAGCGTCGGGGGGCACTGATTAGTGCTCCGCCTCCGGGCAGGGGGCTGGGGGCTGGCGCCCTTGAGGCGACCGGGCGGGCCTCGCCAGGAGCCCGTCCTGGGGCCAGTCCACTCCCAAGTGAAGAGCGTTGGGAGTACCCCAGCCAATCACTGTCCACAACCAGACGAGAAGCCCACGGCAGGCTGGCTAGGCCCCGAGAAGGCTCGCGAAGGAAGGTCACAAGGCGCGCGGGGCCGCGTTACGCCTCGGGGTGATTCGTCTCTTCGACCGACCTCACCACAAGGGCTCTACTGCTCGGAGCGACCAGAGACGGTGGAGAAGGCGGAAGCAGGGGGATGGCTCCTCAGTCATCTCCGTGAGCTCGGGAGGAAGGGCCCTGCGGAGTAAGGTTCAGGAAGGGCAGCAGAAGAATCTGGAGCTGGGAAGGGAGAAGGCTTACTCATCGATGGCGAAGTACTTTCTATGCTTCAGCAGGCAACAAGGGTAATCGTCGCCCAGGGCCTCCCTTCTCTTCCGGAGGGCCTCAAAGTCCACGCGGAAGCGGCCCAAGAGTTGAGCGCAGGGGTCAGCCTACGACGAGGAGGAAACGTCAAGACGACCCGCGTTAGGGGTGTCTGCCTGATGCGCGCCGCCGGTCGCCTCGCCAAGAAAAGCGGTCGGGGCCTCGGAGGCCTCGGCCCCGGGTGTAGCAGGCGGCTGCTCGCCGCCCTCAGCCTCGGTAGCACGGGCCTCAGGGGACGCTCCCTCTTGAGCGCTGCCCGGCGCTGTCGCCCCGGCGGGGGCACCTTCAGCCTCCGGAGGCTAATGCCTCCCTGCTCCGCCACTTGAGGAAGAACCACCTCGACCAATTGAAAGGGCGGCCACTATCACTGGATTCTCGCGAGGCCCCTGGAGGACGACGGGGCGCGGTCCCCATTCATCGAAAACGGGCATTTGATTCACGAAGTCTCTCCTGCCCGAACAGAGGTACAGCAAGGCCCCCCCTTGCTGGATGCTGCCTGGGTTGGGGTCCCCAGTCATAACCAAGAGTACCTTCCTCAACACTTCAGGCGTCAGGTCCTCTTCCTGGAGCCTCATACGATCCCCGTGCCCGTTGAAGGCCCACATTCGGCGAGAGTGGCGCTGGAGAGGGGCGACCCGGCGTAGCAGGAACTCCTTCACCACCTTGGGCGCCGTCACGTCAAGCGATCTCAAGCACTCGAAGCGACGCTAGATGAAGAAGAGCTAGGGGCTTGTGAGCGTCTCCTGGCCCCAGCCCAAATTGGGGACAGCAGGTGAAGTCGGCTTCGACAGCAGGGGGCTGGGCACCCCCACGTCCACATACAGCCACCACTCGCGGAACCCAGGCGCGGGCGGAGGGAGACCAAAGTCAATCCCTGAGGCCGTCGTCTCGGGTGCAGCGATGAAGCTCGCGCATCCCGAGCATTGGGCGGGGTCGACAAGGTGCAGAGCGAAGAAGTGGCGCAATAGGGCGACCGAAGGGATGATGCCTACCATAGCCTCGCAAACGAAGGCGAAGACCGCCAGAACAGTAATGGAGCCAGGACCCAGATGCATCATGTGGATCTGATAATGGGAGAGCACGGCGTTGAAGAAATCCGAAAAGGGGGGAATTAGCCCCGCCCACAGGGCGTCGACGAAATAGGGGACCTTGGTGATTATCCTGTCGATGGAAAACCGAGACGCGGGCCAGGCCATTGTCCTCCCGCATTCATTGAAGATGGTGGCCAGGGCCGAACTAACCTTGCCCAAGCCCTCTCGATTGACTATGATCGACCGGTCCACGGCGGGGGCCACCGACGGCGGCAAGCAAGGAAAAGGCATGGGTCCCTTCCCTCTCCCCTTCTTCGTCGGAGCCATGGCGACGGAAGGGGGGGAGGAAAGGTTCGATATTGGCTTCGAAGCAGAAGCTGGAGTTCGAAATGAGGAAGGACAGAGGGCGCATGAGCAACGGAAAGGGGAGTGGCTATGTACAACTGCAAGTCCGCCTAGCCTGGCACCAAATGAGGAGGCGTGGGGGAACAGTGCCACCCGCATCCAATCAACCTCCACGCGGCGCCCAAGGCCGTGGGCTGTTAGGGCCCGCAACGCTTCGCACTTGCCCTTTCGCCTCTCTGCTCGGCCAAGTCCGGGCGCGCCTTGGGCCCAGGGGCTACTGTCGGCATTCTGGGAACGGGGGTCCCCAGACTTGCCTGCCTGCGGCCTGCGGCGTGGCTCAAAGGGGGCCCAGCACGGCCCATCTTCATCAACACAAGCTCAAGACCCTCGCGAGGGGCCAAGCCTCGCGGGGCGGGCGACAAGGAGCTTCCTCAGGCACGGCCTCATCAGGCTGGCTCACGAGGAGGCGGAGAGTTCAAGGCGGGGTACCTCGCGAGGTGTCCATGACGCAAGCCATGACGACCAAGGGCGCCAGCCGGGCGCCAGCCCGCGTAGTGTCCTTCTTTCCTCTTTGGTGCAAGGGGAGCAAGTGCAGGCGAGAGCATCAAGCAAAGGCCTCCATTTAGGTGCAACAAGAACAAGACTAGTCCAACGGCACGATAGAGGTCACCGTGGAGCCCAAGTCGGCGTCACCACCAGAGCCTTTGACAGGCGAGGACCAACTTTAGTCAGGATAAGTGTACTAGATGTTCCCCTTCAAAATGGCCAATTGTTGGCGCCCTTCCCGCTCAATATTTGGGAAGAGGCCCAGGGCCTTCGCCTATAAATAGTACTAGCCACCCACAGGGTAGAGGGACCGGAGACCGAGACTGAGACCGAGATCCAGAGAGGAATCTGGATATAAGATAGGCATCTAGAATCAAAGGGACAACGCCACCACAAGAACAGACCCTCGCAAGGCTGTTCTTCCTTGTATTGTTCATCATCAGCCCAAGAGGCAATCCACCATGCCACACACTGGAGTAGGGTATTACACCACAATGGTGGCCTGAACCAGCATAAACCCTGTGTCTCTTGTGTTGTTCTTCTCGTAGTTCAGATCCTAGCGATTCGGCGAGGAACAAGTAGGTAGAAGGCAAAACCTCCGCGCGACCCCAGTGTTTGAACCTCAAGGGTCTGCCGGAACCCTAAATCTGCAGATGCAGATAGAACCACGGTTGTACTTGCCCAAGAACCAGCCCCACCACATATAACCCAGACTCACGCAGATTGTACCCTACCCAGTTGGACAGAGAACCAGCTACACCCCTTCTAACCCCAACCCCAGCAGATAGTAACCCAGTTCCCGTTGACACATCACCATCTCCACCACAGAGCACCCAAACACGAGCAGTTAGTAAGGCAACTGCAGTGCCCAAAGCATGAGGACCGCCACTCCGAACCCCAAGTCAATGCTTAAAGCAGAAGAAGAATTGTTCTCAGGTCAGGTTCCATAGCTATGGTTCATACTACTCTGCTCTTGCATCACTGTATTTACTCATACCAACTAATTTCAAATTTGAAGGATCCAATTGAAACTCCAATGGCGCAATAGGTATGTTTTAAACCTATTTCTTTAACGTGTTTGCTGTTGTAACTTGCTCTAAGTTGATTTCAGTTTCAATTGAATAAACAATTATGTTCTCATACCATGCACATTACAAGTGTTGTTATTGTTGTGTAGTTTCCCACACTTATATTCTGTCTATGTTGCTTTGCCTTAAATAGATATGATTCGAACTGTATCTATCTTGATTTGGCAACATAAACTAGAATGATATAGACCATACAGAGACCATACTACATAGATATATGTTTGTTTCATGATGTTATCCTCTCCACCTTACTACTGAACTGGTTTACCAAAATGAGTTTCATATACTACATTGTAAACCTGTGATGTGTTTGTTTGTTTCTCTTTTAGTACGCGGATAAAATATTGGAGAAGAGTACCCCGTTATGCAATGGTAAAGGAAGTAATGCAGATAAGGTTCAAGATAGTGAGACATCCCTGTTGGTCTCCAAGAAAGCTGATAAAAACTATATTGAAGACACTGAGACAACCCCAAAGTCCTCTCTTGATGTAGTGTTCGAGTTACTGGCTACTACTGCTGGCACCAGCTCTTCGAACTTGCTGCCTGAATCAGTTCGGCTTCTTGAGTCTCAACTTCAAGTTGAAAGACATCGATCATATGTTATGCGACAGGAAGCCGAAGGACTGAGGAAGTCCCTGCAGAATTCAGATGCATACTTTCTAGTGCAACAACAAGTGTTGGAGGATTTAAGCGCCAAACAAGAGAAATTTAATAAGCTTGCTAAGCATCTTGCCAGCATTATGGGTACCCATGATATTGTTTCTTGAGATCTTTTGAAGTGGTTTCAGTTCTGGACTTGTTTTGCTGCAACGTTTATATGCTGCTTTGTTCCCTATATTTGCACTGGTGGCGAACTTTGATGCCCAGTCGATGTAATATGTGTAATAGCCGCGATAGCCTAGCGTAAGTTGCTTGCTTATTTATTTCCTTATTGTCTTGTTTATTTGTTTTCTTGTAGTCAGTGCAGTTCTTTTTCCACGGTTTGCTCGTGGCCGCAATAACCTATTTTTTTAAAACTAGTCCACAATAACAATGGGCTACATGTTTACTGTAGTTAACATGGGCCTCCTACGGGCCGTAGAAACAATGGGCCTTCTAAGGGCCGTAGAGACAATGGGCCTTCTACGGGCATAGAAACAATGGGCCTTATACGGGCCATACACACAATGGGCCTTCTACGGGCGGTGTCATCAATGGGCCTTCTACGGGCCGTATGATCGGTTGGCCAAACATGGGCCAATAACAGACCGCATTATGGTCGTAAATGGGCTAGAGTTGGAATCGTCCGTTCATGGGCCGACCATAACGGCCGTATTTGATGACGCTATGAAAACGGCCCAACGTATTAATGGGCCACAAATGGGCCGACTGCAACCACAGGTTGAATTTGGCCCACAAGCAGAAAATGACAGTAACGGGTCATATAAACGAATGTTGGAAATGAGCCCAAGAATAAATGGGCCCTGAGAAGGCTGAAAGATAACATGGGCTGGAAACGGCCCAACAGAATAATGGAATATTAATGGGTATAAAGTGATACACTATTCATTATGGGCCAGTTTCACCACGTGTCGTTAATGGGTATAAAGTGATACACTGTTCATTACGGGCCAGTTTTACCACAGGTCGTTAATGGGCCGAGAGTTACAAAGGGCCTCATATGGGCCGAAAGACGTCATGGGCCATACATGGGGCGGAAGTTAAAATGGGCTGGAATTATATTCGACGGCCCACATGACGCTACTGGGCCTAATTCGGATAGGCCGTAAACGGGCCCTAGGTTAGCGGGCTATAAATGGGATATATGCGAACATGCCATTAACAGGCTTGTCGTGGGCCAGCCTGCCACCTTTTGACCAAGTCAAACGGAGCGGCCTTTTCACAGGAATGAGCCTCTGTTGGGCTGTGCCACGTGTCGACGTATCATAGGCGCCTTGGGTCCAATGAGTGGATGACATCTGTCCCAACGGTGAGCCGACACGTGTTTCCTCCAGCCAATGATGATTTTACACATGGAAAAACCCCATTGGTCGGGGCTGTTAATGGGTTATCGGATCCAAAATCGGACCCAATAGCTTAACGGCGTTCCATTACGGTGGATGCCACGTGTCGGTCACCCTTGACGAAAGCACTTATGTGATGTGCAATTTATCGTCATGGAAGTGTACACTTCCGTGATGATAATTTTGGTAATGTCATGAAACACTTCTACAACAGCACATGTATGACTATCTTGACTCTGTCATAAAATCGTCATGGATGTACATGCATGACAGAAAATGTGACCTACTATGACAAACACGTATCATCACGGAAGTGTAATTTTTTGTAGTGGTACTACACAGGCCTTTTTTCGACATCAGCAATGCAACTGGGCTGACAGTTGTACACAATATCTGGGTCAACTTGTTATTCTCCGCCCCGCTTGGCTGCAAACTTTCCTAGGAGGTATGCATTAGGCTTAACAAGAAAATGGAATTTAAGAAATAATAAATGGGATGTAATTATAATCACTAGGCAGTAACTATAAAAAAGCACCAAACACGTCATTAGTTTAAAAAATATATTATTATTGGAATTTGAACATTTTAATTTCATTACTTGTTGCGCGCGCAATATTTCATTGGATTTTTATGTAATACAACTTTATTTTTAAATTATATTTAATCTGACTAGAAATTTCGGATAAAAATATTTAGGATCCCATCAAAATGTAGGAAAACTTTTTAAATTCTGTTTTGAGCGGTTGGTTGAAATTATTAATCATTGTCCTAGCTAGAAAATTGGTTGTACTTTTAACAAACTGTAAATGAGTTGTAGTAAATTCCATTAGAATTCAAAAATGGGTTGTACATTCTTACAAATCGCAAATGGGCTATATGTTCTCTGCCACACACTTGTGGGCCTTCTAAGTTGACGCGCCCCCTAAAAAAACTAAGTTGACGCGTATGCAAGGCTGTCAAGTTATAGTCAACACACGGTTCTAGCATCAGTGGCCGTTGGATGTCCATCCAATGGATGTCGTGCTTCTTCCTCAATCTCAGATATTCTTGCTTCAGCCGCCCAAAAAATGATTCCTCCCCCTAACATCTGGGGCACACTATTTCGGAGGATGAGCTATGGGCCTACTAAGTTGACGTGTACCAAGGGCTTTGTCAACTTAGTCAATATAAACGATTCTAGTTGCAGTGACCATACAATGTCCATCCAACGGCCGTAGTGTTTCTTCAACCTCTGGTCTTCTTGCTCCAGCCGCCCAAAGCAGCGCCGGTCGTGCCGCGTGCTCCTGCCTCCCGTGGCCGATTGTGATGCAGCGGAGGCCTCACCACCGCTGGCCAGGCCATCTCTCTACTTACACACCCCTTGTAATTTTGCGGCGATGGCAACCTCACACCACAACCGAACCAGTGAACCCTCGTACTCCTCCCCGCGCGGGCTTCCACTACCGCATCTTCCCCAGCTCCGCATCGTCCCCTTCCTAGGCCTCGCCGTCGTCCAACGCCCTGGTGCTCTTGCCGCGGCGTGGTCAACATGGTAAAGGAACGACTTACATTGGAAGAGTACTGTATGTGAAGAGGCTGACAGCTGGGTCCACGACAGCCACAAGGAAGTGCCTCCTTATTACGCGCAAAATAATTATTCCTCCACCCGACAGCATGGACCCACCGGAGGGGCCTCCGTATTTCGCGAAAAAAACGTTTCCCCCCTGACTACTGGGACCGACCAGCTACATCTTCGCACGCAAGGAAGTGCGTCCATATTACGGGCAAAAAAATGATTCGCTCCCTGACTACTGGGACCCACCAGCTACATCTTCGCATGCAAGGAAGTGCCTGACAGTCGGGACCTACCTGGTCGAAGCTTACGTAGCATTGTCATTCCGGTCGCGAACATATACGTACATACTGGTCGATGTAGAGGCACGCACGTGTCGTAGTAGAGGCGCGCACGTAGCATGTACACGTACATACAACGGCCAGGGTGCAAGAAAGAAAATACGGCCATGTACGTACATACGGGCGGGATCTCGAACGCCTACTCATGCATACGTACGGCCAGGGCTCGTGTACATGGCTGGGTCAGAATGGAGAAACTGCGTCATCGTCGTGTTTATGGTGAGCCAACCGGCTAGGTCGGAATGGAATGCGTTGTCGTGTTCATCGAGAGGGCTTGGACGGAATAACCGATGGAAACAAGGCCTGGCGTACCGCAGAATGGAGGAAACAGCCTTGTGTTTCACCAGCCATGGTCGAAACAGGATCCTGTTCATCGGGAGGGGTCTGGCGTACTGCAAAACGGAGGAAAAGGACTTCTGTTGGACCTCCTACGGTCGAAACAGGGTCATGTTGATCGGGAGGGGTGTGGCATACCGCAAATCAGAGGAAACGGACTTGTGTTGGAGCGCTACATTCAAAATGGGGGTCCTGTTCATCGGGAGGGGTGTGGCGTACCGCAAAACGGGACTCCATGGGATACTGTTCATCTCCACCCGTCGACCTCCTCCAGCCTCCACGGGCTACTGTTCATCCACTGTCGACCTCCTCCAGCCTCCACCTGTGACTGTTCATCCATGGGCCCCTGTTCATCCAGCCTCCACCGCGCGCTCCTCCACCGGCTACTGTTCAACCAGCCCTCTCCATGAGGGCCTATTCAACCACCCCACCACGGGCTACTGTTCATCCAGCCCTCCACCGTCTACTATTCAACCAGCCCTCCACCGGCTACTGTTCAACCTTCCCTCCACGGGGTCCTGTTCATCCAGCCCTCCACAGGGTCCTGTTCATCCATGCCCAACCGGCTCGATCAATCGGGGTCCTGTTCATCCAACCCCCCACCGGGAACTGTTCATCCAAGCCCCCAACAACGCTCACTATTCATCAAGGGAAGGAGGCAGCAGGTTCAATCGGCTTCAGTTAGCAGCAGTAGCGAACGAAGGAATCGCTCGATCGGGTTCAGTAACGTGTAGCCTGCAGTGCAACTGCTCGGGTTCAGTAGGTGAACGCTTCGCTCGGGTTCAGTTAGAGCCCAACGCCTCGCACCCACGCATGTACGTGTACGAGAGAAACGCGCATCGCTCGGCCCCCGACCACCCATCGTAACCGGGAACTCCCCGATATATTCCTCTCCCTCGCTTCTACCATGTTTTTTTGTCATGCACGGCCCAAAGAATGTCATGCAGCTGCATCTCCAGCCCTCCCAGGACAAAAGGCCCATTTTCTATCATGATTTTTTTCATAGAAGTAGGAGCCCACCACATCTATGATGATACCGGGTTTTATCACAATTATCGTCATAGAAGTGTCATAAGTATGACAGGAAAAACTTCGTTCGGCCCAAAATGTCACGGATGTGTCTTTTTTTTGTAGTGTGTAGGTGTGCGAGTTCTTTCTGTAACCAAGCATAAAACCTTCATGTGCTCTTGGTGCAAATTTAGAATTGTGATGAGGATCTCTAATCCAACATTTAGCACCGAAGACTTTGAAATAACTCACATTGGGTTTCTTGTCAGTGAGGAGTTCATATGAGGTCTTCTTCAAGAATTTGTGAAGATATACCCTATTGATGATGTGGTCCTGTTCAGCCAACCCCCCACCGGGAACTGTTCATCCAAGCCCCCAACAACGCTCACTATTCATCAAGGGAAGGAGGCAGCAGGTTCGATCGGCTTCAGTTAGCAGCAGTAGCGAACGAAGGAATCGCTCGATCGGGTTCAGTAACGCATAGCCTGCAGTGCAACTGCTCGGGTTCAGTAGGTGAACGCTTCGCTCGGGTTCAGTTAGAGCCCAACGCCTCGCACCCACGCGTGTACGTGTACGATAGAAACGCGCATTGCTCGGCCCTCGACCACCCATCGTAACCGGGAACTCCCCAATATATTCCTCTCCCTCGCTTCTACCATGTTTTTTTGTCATGCACGGCCCAAAGAATGTCATGCAGCTGCATCTCCAGCCCTCCTAGGACAAAAAGCCCATTTTCTGTCATGATTTTTTTCATAGAAGTAGGAGCACACCACATCTATGATGATACCGGGTTTTATCACAATTATCGTCATAGAAGTGTCATAAGTATGACAGGAAAAACTTCGTTCGGCCCAAAATGTCACGGATGTGTCTTTTTTTTGTAGTGTGTAGGTGTGCGAGTTCTTTCTATAACCAAGCATAAAACCTTCATGTGCTCTCGGTGCAAATTTAGAATTGTGATGAGGATCTCTAATCCAACATTTAGCACCGAAGACTTTGAAATAACTCACATTGGGTTTCTTGTCAGTGAGGAGTTCATATGAGGTCTTCTTGAAGAATTTGTGAAGATATACCCTATTGATGATGTGGTCCTGTTCAGCCAACCCCCCACCGGGAACTGTTCATCCAAGCCCCCAACAATGCTCACTATTCATCAAGGGAAGGAGGCAGCAGGTTCGATCGGCTTCAGTTAGCAGCAGTAGCGAACGAAGGAATCGCTCGATCGGGTTCAGTAACGCGTAGCCTGCAGTGCAACTGCTCGGGTTCAGTAGGTGAACGCTTCGCTCGGGTTCAGTTAGAGCCCAACGCCTCGCACCCACGCGTGTACGTGTACGATAGAAACGCGCATTTCTCGGCCCCCGACCACCCATCGTAACCGGGAACTCCCCAATATATTCCTCTCCCTCGCTTCTACCATGTTTTTTTGTCATGCACGGCCCAAAGAATGTCATGCAGCTGCATCTCCAGCCCTCCCAGGACAAAAAGGCCATTTTCTGTCATGATTTTTTTCATAGAAGTAGGAGCACACCACATCTATGATGATACCGGGTTTTATCACAATTATCGTCATAGAAGTGTCATAAGTATGACAAGAAAAAATCCGTTCGGCCCAAAATGTCACGGATGTGTCTTTTTTGTAGTGTGTAGGTGTGCGAGTTCTTTCCGTAACCAAGTATACAACCTTCATGTGCTCTCGGTGCAAATTTAGAATTGTGATGAGGATCTCTAATCCAACATTTAGCACCGAAGACTTTGAAATAACTCACATTGGGTTTCTTGTCAGTGATGAGTTCATATGAGGTCTTCTTGAAGAATTTGTGAAGATATACCCTATTGATGATGTGGCACATGGTATCAATTGCCTCATGCCAGAAGTGACGAGTCGTCTTGTATTCATCAAGCATAGTGCAAGCCATCTCAACAAGAGTCATTTTCTTGCGTTCCACGACGCCATTCTGCTGAGGAGTGTATGGGTCACATAACTCATGAGTAATACCAAGTTCATCAAGATAGTCATCAAGACCAGTATTCTTGAAATCGGTACCATTGTCACTCCGGACATGCTTGATCTTCACACCGAAATTCTTTGAGTCCCTTGAGGAAAATCGTTTGTAGACTTCCTGCACTTCAGTTTTGTAAGTGATGATATGCACCCATGTGTAAAAAGAATAGTCATCAACAATAACAAAGCCATATAGAGATGCTGCATTTGTTAGTGTGTCATAATGAGTAGGGCCAAAGAGATCCATGTGAAGCAATTCAAAAGTACGAGTGGTAGTCATGATAGTCTTCGAGGGATGCTTGGACTTGGTCATCTTTTTAGCCTCACAAGCCCCACAAAGATGGTCTTTGAGGAATTTGACACCCTTGATGCCAATGACGTGCTTCTTCTTCGAGAGAGAGAGTATATAAGTTCCTCATGTCGGCATGACCTAGTCGTCGATGCCATAACTAGCCTCCTGAAGCTTTTGCAAGTAGACATGTGGTAGGTTGTGGTCCTGCAGAGAAATCAACAATATACAAGTCTACTCTCCTAAATCCTTCGAAGACTTGTTTTGCCTTTGTCAGCGTAGGTGATATGCTTCAAATGCGATGGAGATAAAGTAGTGTCCATCAATAAGTTCTTGTCACCGGTCATGTGATTTGTACATCCACTGCCGAGGACCCACTCAGTAGCTTTGGGTTGATCATCCTGCAGTTGAATTAGTGCATCTTACAAACACATATACTTCATCAGTGAATAATATGACATCAAATTCGTTAGATAGAATTTCATCAAGCAGTATAACAGATATAGTAGTATAAGGACATGAGAAATGAGTAATCATTTCTTCATGATTAGCTGGCATCCTTTCAAGCATTTAGGTCTCCAGCAAATTCTTCAGACGTTCAAGTTCATCTGGAGACCTGACCCTGCATAAGAGATTAGTTCTTTTTCTTCACCACCCACATCTGAAGGGGTGGCAAAGAGTTCATCATTCTGCGAGCTCCATAAGAGAAAGGTGGCATTGAAGCCAGTGCACTTCATTTCAAAGAAGAGGGGTTAGAGTAAGCATATGAATAAGCAGAAAAATCCTTCGAGGACTTATAAACATAATGATTTTAAGAATAATGCACATATTCATAACCCTTAGGTTTTCCCTGTGAAACAGAAGTGTTAGCACGATGATGTTCATATGAGGATTTGGATACATATGAGGAATTTGATCCACGTGAGGAATTTGGTCCATATGAGGACTTGGATCCATATGAAGACTTTGGTCCATATGAAGACTTTGGTCCATATGAAGAATTTGATCTGGGGTTCCTATTCTTCACAGGTGGTGTCATGAGGACATTCACCTAAATACTTTCAAGGCATCTTTTGGGAACCCAGATTTTCTTCATAGGGGGGCCGTTCCTGCAGTTAGTACCAACATATCTTGCAAATACTTCACCATTCTCATTTTTGAACAGTTTGTAGTTGGAGTCAAATGACTCATCAGATGAACATGAAGATTCACATGTAAAGCCAGATAAAGTGGATGGATCTACGGGAGGTCCTTTCGCAGCAACCCACGATGTTTTGGGATACTGCTAAGGTTTCCAGTAGGTCCAATCAGCATTGAGTTTCCTCCCAAAGGCAATACCCTCTTTCCTAGGGTTTCTATTGAGGATCTGCTTTTTAAGCACATCACAAAGAGCATGATGCCCTTTGAGGCTTTTATACATGCCTTTCACATACAATTCCTTCAACCTTGCATTATCGTCAGTGATACTTGTGGTATCCTCAGATGAGGAATTTGTGACCACATAAACAGTTTAAGAATTTGTAGCAATAGAAGCATTTGAACTTTCAGGTGAGGCATTAGCAGATTCATGTTCAATGCATTTCAAACATGGTGGAATGAATTCTTCCTGAGCGGAACTGATCTGTTGAGCAAGCAATGAATTATTTTCCTTCTGAAGATCTTCATAACTCACTCTTAGCTTCTCAAGATCTTGCTTTCTTTGAATAAATTCATAAGAAAGCTTCTCATGATTGGCTAGGAGAGTGTTATGATGACTCTGAAGGTTATCAAACTTAGACTGTAGTCGCTAAAGATTATCAGCCAGAGTTTGAGTCCGATCCATTTCCTCACACAACATGTCATCGCTTTTGTCTAGCCGATTTTGAACCTTTTCCAAAGCCTTTTGTTGTTTGACAGCAATCTTAGCAAGTTTGGAATAACTAGGTTTGAGGTTTGCATCAGATTTATCCTCACTTGATTCAGGGGAGGGATATTTGAGTACTTTGGCACCTTTTGCCATGAAGCAGTAGGTGGGAGCATAGTCATCATGGCCATTGTCAGCAGTGTTGGAGTCGACATTTTCTTTTTTCTTCACAATTGAAGATGGACTTGCTGATGAAAGCAGTAACGAGAGCTAGGCTCGCCACACCAGAGACTGACTCCCTAGATACCTCCTCTTCCTCATTTTCCTCAGATTCAGCTTCAGAATCCATTTCCTTGCCAATGAATGCCCGAGCCTTTTTGGAACTGCTCTTCTTGTGATATGAAGACTTTGAAGATTTTGACGATGAGGACTTTGAAGATTTCTTCTTCTTATTTGAGTCATCTGAACTATCATCCTTGTACTTTTTCTTCTTTGATTCCTTTGCCCACTGAGGACAATCAGTAATGTAGTGGCCAGGTTTCTTGCATTTGTGGCAAGTCCTCTTCTTGTAATCGTGGGATAAGGAATCTGATCTCATGTCATCACCTCTTGAAGATTTTCCAAAGCGACCACGTCTTGAGAACTTCTGTAATTTCCTCACGAGCATTGGTAGCTCCTGGCTTAGTTCTTTAGGATCACCAAGGCTGCTATCGGAATCTTCACTTTCAGATTCGGAAACTGCCTTGGCCTTCAGAGCACGTGATCTCACATAGCTTGGCCTATAGAGGTCTCTCTTCTTAGCTAGTTGAGTATTTAGCCTCTCGAGGATATCAGCAGGATCTAGTGACTTGTAGTCTCCATGTTCTTGAATCATCAGTGCAACTGTATTGAATGAGGAAACAAGTGATCTTAGCAATTTCTTCACCACCTCATGGTCAGTGATGTCAGTGGAACCAAGTGCTTGAAGCTCATTTGAGATATCAGTGAGGCGATTGAAGGTTTGCTAAACATTTTCGTTGTCGAGTCTTTTGAAGCGGTTGAAGAGATTGTGAAGAACGTCAACTCAAGAGTCATGTTGGGTTGAGACTCCTTCGTTGACCTTGGATAACCTATCCCAGACAAGCTTTGATGTCTCCAAAGCACTCACTCTGCCGTATTGTCCTTTGCTAAGATGGCCACATATGATATTCTTCTCTTGAGAGTCGAGTTGCTTGAATCTCTTCACATCAGCAGCGTTCACGAAAGGAGTGACAGTAGGAACGCCATTTTCCACAACGTACCAGAGATCGTTGTCAATTGCCTTAAGATGCATGCGCGTCTTATTCTTCTAGTAGAGGCAGTCCATCCCATCGAAGGTAGGACACCCAGCCAAGACCTTGATCCTGCCTGCAGTCGACATAACTAAAACTCCAGGTGGTTAAACTAAAATCACACAGAACAATGGAGTACCTTGCTTTGATACCAATTGAAAGTGCGCTATATCGACCAGAGGGGGTGAATAGGCAATTTTTACAAATTCGTCACTAAGGAAATTCAACTTCAGGAATTTCCTAAGCAACAAACTACAAGCAGCAGAATGAGTACTCAGCTGCATGCATAACAAAGCAGTAGCATAGTCATCATGATGAAATGAAACATACACAGAGCACAAGTAGCGTGTAAACAGGATACGCAGGCTAAAAACAAAGTGACTAAAGAATTAGGATTGAGGAAATTGAGAAAGTCTTCAGTCAAAGTCTTCAAACGGTAACGATCAATTTCATCAACACATGAATGAGGAAATGAAAGGGTTGAGGAAATAGAACCAGTAGCTTGGTGAAGATGAGGATTTGGTAGACCAATTCCAACTACTGTGACAGTTGTACGTCTAGTTGAGCGGCTAGGTATTTAAACCTGAGGACACACAGTCCCGGACTCATAGTCCTCACTATATTCTCCTTGAGCTAAGGTCACACAGACCTCACCCAATCACTTGTGGTAAGTCTTTAGGTGACTTCCAAACCTTCACATACTCGGTCACTCGGCGATCCACAATTCCTCTTGGATGTTGTAGACCATGACACCTAACCGTTTGGAGGATGCACAATCCTCAAAGGTAACAAGCATCGGTTCCACACAGGAATAATCTCTTCAGTGATGCTCAATCACTTTGGGTTGTAGGTGTTTGGGTTCGGGTTTTTCCTCATTGATTATTTTTGCTCAAAGTCCTTGGAGGATGGGATGCTCTCAATGACAAGTGTCAGTTTCTCTCGGAGCAGCCGACCAGCTAGTGGTTGTAGGGGGGCGGCTATTTATAGCATAGGAGTAGTCCGATATGATAAGACATAAACACCCTTCAATGATATGACTGTTAGGTGGATAGGGTATTTTTGATAGCTGGCCCATAGCACAGCAACGGTCGGAAATTTGAGCTCTCAAATTCTTCAGGGCTATCATGTACCTCACTTGTAGGCAATCCGCACTGGCGAATTCTTAACTCCTTAGTCAGGATAAATTCCTCAGAGACCAGAAGATCTTCGTCTCTATCACTGAAGAAATTGACTGAACTGTATGAGATTTCCAATGGCTTCACTCGAAAGGATTGGATAGGTGTAGAATTTTGAGATGAGCATCACTTGGAAAGTGTTTTCTTAGTTTTACCTCAACCCCTTTTAACAGTACGGTGTTTCCTATGACTCAAGAAAGAGAAAATGAAACTACGAAAACAAAAATCTTCATGCTTCATAATCCTCGCATCAATATCAAAGTCTTGAAGGTCACACCAATTTCTTCACTTTCAAGTCTTCAAGAAAACCAAAGTTTTCAACTAAAGACATTCATTTTTAGGGGTCGACTTTCTTCGTAAATATCAAACTCCTCATAGACTTATAGAACCTGTGTATACTCACAAACACATTAGTCCCTTAACCTATAAGTCTTAAATACACAAAAATCACTAAGGGGTACTAGATGCACTTACAACCATCCTATGATGTTTGAGTAGATTCGTTTTGTCCTATTGGTTGATTGATGATCGTGATTGGTTTGAGTTGTATGTTTCATTTTGGTGTTGTCCTATGGTGCCCTCCATGTCACACAAGCATGCATGTGGGATTACCACTGTAGGATGTTTCAATACGTTCATAATTCGCTTATTCTGGGTGGCTAGAGTGGCAGAAGCTTAAGCTCGAGTAAGGGGGTTGTTGCGTATGGGAGTAAAGATGACTTGATACTTAATGTTATTGTTGGGTTTTAACTTAATGATCTTTGGTAGTTGCAGATGCTTTCTAGAGTTCCAATCAGAAGTGCATATGATTCAAGTCTAGAAGGTATGTTAGCTCATGACTCTCCCTCATATAAAATTGCAATAATGATTACCGATCTAGTTATCGATTGCCTAGGGACAAAATCTTTCTATTGTGTTACAAAATCTTTCTACTAAATAATTAAATTTATTATCTTGCATATTACTCGTAGTTTTATCCTCGCTAAGTACATCTAGTTTTATCCTTGAAAGCTTGTCCTATGACCTACAAAATAGTTTCATACTTGTTCTAGGTAAAGCGAACGTTAAGTGTGCATAGAGTTGTATCGGTGGTCAATAGAACTTGAAGGGAATATAAATCCTACCTTTAGCTCCTCGTTGGGTTCGACACTCTTATTTATCAAAAAAGCTACAATTGGTCCACTATACTTGTGGGTTATCAGCTGCGCCTTCTCGAGTTTGAGTTTCTTCTTATCTGTCTTCTTGATGCTTGCATAAATTGCCCTCATCACTACTACTTCTTGAGCTTGCGTTGATTTTTCCCTTGAAGAGGAATGGGTGATCCAGCAAAGTAGAGATAAGTATTTCCCTCAGTTAAGAACCAAGGTATCAATCTAGTAGGAGGCAGAAGCAAGTCTCCAATATATGTGCCTACCCAAACTAACAAACACTTGCACACAACGCGAAAAAGGGTTGTTAATCCCTTCACGATCACAAACAAGAGTGAGATCTAATAGAGATAGGTATAAAAGATAAGTAAAAGAGCAAACTAAAGTAAATATAAATAAAGTGCAGCAAGGTGTGTTTTTTTGGTTTATAGATATGAGAATATGATGGAAAATAGACCCGGGGGGCATATGTTTCACTAGAGGATTCTCTCTTGAAGAACACATACGATGGGTAAACAAATTACTATTGAGCAACTGATAGAAAAGAACATAATTATGAAGACATCTAAGGCAATAATCATGAATACATGATCATGCAAAGCAATATGACAATGATGGTATGTGTCATAACAAACAGAACGGTGGAAGTTGCATGGCAATATATCTCGGAATGGCTATGGAAATGCCATAATTGGTAGGTGTGGTGGCTGTTTTGAGGAAAGCTATATGGTGGGTTTAATGCATTGGCGAAAGTTGCACGGTACTAGAGAGGCTAGCAATGGTGGATGGGTGAGAGTGCGTATAATCCATGGACTCATTATCCATCAAAGCAAAGTACTAATACGCATGCTCCTAGGGGGGGCAAATTGGTAGGAAAAGACCATCACTTATCCCCGACCGCCACTCATAAGGAAGACAATCAAAAAATAAATCATGCTCTGACTTCATCACATAACGGTTCACCATACGTGCATGCTTTGGGAATCACAAACTTTAACACAAGTATTTCTACCAATCCACAATTACTCACTACCATGACTCTAATATCACCATCTTCATATCTCAAAACAAATGGAAGGAAACAAACTTCTAATATTACTCAATGCTCTTATATGAAATTTTTTATTATATCCCTCTTGGATGCCCATCATATTAGGACTAAATTCATAACCTAAGAAAATTACCATGTTGTTTAAAGACTCTCAAAATAATATAAATGAAGGATGAGTTCATCAATTTCTATAAAATAAAACCATCGTCGTGCTCTAAAAAGATATAAGTGAAGTACTAGAGCAACTACCTAGCTCAAAAGATATAAGTGAAGCATATAGAGTATTCTAATAAATTCATGATTAATGTGTGTCCCTCTCAAAAGGTGTGTACAGCAAGGATGGTTGTGGCAAACTAAAAAGCAAAGACTCATATCATACAAGACGCTCCAAGAAAAACACATATCATGTGGTGAATAAAAATATAGCCTCAAGTAAATTTATCGATGGATTGAAGACAAAAGAGGGGATGCCATCCGGGGCATCCCCAAGCTTGGATTCTTAGTTGTCCTTGAATATTACCTTGGGGTGCCTTGAGCATCCCTAATCTTAGGCTCTTGCCACTCCTTATTCCGTGGTCCAATAAATCCTTACCCAAAACTTGAAAACTTCATAACACAAAACTCAACAGAAAACTCGTAAGCTCCATTAGTATAATAAAATAAATCACCACTTTAGATACTGTTGTGGACTCATTATTAATTATATTGATCTAATATCTACTTTATTCCAACTTCTCCATGGTTCATACCCCCTGATACTACCCATTGATTCAACAAAATAAGCAAACAACACATAGAAAACAGAATCTGTCAAAAACAGAACAGTCTGTAGTAATCTGGAAACTTCGTATACTTCTGTAACTCCAACAATTCTGAAAAATTAGGAAAGCCTAGGAAAATTGTATATCAATCTTGTGTAAAAGATCAGAATTTTATCACACTTTTGTGAATTTGAACATTTCTGCTACTGGATGCAAAAGTTTATGTTTTTCAGCAAGATCAAATCAACTATCACCATAGACCATCCCAAAGGTCTTACTTGGCCCAAACACTAATTGAAACATTAAAACACAATTACTATAGAATGAATAATGTGTATCTATTACAAAAATAGTAGCAAAAAAATTGGGTTGCCTCCCAACAAGCGCTATTGTTTAACGCCCCTAGCTAGGCATATAACATAGGTCTAGGCATTATCATCTTTGGTATTTGATTCTTCAATTGCACGTTTATAACCCCTAGGAGATTCTTTGGGTTTATTGATAATCACACTCCTAGGTAATAAATGAAGAAATTCATTTGTAGCAATTGGTTTTTTAACAATATTGACGAAGCTAGGGTAAATACTTATCATCTTAATATCTTCGTTTCCTTCACTAGATGATTCACCCTTATTCTTAGGAACATAAATAAACTTAGTAGCTTTCATAGAAGGAAATTTCGGAGTGGTTTTAACAGCAGCAAAAGCGGAACCCAAGGTTGTAATAATGTCTTCTAACTTATCAATTCTAGTAGAACCTTGATCTATTTTCTCATTAACTATAGGTTCCTTTTCCTTTGGATTCTTTAAAGTGATTTCTACCTTTGATCCAATTTGAGTAATGTGATTATGGATCTTTTTATCCAAATTTTCAATAAGCTCCGCGGTAGAAATTTTATTCTCAATAATATCAAGCCTTTGCATCACATGTTCCAAACTTAAAACTATTTCATTAACCATGAGTGGTGGTGAACCTACCAAATCTATCATAGCATTATTAGCATCCAAAGTATGGCTACCCAAGAAATTACCTCCAGTAATGGTATCTAGCACATATCTATACCAAGTAGTAACACCCACATAAATTTTTTGGAGGAGGACGATAGTAGCTAGATTGCTTAAGAGTAAATCTATTTTGAGCATTGCAAAT
>NC_041389.1:381575233-381592531 GCF_002162155.2 Triticum dicoccoides | reverse complement strand
TTCAAGGGTACTAACAATAGTAGGAGGACTAGCCATGATAGCAAAACAAGCGATCTAGCACACAAGCAAATAGAAAGCAAACGAACAGACGAACAAAAGAGGGCGAATAAAAGGGAAAATATTTTTGTGTTTTCTGAAAATGTTTTAGAAGTGGTGGAGCAGAAAAAGAGAGGAAAATGGCAAATAATGTAAGTGCAAGAGATTAGAGTTTATGATAGGTACTTGGTAGGCTTGATGTAGAACCTCCCTGGCAACGGCGCCAGAAATTCTTCCTGCTACTTCTTGAGCATGCGTTGATTTTCCCCTTAAAGAGGAAAGGGTGATGCAGCAAAGTAGAGATAAGTATTTCCATTAGTTAAGAATCAATGTATCAATCCAGTAGGAGGCACAAGAAAGTCTCCAATATATGCACCTGCACAAACTAACACTTGCACACAACGCGAAAAAGGGGTTGTCAATCCCTTCACGGTCAAGAACAAGAGTGAGATATAATAGAGATAGGTATAAAAGATAAGTAAAAGAGCAAACTAAAGTAAATATAAATAAAGTGCAGCAAGGTATTTTTTGGGGTTTATAGATCTAAAAATATATGATGGAAAATAAACCCAGGGGCCATAGGTTTCACTAGAGGCTTCTCTCTTGAAGAACACATACGGTGGGTGAACAAAGTATTGTTGAGAAATTGATAGAAAAGCGCATAATTATGAAGACATCTAAGGCAATGGTCATGAATATAGGCATCACGTCTGTGACAAGTAGACCGACTCCTGCCTGCATCTACTACTGTTACTCCACACATCGACTGACTCCTGCCTGCATCTAGAGTATTAAGTTCATAAGAACAGAGAAACACCTTAGGCAAGATGACATGATGTAGAGGGATAAACTCAAGCAATATGACATAAAACCCATATTTTTATCCTTGATGGCAACAATACAATACATGCCTCACTGCCCCTTCTGTCACTTGGTGAGGACACTGCAAGATTGAACCCAAAACTAAGCACCGCTCCCCTTGCAAGAAAAACCAATCTAGTTGGCCAAACCAAACCGATAGTTCGAAGAGGAATACAAAGATATCTTAATCATGCATAAAAGAGTTCATAGAAGATTCAAATGATATTCATAGATAATCTGATCATAAATCCACAATTCATCGGATCTCAACAAACACACTGCAAAAGAAGATTACGTTGAATAGATCTCCAAGAACATCGAGGAGAACATTGTATTGAAGATCAAAAAGAGAGAAGAAGCCATCTAGCTACTAGCTATGGACCTGTAGGTCTGTGGTAAACTACTCACACATCATCTGAAGGGTACCAAGGTTGGTGTAGAGGTCCTCCGTGATTGAATCCCCCTCTGGCGGAGTGCCAGAAAAGTCCTCAAGATGGGATCTCACAGGAACAGAAGCTTGCGGTGGCAGAAAAGTATTTTTGGTGTGCCCTCTGGAATATGGGGAATATTTGGAGATTTATAGTGCTTGTATTAGGGTTAGGAGGTCCTTGAGGGGCCCACAAGCCCTGGTGGCGCGCTCGTATGGCTTGTGGACTCCTCATGGGTCTTACGACCTCTTCTCCAAGTCTCATGGGTTTCTTCTGGTCCAAGAAAAAACACCGTAAAGTTTTATCCCGTTTGGACTCCGTTTGATATTCCTTTTCTGTAGAAGTCAAAATCAAGGAAAAAAGAGAAACTCACACTGGGCTCTAGGTTAATAAGTTACTCCCAAAAATAATATAAAATAGCATATTAATGCATATAAAACATCCAAAACAGATAATATAATAGCATGGAACAATAAAAAATTATAGATACGTTTGAGACGTATCAATCACATGTCTATCTTTTGCTTCTATCAGATCCTGCTTGATGAGCTCAAGCATACTCCATACGGCGTACCATGCATATGCATCCCTCGCTGCTTACTTGATCTGCTTGTCAGAGAGTTTGCCGGCCCATCTTTCGTGTTAGTCCTTACTAAAACCATTCTTCTTGACGAGGTAGTAGTTTCAACGAGCAATCCGGCGACATCGGCGAGAGAATCAAAATCCTTGGATTCCTCCGGGTTAGCCCATTCGACCCCGATGTCCTTGTAGTTTCTGACCCGGCTGTCCCACGGCCAGGGGTGGGCATTTAGTTAATATGGTTATTATGGTTTGGATTTTTCGGTTTTATTTTATTTTGATTGTTGCACATTAGCCACCGAAATCATCCATTGAAAAATCAACATTGAACCTAATTCATCAAAAACATATTCGTTTAGTTTTCAGTTAAATTTATACAAGGATGTAATAGTTTGTAGTGCACATACGTGGTGCAAAAATTTGGTTGGTCACTATTTTTAAAAAAACTGGCCAGTCACATGGAAAAAGTTGTTCGGTCGCATGCCCAATCATGCAAGCCGTCTAGGAGTTAAAGAAGCTGGTACCTCCTCATTCTATACGAAACAAAATGATATTGACTAATGGACCAATAAAAGCAAGCCATATAGTCATGTCTATGGATATATTTGATTGCTTGTATCTGCATTGGTATTTCCCCAAAGAGGAGAGGATGCTGCAACACAGCAATGTAAGTATTTCCCTCAGTTATGAAACAAAGGTCATCAATCCAGTAGGAGAACCAAGCAACACTATGTAAACGGTATCTGCACACAAAGAACAAATACTTGCAACCCAACGTGTAAGAGGGGTTGTCATCCCTCCTCGGTATTGAGATAGATTAAATTGTATGAGATTTGATAATTGGATCTAACAAAAACACACAAAGAAAGGTGCAGCAAGGTATTTTTGGGTTTTTGGAATAATATATCTGAAAACAATATGAGAGAAAATAGACTCGGGGCCCGTAGATTTCACTAGTGGCTTCTCTCGAGAAAATAGCATACGTTGGATAAACAAATTACTATTGGGCAATTGATAGAAAAGAAAATAATTATGACGATATCCAAGGCAATGATCATGTATATAGGCATCACTTCCAACGTTAGTAGATCGACTCCTGCCTACATCTACTACTATTACTCCACACATCGACCGCTATCCAACATGCATCTAGTGTATTAAGTTCATGGAGAAATGGAGTAATGCAATAAGAATGATGACATGATGTAGACAAGATCTATTCATGTAGGAATAGACCCCATATTTTTATCCTTAATAGCAATGACACATGCATGTCATGTCGCCTTCTGTCACTGAGATTGAGCATCGCAAGATCGAACCCACCACAAAGCACCTCTTCCCATTGCAAGAAAAATCAATCAAGTTGGCCTAACTAAACCAAAGTTTAGGAGAACAAATATGAGGCTATAATAATCATGCATATAAGAGATCAAAGAAGACTCAAATAATATTCATAGATAGATCTGATCATAAACTCGCATTTCATTGGATCCCAACAAACACACCGCAAAAACTCATTACATCAAATAGATATCCAAGAACATCAGGGAGAACATTGTATTAATAATCAAAAAGAGAGAAGAAGCCATCTAGCTACTGCCTATGGACCAGTAGGTCTATGGTAAACTACTCACGCATCATTGGAGGATCACCAATGAGGATGGTGAACCCCTCCGTGATCATGTCCCCCTCCGGCAAGGTGCCGGAAAAGTGCTCTAGATTGGATCTCGTGGTTCTAGAACTTGCAGTGGCTGGAATTGTGTTTCGTCGACTCCTCTAGGGTTCTGGAATATTTGGAAATTTATAGTGCTGAAAGGCGGTGAGAAGGACTCCCATGGGCCCCACCACCCACCTGAATGCGCTAGGGGCCTCTGGCACGCCCTAGTGGGTTGTGGGCCCCATGGGCCTCCCCTTTGATGCTTTGTTGGCTCTCAAGTTGTCTTTTGGTACAAAAAAATCTCCAAAAAGTTTCATGGCATTTGGACTTTATTTGGTACTAATATTCTGCAAAGTAAAAGAACAACAACTTGCACTGGGGACTATCTCAATAGGTTAGTCCCAAAAAATCATATAAAGTTGCTATAAAATTTATGTAAAACAGCCAAGAATCGTAATATAATAGCATGGAACAATAAAAAATTATAGATACATTGGAGACGTATCAATATTTTAACCTCTCTTTTCCCTAGACTAGAGGACATAACGTAGGCTAGTGTTCCAGTAGATAGGCCTTTTGTTGGAACCAAGCACTAGTGGCCTCGTTTAGTTCGGATTCTCGGCTTCTCTAGACTAATAACCGATAGAAACACTGAACACCGAACTTGACAGATCTGAAAACCACACCATTCACCATAACCCGAATTAACTAGCAATATCGGCTAATTTGGTGCGGTTCGGTTTCGGTGTTCGGTTTTTGGTGGTAAAGTGCCCAACCCTACCCATGGTTGCAGCTTTGGCTATATCTCCATTGATACAAAAGCTAATGAATGTGTATCTATCCTTGAGGAGAAACTGGCGAAGAGACGGGCTCACACCTTGAGACCGGCATACCTAGTAAAGGAGACAATTCTAGGCGTAGGAGATTTGGATGAGGGCTGCCTTATGTTCTTCAACCGAGAACCATCCCTTCTTCTGGCAATGGGTGTACTCGACGTCCATGTTGATGAATGATACTCGAAAGATATCCATAAATTGTTCAACCTATGCTATCTAGCGCTGGAAGACGTTGTTGTTGGTGGTGTACACGACGTGGATGTTGTCGCTGCCATGGACTAGGACACGATGTTACTTCGTGACAGTTAGCAAAAGTTATCGCTCTGTATTGCAGGAATTCAACCAAAGCCTGGCATTGCTCGGACGTATAGTAGTGGTACACATGTAGATGCTCACGCATGGCGAGTTGCACAACAGCGACACCTTGTCATCTGTAACTGCTCCTACGTGTGTACTCGAGGTCGAGGCCGGCGAACTTGTTCTTGGTAGGGGAACATTTCATGGAAAACAAAAAAATCGGTTGATGTAGTCATACACCTTCATGATCTGCCCTATCAAGTACCAAATGTACGACACCTCCGCGTTCAGCACACGTTCAGCTCAATAACATCCTCACCTTCTTGATCCAGCAAGACGGGCGAAGTAGTAGATGAGTTATGGCAGCACGATGGCGTGGTGACGATGGTGATGCAACTATCTCCGCAGGGCTTCGCCGAGCACTATGAAAGTATGACCGAGGATGAACTAGAGGGAGAGGGGCGCCGCACATGGCTTGGGAATGATGGTGTGTGTTGCCCCTCTCCCTCTACACATATATAGGTGGGTGAGGAGGGGAGGCAGCCTAGGGTTCCCCCGAGGGGGCCGGATGCCACCCTTGTCCCCTGCCCTAGCCACGGTCCCCCTTGCCTTCTTAGGCGCGCGGGGGGAAGGCACGAGGGGGTGGTGCCCCCCCCCCCTTTCCTTTCTCCCATGTGGAGGCGAAGGCAGGAGGGGCTAGCCCTCCCCCTTTCCTTCTCTAGGGCCAGCGGCCAGGGAAAGGGTGCACCAGCCCCTTGTGGGCAGGTGTGTGCCTCCCCTTGGTCCATTAGGCCCATATACTCCCTGTAGGTCTCCCAGAACCCCTTCTGGTGACCCAATGAATACTCGGTATGTCCCGAAACATTTCCGGTGACCAAATAGCAACGTCCTATATATCAATCTTTATATTCGGACCATTCCGGAGCTCCTCGTCATGTCTGTGATCCCATCCAAGACTCCGAACAACATTCGGTCATCAACTCACATACTCATACAATATTATATCATCAACGCACATTAAGTGTGCGGACCCTATGGATTCGAGAATGATGTAGACATGACCGAGATGCCTCTCTGGTCAATAACCAATAGCGGGAGCTGGATGTCCATATTGGTTCCTACATATTCTACGAAGATCTTTATTGGTCGAACCTTTATGACAACATACATAATTCCCTTTGTCTGCCGGTATGTTACTTGCCCAAGATTCGATCGTCGGTATCTTCGTACCTAGTTCAATCTCATTACCGGCAAGTCTCTTTACTCGTTCCGTAATACATCATCTCGTAACTAACTCCTTAGTCACTTTGCTTGCAAGCTTCTTGTGATGTGTATTACCAAGAGGGCCCAGAGATACCTCTTCGATACATGGAGTGACAAATCCCAATCTCGATCCATGCCAACTCAACAGACACCTTCGGAGATACCTATAGAGCATCTTTATGATCACCCAATTATGTTTTGATGTTTGATAACACACAAGTTCTTCCTCCGGTATCCGGGAGTTGCATGATCTCATGGTCGAAGGAATATGTATTTGACGTTAAGAAAGTAGTAGCAATAAACTGAAAGATCATATGCTAAGCTAACGGATGGAACTTGTCCATCACATCATTTTCCTAATGATGTGATCTCATTATCAAGTGACATCACATGTCCATGGTTAGGAAACCTTAACCATCTTTGATCAATGAGCTAGTCTAGTAGAGGCTCACTAGGGACACGGTATTTGTTTATGTATCCACACATGTATTTAAGTTTCCGATCAATACAATTCTAGCATGAATAAGGAATATAATAATAACAACTTTATTATTGCCTCTAGGGCATATTTCCATCATTCTTCTCCTCCTGGAGCCATTGCTTGTACATGACAATGACTTGCTCCATAGTCTTAGGCTCGTTGGTGTATGATAACCCACAAGTATAGGGGATCGCAACAGTTTTCGAGGGTAGAGTATTCAACCCAAATTTGTTGATTCGACACAAGGGGAGCCAAAGAATATTCTCAAGTATTAGCAGCTGAGTTGTCAATTCAACCACACCTGGAAACTTAGTATCTGCAGCAAAGTGTTTAGTAGCAAAGTAATATGATAGCGGTGGTAACGGTAACAAAAGTAAAGACAGCAAAAGTAATGATTTTGGTATTTTGTAGTGATTGTAACAGTAGCAAGGGAAAAGTAAATAAGCGAGAACCAGTATATGGAAAACTCGTAGGCACCGGATCAATGATGGATAATTATGCCGGATGTGGTTCATCATGTAACAGTCATAACATAGGGTGACACAAAACTAGCTCCAGTTCATCAATGTAATGTAGGCATGTATTCCAAATATAGTCATACGTGCTTATGGAAAAGAACTTGCATGACATCTTTTGTCCTACCCTCCCGTGGCAGCGGGGTCCTATTGGAAACTAAGGGATATTAAGGCCTCCTTTTAATAGAGAACCGGAACAAAGCATTAGCACATAGTGAATACATGAACTCCTCAAACTATGGTCATCACCGGGAGTGGTTCTGATTATTGTCACTTCGGGGTTGCCGGATCATAACACATAGTAGGTGACTATAGACTTGCAAGATAGGATCAAGAACTCACATATATTCATGAAAACATAATAGGTTCAGATCTGAAATCATGGCACTCGGGCCCTAGTGACAAGCATTAAGCATAGCAAAGTCATAGCAACATCAATCTCAGAACATAGTGGATACTAGGGATCAAACCCTAACAAAACTAACTCGATTACATGATAAATCTCATCCAACCCATCACTGTCCAGCAAGCCTACGATGGAATTACTCACGCACGGCGGTGAGCATCATGAAATTGTTGATGGAGGATGGTTGATGATGACGACGGCGACGAATCCCCCTCTCCGGAGCATCGAACGGACTCCAGATCAGCCCTCCCGAGAGAGATTAGGGCTTGGAGGTGGCTCCGTATCATAAAACGCGATGATTTCTTCTCTCTGATTTTTTTTTCTCCCCGAAGGCCAATATATGGAGTTGGAGTTGGCGTCGGAGGGCCACCAGGGGGCCCACGAGGTAGGGGGCGCGTCCAGGGGGCGCCCCCCACCCTCGTGGACAGGGTGTGGGCCCCCTGGTCTTCATCTTTTGCGAGGATTTTTCTTTATTTTTTCTAAGGTGTTTCGTGGAGTTTCAGGACATTCCGAGAATCTTTATTTTCTGCACAAAAACAACACCATGGCAATTCTGCTGAAAACAGCGTCAGTCCGGGTTAGTTCCATTCAAATCATACAAGTTAGAGTCCAAAACAAGGGCAAAAGTGTTTGGAAAAGTAGATACGACGGAGACGTATCAGTGTACACCACCTCCAACACGGTTGTGCCATGGGCAGTGATGTGGTGGGTCTCCGTTGTTAGTTTCTTATTGTCCATGGTTGCAGAGAGGTAGCGGGGGGTTGTGGAGGACAACAAGGAACGACTAAGGAAGAAGATGCAAATGGATGCAGTAAAAGGAATGGGATCATTAATTTCTCGTGCAAAAAAGGTAACCGAACAGAACAGTTGGCTGGTCGTCCGGCGGTTCCACGAGCCATGGGAATCGGACGTCTCTTAGAGCAAAAAAGGTTGTGTTGGAACAATATATTTTGTACCATGGCAATATTGCACGCTCAACACGGTAAAAAAACCATTGCACGCCCAACTGGCATAGTAAACTATATTTTGTACTAGTTTTTATGACGTGACAACTGGCATAGTAAACTATATTTTGTAACCTATCATTACACTTCACATGACCAATGTAGTTTCATCAAGATACTTGCATGAACAAAAAGTCTATGCATTGCAAACCTATTGGGCTCACCTACATATGCGGTCGATGAAAATCCTTACACATGAACAACATGAACAATCACCTATATCGGCACCTTCCCACATGCAAAGTATGATCTCAAAGTATGAAGTGACACCCATCACCTTAAACTTGAATTTGTAACCACTCGTTGCACTTCACATGATCAACTTGCTTTCTGAAAAATAGTTGCATGAACAAAATGTTTCTGCATTGCAAACCTATTGGGCTCACCTTACATATTACATGCGATGAACATTCTCACACATGAGCAACATGAAGAATTACCTATGCTGGCACCTTCTCGCATGCAAAGTATGATCTCAAAGTATGATCTCAAAGTATGAAATGACACCCGACACCGTAAACTAGAATTTGTAACCACTCGTTACACTTCACATGATCAACTTGCTTTCTGCAAGATAGTTGCATGAACAAAATGTTTGTGCATTGCAAACCTATTAAGATCACCTTTCATATGCAATGAATGCCCCCACACATGAGCAACATGAACAATCACCTATGTCGGCACCTTCTCACATGCAAACTATGATCTCAAAGTATGAAGTGACACATGACATGTAAGCCTGAATTTGCAAACACTCGTTACACTTCACATGATCAATTTGCTTTCTCCAAGATACTTGCATGAACAAAATGTTTGTGCATTGCAAACCTCGGCTTGCTTGTAGGCTGAAATACCCTAGTGTGATGTACACAATGAATTATTTTCTCAAATCCTCTCCACTAAGTGGTATGCATCATGAATACAAATATGGAGCGTGTTTGGATTCATACTTTCACAAATCTTTCGGATGGTACCAACCTTGCCAAATGCAAAGTAGGATCTCATAGTATGATGTGACAACCAGCACTGGGAACTTGAATTTGTAAATAGTGGTGACTGTCGGATTTCGGGTTCCGGCAGACCCTTGAGATTCGAACACTGGGGGGCGCACAAAGATCTTTCCCCTACCAGCTCGCGTGCCTCTCAAGGAATCTAGACTAGAAAGAAGAACACACAAGGGACACAAGATTTATACTGGTTCAGGCCACCATTGTGGTGTAATACCCTACTCCAGTGTGTGGTTTGGTGGATTGCCTTAGGGGCTGATGATGAATAGTACAAAGGGGAATAGCCTCGCGAGGGGCTATTCTTGAGCTGGTGCAATGAACTGCTTGGGTGAGTTCAGTCGCCTCTCTCTAGGTTCTCTCTAGATCGATATCCCCATCGATCCGTCCCCTCTGCCCTGTGGTGGTAGCTCTATTTTTAGAGGGAGGCCCTGGGCCTCTTCCCAAATAATGAGCGGGAAGGGTGCCAACAATTGGCCATTTTGAAGGGGAACATCTAGTACACATATCCTGACTAAAGTTGGTCTTCGGCTGCCAAAGGCTCTGACGATGACACCGTCCTGGGCTCCACGATGACCTCCTTCCTGCCGCTTTGTTGGTCTTGGTCTTGTTGCACCAAAACAGTAACCTTTGCCTGAAGCCTTGGCCTGTGCTTGCCCCCTTTGCACCGAAGGGGAAACAAGGACACTGCCCAGGCCGGCGCCCGCCTAGTGCCCGCCTGGTCTTGATCGTCATGGCTTGCATCACGGGCTCCTCACGAGGTACCCTGCGTTGATCTCTCCGCCTCCTCGCAAGCCTGCCTGATGAGGCTGCGCCTGAGGAAGCTTCCTGTCATCCGCCCCGCGAGGCTTGGCCCTTCGCGAGGGTCTTGAGCTTAAGGTGATGAAGCTGGGCCACACCAGGCCCCCACTTGAGCCACGCTGTAGGCCGTAGGCAGGCAAGTCTGGGGACCCCCATTCCCAGAACGCCGACAGTAGCCCTCGGGGCCAAGGCGCGCCCGGGCTTGGCTTAGCAGAGAAGCGAAGGGGCAAGTGCGAAGCGCCGCGGGCCCCAACAGCCTGCGGCCTTGGGCGCCGCGTGGCAGTTGATTGGACGTGGGCGTCTCTGCTTCCCCACGACACCTCAGCAACCGTCCTTCTGACAAAAGGGGTGTCGGGCCAGACTTACTTGCCTTGCTCTCGCTCGCCTTGCTCCAGATCCCCTTTCTCGCTCTTCCCCTTGCTTCCGAAATCCTCCAGATCTGCCTCAATTCCTCCCATCGGGCAAGCCATGGCGCCTCGCAAGGTCCTGTCCGAGGCCTGGTACTTGCCGGCTCTAGATCCTCCGAACATGCGGAGAAGAATCTCGCCCTCACGCGCCTGATGACGGTGGTGCAAGGCAACACGGGAGTGACTGTGCTCAAGGCCGGCTCCGCCCAGCCAGAAGACAAGGGGAGCACCTTCTACCCGCTCTTCACGAGCGCCATCATCGCCGGTTTGGAGACGCTGGGGCAGGCGCTGAAGGCGGAGAGGATCGAACTGGATGGCAAGGCAAAGGTCTTGGCCGAGGATCGAGCGGCCTTCGCGAAGCTGGAGGAGAAGGCTCGTGTCACGCTGAAGACACTTTATGATGATGCTTTAGAGAAACTGTTGGCTGGTGGAGAGGACGGCCCCGTCGGGCTGCTTCCCTTCCTGGTCCGCGCGCTTGAAGATGTCACTGACGGCCTTGGCCCCACGGCCGAGGCCGAGGTGCGTGCCCTGTCTTCTGCGGTGCTGACGCGTGTCCTCAGCCATGTCTACCTTCGCGACCCCAACACTGACCTCGACAGCCTGCTGGAGCCCGTGAGCAACGACCTTGCCGCTGCTGCTGCTAAGGCCGGGAAAGGCCGAGCCGAGGCTTTGCTGGGGAGGTTCCGCGCCTTCAGCACCTTGCCCGGGCGCGATGCCGCCAGCCCTGCTGCCTCGGGAGGTGGAGCCGGCCAGCGCGACTCCACCACAGGCAGCGGCGCCCCTGGGAAGTGATCCCTTCGCAGCTTATGTCCTATTTTAATTCCTGCAACATGCACCATGCCTCGTGGAGGCGTTTAAACTTGTGTTTGGCATTGTGAAACAATCTATGGCTTGTAATATTTGCTTTCGAATTCCCTGGAATTTGCATTTTCCCTCCTCAGCTGTCGCCAGGGCCCGACCCCGCTCATACCTCAGCTGTCGTTAGCCCCGACCGGAAATCAGGACGGGACTAAGGAGTGAGGGGCTACGTGGCAAGTTAGGCTCCTGAGTCGTGATGCTTAGGAGTCCCCCTTGACGCGCAAACAGCAAGTAGGGAAGGGAGGCATAGGAGTGGATTTGTCGTTCTACGTCGGCAGGGCCCGGCCCCGCGCATACCTCAGCCGCTGTTAGCCCCGACCGGAAACCAGGACAGGACCAAGGAGTGAGGGGCTACATGACCAGTTAGGCTCCTGAGTCGGGATGCTCAGCAGTCCCCCTTGACGTGCAAACGAGTTCTCATACCTTGGCTCTGCTCGGGGAAGGGCGCGCGACGATCAGGTCCGAGGGACCTGGCTGGGTGGCGTGTGTTCGGGCGTGGCCCGGGCGCATCCCCCGTGTCCAGCCCCCTCGCGTGGCACTCCCGAGGGGAGGCGTTGCGATGGTGCCAGACACTGAGCTCTGGGCTCCCTGAGGTTGATACGGCCGTGGGCCGCCCTCAGTTGTTTATCACCAGCGCAGAGCATATTCCGTATGTGTACGGTCATAGCCGCTCCTCGGCAGTGTCGTCAGCCAGCGCGGAGCATGGTGCTTCCACTAGTGCGTGGGAGGGGGCTCCCCTTCGAGAGGAGCCCCCGAGGCATGTACAGCCTCGCCCTGACACGTGGCCGGCACGGTAGGGCTAGGAGAGGTGTATCTGGGCACCCGTGAGCCAGTGCGGGACTCACGAGGCCCTACCTCGAGGCGGGTTGCGCTTGGCTCTGGGCCTTTATCAATGGTGTGTTCCTGCAGGGTGGGTAGAATGCAAATTCTCTATGTCCTCAGGTCCCGGCCCTCGAGCGAGCTCAGCCGCCACTGGTATGATAGGTCGCGATGCCGTGGGTCAAGGCCAGGGGGTGAGGGCTGGAGAGCCAGTAAGAGCCCATGAGTCGCGATGCTCAGGCGCCCCCTTTTAACGTGCAAGCGCTTTGCATGAGAGCGGAGAGGTCCGCGATAAGCAATAGATGATAACCTTGGGAGGCTTAAGCGCGTAGGAGCAAATCCATTTAGATAGATGAAGAAAAAGCAAGCGCCACTGGGTCAGGCCCGAGCAGCTTGGTGATAATGCAGCCCGAGGGGCGCCCCCAACAAGGTAAGCAAAGAACATCAGCAAAATGGGTACATGCTACAGGGACGGACCCACGCGACCTGGGAATGATGCAGCCCTGCGGGCGCTCCCAGCTAAAAATGGAACTTTGAAAGATGTCACCTAATACCGTTGAAGACCAAGGAATGCTGAAGTAGCGGACGACACGTGATGTAGAAGCCGATCCTCACGAGCCCCCAGGGCCCAGAGCCTCGGGAGGCTCCGGGGGCGCAGGTAGCTCTTTAAGGACCACCTCCATCTCTGCTAGGACTGCGCAATGCCTGACCTCCTGAGCCTCCAGAATGCTCCTCAGCAGGCGCTGATGAGCGGCGACCGCGTTCGGCAGGCCGAAGGGCGTGCGAACGTAGCTGTGGGGTGGACCCTCGCAACGCCCCACGTGCGAAGGCCAGAGGCGCTCCTAAAACGCGGCTCGGTTGAGCCCTGGTATGTCGATGCAGACGCGCAGCCCTCCATCCTCGCCTGGATGTGGGGCTACGGCGGGTAAGCGGCGGCTACCACGCATGATTCTTGACTCCTGCAGCTCATGAATGCTTCTCGAGATGAACTCCTATGGGTTTGGTCCTCCTTGCTTCACACCATCTTGAGGGAAACGTGCCTTGAAACACGCCTCCAAGTGGTGCCCGAGCGCCTCCCTCGTGACCTTGGCAAGGTCGATGGCCCTCCAGAAGAGAGCCCTCGAGCCTTGCCCGAGGAGGGCGTCGGGCGCGCCTTCCTATGCGACGGAGGGAGGTGCCCCTTGGACGGGCGCGAACCCTGGTGCAACGCCTCCGGAGGTGCCTGCCTCCTGAGGGTTTGGGCCAGGTGAAGCCTTCTTCTTCTTGGGGACCGCCTCGAGAAGTCTCCCACTCCTGTGATCTGGGTCTTCGATTGCTGTGGCCTGGAAGGCACGCTCGAGAGAACACACTGCATCCCTTTCCTCAAAAGGTACCGTGATGACTCCACCGCTTCCTGGCATCTTGAGGACATTGTAGCCATGGTGAGTCACTGCCATGAACTTGGCCAGGGCTGGGTACCCGAGGATGGCATTGTATGGCAGGCGAATGTGGGCGGTGTCGAAGTCAATGAGCTCGGTGCGGTAGTTGTTGCGCTGCCCAAAGGTGAAGGCGAACTTGCCCTACTGGAATGGTGGAACCATTAGTGACTCCCGAGAAAGGCTTGGTTGGATGAAGCTGATCATATGGCACTTGGAGATTGTTGAATGTTTCGACGGACAAGATGTTGAGTCCTGCTCCGCCATCGATGAGGGTCCTGGTGACTTGCACATTGCTGATGACTTGGGAGCAAAGCATCGGGAGGACTCCGGCCGTTGCTGCGCACTTGAGCTGATCCGCTGAACTGAACGTGATAGCGCATGCAAACCACCTGAGGGGGCGCATGGCCTCAAGCTTGGGGAGGACTGCATTCACCTCGCGAGCAAACTGCTTGAAGATGCGCTGAGAGGCTGGGGCCTGAGCGTCACCTAGGATGCAAGCGATTGCGCGTGGCTCCTGGAAGCCCCCAGCCCCCTCGTCCTGATGATGGTCTTCATTCCTTCTCGGTGGTGGTGGCAGAGGAGGGAGGCCTGCGTTGCCTTGAGGGCGATCCTCACGAGGCTGATCCCTCCAACCTTCCTCACGAGGCTGGTCCTGCCAGCGGTCCTCGCGAGGTCGGTCACGCCACTCTTGGCGAGGGCCACGGCTTACCATCATCCTGCACCTCTTCCTCCTCCTCGGCCATAGCCTCGGTCGCTGCGGTCGGGGCGTCGACGGATACGCCCATCTCGCACGGCCCTGAGCTCTTGGCATTCGTTGGTGTTGTGGGTGTGGAGGTCATGGTACACGTAGTACCGGCTACCCTTGGATGACTCAGGCTGATCCCTGGCTCGCTTGGTGTCTGGCTCCGCTGCGAACACAGCAGCCCCCTTGCGCTTCACGTCCTTGACCTTGGGCTTCTTCTCTCCTGGATCGGCAGCCGGAAGCTCGAGGAGAGAGAGGCGTCCTTCCTCAGCCCTGGCGCACTTGGTCGCCAAGTTGGACAGCTCCAGGGATGTGCACAGATCTTCATGGATTGCTAGCTCCTCTTTCATCTTGATGTCACGCACGCCATCGAAGAAGGCTGAGATGATGGCCTCCTCAGTCACCCTGGGGATCTTGAGGCGAGCGTTGTTGAAGCGCTGGATGTACTTCTGTAGGGTCTCTCCTAGCTGTTGCTTGATGTGGTGTAGGTCACTCATGGCCGAGGGTCGGTCGCGAGTGCCTTGGAAGTTGGCGATGAAGCGAGTGCGCATCTCGTCCCAGGAGGAGATCGTGCCGGGAGCCAGGTTGAGGAGCCATGTGCGGGCACCGTCCTTGAGCGCCATGGGAAACTAGTTCGCCATGACCTTTTCATCCCCGTTGGCGGCTTCAATGCCCAGCTCGTAGAGCTGGAGGAATCCCGTAGGATCTGCAGTGCGTCGTAGCAAGGAGGTAGGTCCGGCTTGAACTTGCCGGGCCATGCGACACTGCGCAGCTCGGCGGTGAAGGCGCGGCAGCCTGCGGTGGCCACCGGAGGCCTATGCTGGTGCTGGGCTTGCTCCTGGAAGTTCCCACGCGCCACCGCTTGGAGCAGCGCAGGGTCTTGACGTGGTGGTGCAGGGATGCGGTCACGGCGCACTGGTGCCGGGAGCACACGAGCACCTTCTTGGGGACGAGGGATTTCTTGGCAGCTCCTTTCTTGTCGCACGAGCATCGGACGCGCAGGGTCTTGTCCTGGGGCCGCGCGCCTTGGAGCCAAAGCGCCTTCTTGAGGAGGAGGTGGCGGAGGCGCCTCCTGATCCATGCCTCCTGCGCAGGATGGAGGGCAAGGCGGCGAGAGGGAGGGCATAGGAGAGCCCCTTGCAGCGCTGACGAGCTCGGTGATGCGGGCGAGCCAGTCCTTGTAGAGGTCGTTAACGGGACGGTAGTGCAGGAGCTCACGCGCCACGAGCAGCACGGCGTGCGTGTCCGCGGTGGCGCGACGGGCGTGGGACGACGAACCGGCCGGAGTCAGCGACGGGGTGGCGGTGCGGCCTTCCCGCCGCACCGAAGGATGCAGGGACGAGGCATGCTGCTCGTTCCCCGCCAGGCCGGTGGTGGCGTTGATGGCAGGCGACGGGGAAGGACAGGGGCATCCGCCGACGGGCGCCGTCTGGGCGACGGGGAAGGACAGGGGCATCCACCGACGGGCGCCGTCTGGGCGACGCGGGTGGCAAGAGCAGCCTGGCGAGCGTCAGCCATGGACACGATGGAAGATCACACGCGAACAGCGGAAGAAAGATTCCGGCGCACCCCTACCTAGCGCGCCAAATGTCGGATTTCGGGTTCCGGCAGACCCTTGAGGTTCAAACACTGGGGTGCGCACGAATATCTTCCCCTACCAGCTCGCGTGCCTCTCAAGGAATCTAGACTAGAAAGAAGAACACACAAGGGACACAAAATTTATACTGGTTCAGGCCACCATTGTGGTGTAATACCCTACTCCAGTGTGTGGTTTGGTGGATTGCCTCAGGGGCTGATGATGAACAGTACAAAGGGGGAACAGCCTCACGAGGGGCTGTTCTTGAGCTGGTGCGATGAACTTCTTGGGTGAGTTTAGTCGCCTCTCTCTAGGTTCTCTCTAGATCGATATCCCCATCGATCCATCCTTTCTAGGTTCTCTCTAGATCGATATCCCCATCGATCCGTCCCCTCTGCCCTATAGTGGCTAGCTCTATTTATAAAGGGAGGCCCTGGGCCCCTTCCCAAATAATGAGCGGAAAGGGCGCCAACAATTGGCCATTTTGAAGGGGAACATCTAGTACACTTATCCTGACTAAAGTTGGTCTTCGGCTGCCAAAGGCTCTGACGATGATGCCGTCCTGGGCTCCACGATGACCTCCTTCCTGCCGCTCTGTTGGTCTTGGTCTTGTTGCACCGAAATGGTAACCTTTGCCTGATGCCTTGGCTTGTGCTTGCCCCCTTTGCACCAAAGGGGAAACAAGGACACTGCCTAGGCCGGCGCCCGCCTGGCGCCCGCCTGGTCTCGATCGTCACGGCTTGTGTCACGGGCTCCTCACGAGGTACCCTGCCTTGATCTCTCCACCTCCTCGCAAGCCTGCCTGATGAGGCTGTGCCTGAGGAACCTTCCTGTCGTCCGCCCCGCGAGGCTTGGCCCCTCGCGAGGGTCTTGAGCTTGAGCTGATGAAGCTGGGCCGCACAGGGCCCCCACTTGAGCCACGCCGCAGGCCGCAGGCAGGCAAGTCTGGGGACCCCCATTCCCAGAACACCAACAGTGACACTTCACATGATGAATGTGCTTTCTTGAAGTTACATGCACGAACAAAATGATTGTGCACTGTTGGTCTCACCTTAAACAAGCGAGGTACTTGGTACTACTCTATGTGAACACATTATGTGAGTCACATGTTGTCACATAAATATACCTCAAATTTATCCTTGCCTCCCATATTTAGTGTTCCCTTAAATTTTCCCTTCCATCCACTCCTTTTTGAATGCCTGTGCGCCCACCTAACCCCAACCCTCCTCACATTGATACCACTTCTTTTTTCCACAATAACCACATCCCTTCAAATAAAAAGAGCCACCCCCTCCTATATACCTCCCTCT
>NC_041389.1:381378405-381574974 GCF_002162155.2 Triticum dicoccoides | reverse complement strand
GCCTCCAAATCCTCCTTCCCCGTCGGTGGATCTTGCTAACTATGGCCACAAATGTTTGGTGAGGGAGGCACTCACGAGGACGGGTTTGGCTTGGACCCATCTGCTCTACTGGTAAAACTACCCTAAGATCTCATCCTAATCGACGAGTTCTATTTGTGGTCTTGTTTTTATGAATAATAAAAAAGTTATGGCTCTCATTCTGGTTAACACTGCATGTCATTATAGCTATAGTTCTTTGAGTACATCTTCCTCTAATTCAGTCGGTACGATCTCACAAGATGCTTTTGTTATCATCTAATCCATGTTGACAATATACCGATTACTAGTTCATTTCTTGGATCTTAGACCATTCACGTGCATGTTTCATCGTTTTGGAACGCCTCGCAAAACTAACCCCAAACCTCACCAAATCGTGCCTCTTATTTCAACACCAGCCTCCTCCCAATCAAAGAAAGAAGGCGTCTCCTCCTATCTCTCCCTCTTCACCTATAGATCCGATCAACTCCCAGCTAGTCGTTCTCGCATCGCCACCTCAAATCATTTGGTTACCATGGAGGCGCACCCGACCGACGGCATTCCGCTCAGGCCCGTCTGCTCACATGGTATGTCTACCACATTATTATCTCAATCCTAATCGGCCCGCGCATCAAGTTACTTTTTATGTGAAAGTTGTTGTTATTTTTACAACATTTATAATTTGGTGTTCTTATTCGGGCTAAGCATGCGGGTCAATCTGGCTAGGGTTCTTATTACTATTTCATTTCCTTCATTCTAATGTAAGTACGTGATAGTTAAATCATTGTGACATGAATATTTAAAATTATCTTTGTCTCGTATTGTACCTATTTTCAACAAATGATAATCTTTGCGCAGCAGATGCTGAGATGTTACCAACGAGGTGGGAGAACATTAGTGAAGAAATGAAAAGAATAACTTGTATCAAAACGAAGAGTTTTCTAACTTTGTACCTTGCTTTCTCGGTCTTCTCATAGATTTCCCAATGTTCTTAGATATCAGAGGTCTTGTTCACTCTCTGAACCACCAAGAAGAGTTGATAGGCCATGACAGTGACCCTAAAAGTGAACAAAAAGATGTAGATCTGGCCACCATTACAGATGTAAAGGACATTGTTATTGCAAGCTCTGCATCTATGGTTAGAATATGTTTACTTGCTGTAATAGTGCATACATGATGTAAATTGCCTGCAGTCTAATGTCTTCAACTACATTATGGTAGGCAAACTATCATCATCAACTTGAAGTAGTGACTAAGGGTATACAAATGGTACATGAAGAGTTTGAAAAACTCATGTCTCTAACTTCAGATGCACCCCCAAGCTCAAGCACATCGAAGAGAAAGCAGGGTCAACTAGTGAGTAGTTGAACTCTTTCTGTAAGCACTTCCTTAATTCGTAAGACTGCCATTCTTGACCCAACCACTGTACACTCTGGTAGATGCATGTACAACTTGGAATTATTGTATATATTGTAACCTCTATAAATTTTGTATGTAGGAAAACTTAGGATTCTCAAATGATGACAATACTACAAGTGTTTGGCCCTAGAAACAATAACCTGATGCGGTCATCAATGCCCTTGCAGTGCAGCAGGAACAACCAGAAGTCATGAACCACGCCATGGTAAACAAGCATGACGAAGTAGATGATATGAAGAAGGCTTTGGCATGGAAGCAGCTACAATTTCAAGTTGTGGCTAAGGCCCTAGAAGAGCGTGAGATAGAACATGAAGCTGTGAAGCATCTCGTGCCAGATACGCATCATGGCCAAGAATTTGTGAAGATAACCCTTGCAGAGCACAGAAAAAGTTCTAGAGGGTGTCAAGAGGGCCCTGTTAGAGCAACAGGCTGAAATTGAAAGTCTGAAATTGGGAATATTATATCTGCATAACCGTCTTGAATCAATGAACATTGCCACTATAGGGCAAACAAGAAGAACTTGACCTCGTCAAGAAAGCGGAAGAAGTGAAAACCTTGGATCTCGAAAAGAGGCTTGATAATATTGATGGATTGCTAAAGTTCATCGTCTAGACTATGTCGCCAGCATCCTATGAGATGTGAGCAATCAAACTAAGTCATATGTGTCTAATTTCATTTTGCGGTTGTGTCCCATGGTTGGCTATTGTAATGTCTTAGATAGTCTGTTTGGAAATTGTGAAGTTTACGGTTTACTAAAAGCATTGAGTGCTGAATTTGGGTTAAATTTCAAATTTTGCATGAATTCATATTAAATTTATTAAAAAATCAACATTGTATCAAATGTGACCGCGAATTGCAATATAATACAAACTGACCGTGCCTGAATACTATGATGATTATGAACTGCGTCACAAGCGTATGGTCCCACATGTAAGAAGCCATGTCACCCACGTATGGACCCGTCTGCCAACATCCACATCAGCACAACAATGGGCCCACATGTCAGAACCGTGGACCGGTCATATGACACATCGTCACCGAAAAAATGATGCCTGGTCCCAATTGTAAGCACCCACGTCAGCATTTTCTAGGCCCATATGTCTGCAGTGTTGATAGGTCAAACTGATGATGAGTTATTACTAACAGGACCGTCGGCGATAAAATCCATGGCAGACCTACATGGGAGAAGCCACATCAACAACTTCTGGCCCCACCTGTTAGAATCTTTGACTGGTCAAACCCGTGGACTGATTACCGGTGACAGGATCATCATCGCCAAAAAGATCTTAGGCAATAGATTGGGCTATCATACGTGACTTTCTGGGCCATCACCGAAAATGGCCATTGATGACATTTCAGGTCGTCACCTAAAATGCAATCTCGCATGACAAAAAAGTGGTATTGTAAAAAATTTAATTTCTATGGCGGCGCTTCGGTGATGGTGGGGTGACGACCGAAAAACGTCACCAGCGTATTTTCTGTGACGAAAATGGGTTATATGTGATACAAGTGAAGCGTCACAAAACAGAGCAAAGTTTGTAGTGCAGGACAAAAGCACCATAACCTGTTAACGGGCCAAAAGCGCCATGGGTTGTCAATAGGCTGAAAGGGGTTAACGGTACAAACCTCATGGGTTGCAAATGGGCCGAAATTAAACTATGGTTGCATACGGACTGAAAGGCATGAGGGCTAGAAATGAGCCAAAATGCATCACGAGCCTTAATGGGCTGAAAGCACTGCCGGCCATAAATGGGTTATAAATATCAAGTGTCATTAAGGGGCTGAAAGTGACCCCTGTCCGTAAATGGTTTCAAACATACCACAAGGCTTTAACAGGCCAAAAGACACGTGAGGTAGTAAATGGTCCAAAGACACGCCGAGATATTAACAAGCCGAAATACATCCCATGTCATAAATGTCCCAAATGATACCCCTGGCCATCAATGGCTCGAAAGAGACATTGGTTCACAAATGGGCCAAGGACACAACATGTCGTTAATAGTCCGAAAGACACATTGAGCCCTAAATGGTTCAAGTGACACCACATGCCATTAACAGGCGGAAAGACACCTCGGGCCATAAATGGGCCGAAGGACACCATGGGCTATAAACAGGCCAAAAGGCACATCGGGCCGCGTATGGACAAAGGACACAATGCGACATTAACAGGACAAAAGAGGTAATGGACCGTAAATGGGCCCAATTACACCATGGGCCTTTAATGACATGTAATTATCAATGGGGCATAATAATTAGTGATGAATGACTCACGTTCCTGTAACGGGCTGAATCCCCATAGGTTCTAATGGGTCATGTGGACCCGAGCCATAAATGGGCTATATGCAAGCAGGTCATTAGAAGGCCTATCATGGGCTAGCCTGCCAACTTTTGACTACGTCAAGTGGGCCTCAAGTAGGCCTTTGACTGAGCCAACATTTTTAACAAAACGTGCATTGTTGTGCTGTGTCGCATGTCTATATGGCATAGGCGCGCATCATCCATTGGATGGGTGATACTTGTTCCAATGAGGAGCAGACACATGATCCCATTGGCGAATGAGAAGACGACAAGTGGAGGATCATCAATGGTCGATGTTGTTAATAGGTGTCGGATCTGGAACCTACACTTGATAGCTTAACGACGACCTGTTACAAGGGTTGCCACGTGTTGGATACCCTTAATAAAACACTTCCATGACACGCTATTTTCTATCATGGAAGTGCACACTTCCATGGACAAAAGTGATCATTGTCATGTAACACATCTACGACATCACATGTACGACTAACTTGATTCTACCATAAAACTGTCACAGATGACATGGGTGACAGAAAACATGACATACTATCACAAATGGGTATCATCATGGATGTGTCTTTTTTTTGTTGTGTCGCGTGCCTCGTCCTCTTCATATCTAGATCTAGACGTTCATCCTTCCTTCGTCATCCACGAGACCATATTAGTCCTTGTTGTTGTGGTTAGACCCAGTCCTTCACATTCAGTGTCCGTGGGTGGATACTATTTCTCGTCCTTCTTTCGATGTGCTAACAGTGCAACGACGTTCAAAAGTAATGGTCTTTATTATTTTTATTTTATAATGTTGCTTGGGGTCGTCCCTTTCCTAATTACCCAAGACAACACATGACATTGGGCACTGATGGATTAATTTGTAGGCGCGTGGTGACCAAAAAACATCTGACACATATAAACCACGTGTTGGAGTGTGGACATGCCTCTACAAATAACTATGGCAGCCACTCACACAAATATCTTTCATCCCCAAAGAGTTCTCCTCCAGCATGACTCATACCTCCAATGTGCCACCCCCCTCTCGAAAACATCACACCCACTTCTATCTTCCCCACCATCCTCCAAAGTATCGACCCTCCTTTGTTGCATTGTTGAAACAGCGCCGGCGCCTTCCCTGTCCTCCATGTATCTAGATCTGGTACCGCAGGTAATCGGTAATGGCCAGATCTGGTCTCCACGTTGTCCCCACATTTAGATCTAGTCTCATCGGCAATAGAGGATACCTTCATCCTCTCGATTTCTAGATTTGGTCTTCAGGTCATCCCCATGTTCAGATCTGGTCTCATCGACAACAGGGGATGCCTTCATCCTCTTGATGCCTAGATCTAGGTGCTCGTTCTTCTCCCCATCACCACTGTGGTTAGGTTCAAGCATCTTTCTACCATTGTTCACGCTATCTAATTCAGTCTCTCATTCTTCATTGGTTCCATGGTCAAATCTGATCTCTCGTCATTCCATGAGCAAGTCCGGTCTTCAATCCTTCCTTCGTTGTCTTGGCGGACAGATGTGGAAACAACGCCGACAATCAATGGTATGTTTATATATTTTCTTTGTTCTTATTCTAGTAATGTTTGCTTCAAAGTTTTGGCCATTCCATTCTTTCTTCTCCATGTGGGGGCCAGGACAGATAGATAGCTTGGGCAAATTACGAAGGATCCCCGCGATAAGCATTTGCCATGAAAATTGTCCATTACTTTCTTATTTCTTGATATAGCTCCACTAGTGCCTCCAGGAACAATTCAACACATGAAAAGTACCCTCCTTCACATTATCTTTTTGTTGCGGGGAACCCTCCCTCACATTATCAACCTCATTTATCCTTTCTTGACCACAGGCAATGCATAGTTTCAGTGCAAGAAAAATATTATCGAGGAGGATTATGGCTAACCTATCACATCTCCCTTCTATTTTGCCGACCATCCTCCAAAGTATCGACCCTTCCTTGTTGCGTTGGTGAAACACCGTCAACGTGTTCCTTATCCTCCATGTATCTAGAACTAGGTTCGCAATCAGCCACTAATGGCCAGATCTGGTCTCCATGTCATCCCCACATTTAGATTTGGTCCCATCAAGAACAGAGGATGCATTCATCCTCTCGATGGCTAGATCTAGGTGGCCGCCCTTCTCCCCATCACTTTTGTGGTCATGTTCAAGCATCTTTCTACCATTATTCACACTATGTGATCCGGTCTCTCATTCTTCCTTCGTTCCATGGTTAGATCTGATCTTTCATCATCCCTTTCATCCCATTGCCAACTCCAATCTTCCATCCTTCCTTTGTTGTCTTGCGAACATATGTGGAAACGACACCGACATTCAATGGTATATTTATACATTGACTTTATTCTTATTATGTAACATTGGCTTGATAGCCTGACGCTGAGCCATCGCCTTTCTTTCTTCTCCATGTGGGAGCCACGACGACCAGATAGTCTGGGCAAATTACGAAGGATCCCGGTGATAAGCACTTGCCGTGAAAAATTGTTCACTTCTTTCCTATTTCTTGCTATAGCTTCACCACTGCCTCGAGGAACAATGCAACACATGAAAAGTACCCTCCTTCACGTTATCTTTTTTTTTTGGGGAACCCTCCCTCGCATTATCAACCTCATTTATCCTTTCTTGACCACAGGCAATGCATAGTTTAAGTACAAGAAAAAGATTATCGATGAGGATTATGGCTAACAAGCTATCACATCTCCCTTCTATTTTGCCGACCATCCTCCAAAGTATCGATCCTGCCTTGTTGCGTTGGTGAAACATCGTCAACGTGTTCCTTATCCTCCATGTATCAAGATCTAGTATCGCAATCAGTCACTAATGGCCAGATCTGGGCTCCATATCATCCCCGCATTTAGATTTGGTCCCATCGAGAACAGAGGATGCATTCATCCTCTCGATGGCTGGATCTAGGTGCCCGCCCTTCTCCCCATCACATTTGTGGTCATGTTCAAGCATCTTTCTACCATTGTTCATGCTATCTGATCCGGTCTCTCATTCTTCCTCCGTTCCATGGTCAGATCTGATCTCTCATCACCCCTTTCATCCCATTGCTAGCTCCGATCTTCCATCCTTCTTTTGTTGTCTTGCGAACATATGTGGAAACGACACCGACAATCAATGGTATATTTATACATTGACTTTATTCTTATTATGTAACGCTGGCTTGATAGCCTGCCGCTGAGTCATCCCCTTTCTTTCTTCTCCATGTGGGAGCCACGTCGGCCAGATAGCCTGGGCAAATTACGAAGGATCCTGACGATAAGCACTTGCCATGGAAAATTGTTCATTGCTTTCCTATTTCTTGCTATAGCTCCACCACTGCCTCGAGGAACAATGCAACACATGGCAGGTACCCCCTCACATTATCAACCTCATTTATCCTTTGTGGAGCACACTCTATGGCAAACAAGCCATGGAGATCCAAACTAGTGTTAGGAGGAGAGGCCCCACAAAAAAAATCGAGAAACAATTGCCAAGATAAGCCAGGTCTCCACGGGGGAAAGCGAAGGAAAGCAATATCGGCACTTTCCCCCCTAAATTACAGCGCTCTTCATCCCACGTCGAAGGATCTCATCAGGTCGTAGCACACATCTCTCTCCCTGCCCCGACCCCGATATATTCCCCCCAAATCCCTTCCTCCGTCCGCCTTGTCTCGCTCTCTCGTTCTCTGCGTGACGACCCCCCTCCCCTCCTCGATATTCATCTTCCTCCCGCACGCAGAATTAGATCAGGGCGAGCGGGGCAGGGAGGATGGAGAACAGCAGCGGCCGGGAGGTGCTTCCGAACGGAGGAGGAGCCGGGGGGATGGGCAACGGCGCGGCGAACGGGAGGGCGGTGCAGGCGCTGCAGCGGAGCTTCGCCGAGGTGCAGGCGATCCTGGAGAAGAACCGGATTCTGATCCAAGAGATCACCCAGAACCAGGAGTCGCTCGAGGCCGGTGGCCTCAGCCGCAACGTCGCCCTCATCCGCGAGCTCAACAGCAACATAGCCCGCGTCGTCGACCTCTACAACGCCCTCTCCTGCTCCTTCTCCAGCTCCCTCACCAACGGCTCCGCCCCCGCTGCCTCCGACGCCTCCAAGGGGGCCTACAAGAGGCCGCGCCCTGCCCAGTAGAAGAGACAGACCGTCAGCGCCATCTTCTCCTCTGTTCAGATTTAGATTTCTGCTGTGGCCATCCATGGCCAGGGCTCAGCGGCAGGCAGATTTGAGACTTCCTTTTTTCTTTTTCTTCGTTTTCTTCTTTGTTTTAGCGTTGAGCTGAGAGATATGGACATGGTCAGCTTGTTGTCAGAGATGAAACAAAGATGCAGGCAGCAGTGTGTGGCTGTATCAGTATGTATCTGTGTTTGTGTTGTGTGTTGTATGGCCTACTGGCGCTGGTGTCTTTCTTTCAGGCCAGATCGGATGGAATGATTGCTTTGTCCTGTGAAGTCGGTTGGTGAGAGGAGAGAGAAGCGATCCTGCTACTGCTACTGCTCATCATCAGGGATCAAGTACAAGAATCTGATCCATGATGGATTTCCTTCACACATCTTCTTTTTCATCGTGTGCTTTTATTTGGATCTTCACAACTGACTAATATTAACTCCATAGGATGGATTTTCCCCCCAGGAAGCAAGCACTTCAATCCCTGCAGAACTTATTTGTTCCGACCGTCCATTCTCAAACATGGAAATTCTCCGTGTTCTAGTTCGATTTCTTCAAAGAAAATTTCCCGTGCTTCGAGCAGCTCAATATCCATGGAACACATGGAAATAACCCACATCACAAAGAATTCAACTCGCATACACTTTCGCAAATCTTGCGGGTGCCAAACAGTTCAATATCCATAGAAACATGGAAAATCCCTCCAAACCTTTCGATTCCACTAGAAACATGGAAATTCCGCACACTCAGATAGTTCAGTTCCCATAGAAACAAGAAGTACTCCTCTGAAGCGATGACGATGCTTATAGTCGTCACTAGGTGATCTATGGATCTGGATGTAATTTTTATTATTTCTGATATTCGTTGTACTGTCATAATTGATGATGAATAGATGAAAAGTTTACTGAAAGAAAAAACTCCTCTAAGAAGCGGGTTTCTTGTAGACCTGAAAACGTCTCCCTTTTGGAGCAAAAACATGCCGTTCTTGTGGTAACGCACACATGAACAATCTTTCCACGCAAAGGCATCACAAGGATGGGAGCAGAGAGCGTGACTCAATTGTCATCACTCAAGCCGAGGGGATGGATGGATGACAGCAGAGCACAACCAAAAGTTTTCGTTAGGCACGCCCGTTTCAAGGCGAGCCGAGGACGCGCCCGGTTGTCGCTGGCCCATAAAAAACCAAAAAGAAAAAGCTGCCCCGGGGTTTCTCCTACTCACTTAACGCCATCTAAAGAAAAGCCTGCAATTAACGCCATCTAAGAAACGTCTGCATTTACGCAGTGCCGGGTGCCCCGGGCGGGTGGTCCAGCCAGCCCCCCGCCCCCGGGCCGGTGTGGCGTGAGAGGCCGCGTGATCGCGGCGTCTGACCGCGCACGGCTTTTTGTTCGGATATCGGCCGGGAGCCCGCGCCGCGACCTCGATCGACTGCCACGTACTGCCGTGTGGGGCGGCGTACGAGACGTGCAGTGCGCAAGCGTTTTGCCGCACGCTATCACGGCCTGCGTTGCGTGTTTGGCATCGCGGTGGATCACGAGATGGCTTTCTGTTGTTTCCGGCCGAGATCTGACGGATGAAAACGTGATGCGCGAGAAGGGCTAGGGGTCTTTGGTTGTCTTCATCTTTTTTTTTCTGCTTTGCATATTTGTCCTAGTTGGAAAGTGGTGAAGGAAATGCCCTCGGATCGTGCACCGGGGCTGGACGGTTTCATTGGGATCTTCTTCCAGAAAGCTTGGGCTATCGTCAAGGTGGACGTCATTGCGGCCATGCACAAGATATTCCTCAACAATGGGCGTTGATTTGGAAGGCTTAACCAGACACTGATCATGCTGATTCCTAAAAAGCCGGAGGCCTGCCAGATTAATGATTTCAGGCGATATGCCTGGTACACAACATTCCAAAGATGGCTTCCAAATTGCTGGCATTTCAACTACGGCCGTGCATGGGTGAGTTGGTTCAGGTGAATCAATCGACATTCATTAAGGGAAGGAACATTCATGACAACTTCCTGCTTGTGATGCAATTGGCGAGGAAACTTCACAAAAGGAGAACGAAGGGAGTGATGCTCAAGTTGGATATCTCGCGCGCTTTCGACTCTCTGTCTTGGCCGTTCCTTTTTGAAGTGCTGCGGGCAAAGGGCTTCTCTAGCACCTGGAGATCATGGATATCCACCCTACTAATGACAGCAAGCTCGCGTGTGGTTGTCAATGGTTGTGCGGGCAGGAATTTCATGCATGCTTGCGGGCTAAGGTAGGGAGACTCAATATCCCCCCTTCTCTTTGTGATAGCGATGGACGTCCTCACAACCTTGGTGATCAAAGCCCAAGAGATGAATGTTGTTAGCAAGATGCCGGGATGCACGCCGATGCAGAGACTCTCGCTGTACGTAGATGATGTTGTTATGTTCATAAGGCCATGGAGATCGGACCTCTGGTTTTTCCAGGAAGCTCTCAGTATCTTCGGGGAGGCCTCGGGTCTCAGGGTCAACTTCACTAAGTCATCAGCAGTTTTAATCAGATCGGATGAGGCCGATGAGGAGCTGGTACGACAGGCGTTGTCGTGGAAGCTGGAGCAGTTCCCCATCTAGTACCTGGGGCTGAAACTGGGTATTAAGCAGCTTACGAGATAGGATTGGCAACCCATTGTGGACAACGTGCTAAAACTAATGCCAGGATGGCAGCGAGGCCTTGTTACCAGGCCAGGTCGCTTAATCCTTGTTAATCAGGTCGTGCGCGCACAGCCCACACATCACTTGATCATGGCAGATGCACCAAAGTGGGCCCTGGAGAAGGTTGACAAGGGTTGCCGCACGTTCTTCTGGGCTAGGACAGAGGAGATACAGGGAGGCAAATGCGCGGTGGCTTGGCAGAGGGTGTGCCGATCCAAAGAGCTGGGGCTTTCTTTCCGCACTATTATGGATAGTCAAATAATGGGAAAAATTGAGGCCTAGGAGTCATGGATCTTTACAAACAGGGACTCGCTTTAAGATTAAGGTGGAAGTGGCTGAAGCGGACCGACAACGAGCAACCTAGGCAAGGACTGAATTTCAACGCGGACAAGCAGGTGGAATTGGCTTTTGACAACTTGGTTAAGTGGAATGTTGGAAATGGAACACAAGTGCTGTTTCGGAGGGATCGTTGGGTCAATGTTTTGAGCATCAGAGAGATTGCACCATTGCTAGTCAGCATGGTCAGGAAACAAGTAGTGAACAGGAGGAAGGTCAACGAAGCTCTACATCTCCATGCATGAACTCAGGATATCATGGGAGAGATGACCACTGAGGAGTTACTTTAGTTCATCGTAATGTGGGAGATAATGGTACAAATGGAGCTTATACTAGACACAGAGGATACTCCGATCTAGCAATGGGAGGCAAGCGACACATATTCAGCAAAATCTGCATACAAGATGATGTGTCGAGGGGGCATCTGGTTCCAATGTGCTTCGACGGTTTGGCGAGTTGGGCTCCTCTCACGTGCAAAATCTTCATGTGGCTTGCTTTACAACATAGGATATGGACATCAGACCGAAGGCACAGACACGGATTGCAAGAGCAAAGCTCTCCTTGCTTTCTTTGTGAGCAGGAGGAAGACACGGTGGAACACATTCTCATGCAATGTGTTTATGCAGGACAGGTATGGTTCCTTTGCTTTAGGAGATTGGGCATTGATCTTGAGCTCACGCCCACCACTGATCATAGCTTCGGAGACTGGTGGATGGACTCAAGGAAGTGCATACACAAGGGGAACCACAAAGGATTTGATGCTCTTTGCATGTCTGTCTGCTGGAACATATGGAAGTAGAGGAACCATAGAGTGTTCCGCAACACCACCACTGCCACCGAATGGGAAGTAGCCGATATAATCCATAGTGAATTCATGCTTTGGGCAGCGGCGCGAGGAAGAGGAGAACAAAATGGTATAGAGTAGTAGCCTAGTGTGTGTGGAGTGGAGGGTGTGGTGATAGCCGAGTGTGGCTGTGCACATTGGTATTATCTCTTGTAATTAACTCTCTCTCTCTTCTATAAAGCTAAGGTACGCAATTTACGTACTCTCAAAAAAAAGGTTGGTTGAGAAAAATGCTTGCAAAAAGTCATTATCTGCACATCGTTGAGGTTGCCTGATAAAAAAAATATTTTGGAGTACTGGTTTTTTTCTTTGCCATGACTTCCACGAATGTCATTCCTAATGAACCTTGGCAAGCACTTAAAACATTTGTCATTCTTTGCCACCATTTTTTTTGAATTTTTTTTCCAGATTTTACTGTTCATTGTGGTATCATAAGAGCTAAAACTCGGATGGGAACTTTCCAACACTTTTGTCATGAATGCAAATGACATTGACATATAGGTGATGTTTTTCTAAACATTTTGGTATCTTATTTGCATTTTTCTGATTTAGTATGAGTGTTATGAAGTTTTCAAAGTGACGGTCAAATAGTCAAAGGGCAAAAGCACAAGAGGAGCAAAGTGACTTGGATAGAACCGATGGCTTTTGAAAATTAGGGGTAAAACAGCCGAGTGGGACACAACTAGGGGCATAAAACTAATTATCCCTAAATGCAACACATGTTGTCTGGTAACCTCCTTTTAGAGTGGCAAACTTACAAGTTCACTCGCAGGCAATGTTGGAAATATGAGCAATTTATCGTATGATTTAATTAGCAGAAACAGTAGATTAAAAATGACTAAAATGAAAAGGATAAGAAAAGTCATGCAATCTAACAAAGAGTATGCAAATATCATCTATAGTTGTGAACTTGAACATAACATGTCTAGTGCAAACGCTTGAACAAGAAATTCTAGCATGATCTTCAATAGAAGATATGTGAATACATACTGAGCAGTAGAGGAAGCACTAGCGTTGGTGCTGATGTCGTCGAAGAGGTTGTCGACGCCGGGGAAGAAGTCATCATTTGGGAAGTGATCGTCGGTGTCTGTGGCGTTCGCGATGAAGAGTTCTTATCAACCTTCTTCCATACAGGACTCGAAGTGGCGGGGTTTCAGAGGTCTACTATCCCGACCTGTGGTGCACACCGCAAGCCGAGATGGGGATGAACCTAGCGGTAACTCAGTGCTTGGCGTGAGATAGATGTTGTTCTGATGTGTCCAGAGAGGAGCGACGTCCCTTTTATAGGCACAGAAGGATAAGGCGAATGAGTAGCGACAAGAGGTGAAATGAAGAGATGGGAGACGAAACGAATAGGCAATAGTCAAAGGGTGCAACATTCATATTCAATCTCAACTACATCAAAAACGTTTCAGCTTTCATGCGACCTTTCATATGCCAATCATGTGTCCCATGAGTCAATGCTATTCCGTGGTAAAGATGAAAGCCATGTTTTATCTCGATCTCTAATAGAGAAAGGAAATAATTTCAATTTCACAATATCATTATCCACATCTTTTTTTTGCATATCACATAATTCAATAAAAGTACTATGATGAGATGCAGCATCTTTATTAGGATTTTCAACAAATTGTTCTTTCATAACAAGATTTAACAATGCAGCATTATATCATATGACTCTGCACTAGTGGCGGGAGGAGCCAATGGTGTACTAATAAAATTATTAGTAGTAGTATTCGAGAAATCACACAACTTAGTTTTTTTAGTAGACATGATGGCGATCCAAGCAAATAGGGCACACAAGATAGTTTTGGGATATGATCTGTGGGATTTTTTTTGAGATGTGGTATGTGGATTTGTATCGATTATCGCTCGAAGTTGCAAAACCAAGTGTTATGCAATACTCCGTACTAGAAGTATGCAAGTTCAAAAGGAAAAGATGATACATTTACATCATGCATGTCGCGTTCGCGTCGCATCTGGGCACAGTTGGTCCAGCACGTCACTTACCAAATGAAACGTGCATTATCTTGTGTTTTTGCTTGCTTGTGGGACCGTAGTTGAGAGCAAACCGGCGGTAGGCAAACTTCCCCTCCCCCTCCCCCGCCTACGTCGGCTGAATTTAGAAGAGAGAGATGAGGAGGGAGAGATTGTAGCACAGATTGCAAGAAATTTGTTGAAAGTATGAGGTAGGCCATGTGTTAATGTACTAGGAACAGTCCATACTCTAATGTAGATGTTGTGAGTACTCTAGTATATTGGATTGGCTAGACGTGAAGAAACCTCATAGCAAGCGCATGCGCGATAACAAGCATTCACGTGTTTGAATACAATTTTGAAACCATTTTCCATTTGAATATGTGATTGTACATATATTCTACATTGAAAGGCAAAACAAAGATTGAATGCTCTTTACATATGATTCGCAAATGCTATGACCACCAGTTCAAATATTTGAATCCCTTTATGTTGAATTCTAACATTTGAAACTATTTTATGTTGGATCGAAATATCATATGTGTTTCTTATGCATAATGTGTCTCACACACCCAACATAGAGTGTACTCACGTTTTTTTCTTTGACACACTCTCTCTTTGTATTACACGCCCACTCGATCTCTCTCTGTTTCATGTAGGGATCTCTCTCTCTCTCTCTCTCTCGCGCGCGCACACACACACACCACCTCTCTTTATCATTCTGCATGTCACACATGATCGATCTCTTGAGGTATCGGGGTTGTATCTCGCTCGTAAGGTCGCTCTCTCACACACTCCTAGGACACTCTAGCATGCATTAATTGTAAACAAGACTTCATATATCTTTTTTAAGCATGCATTCATCTTTCTCTCCATCCCTATCTGGATCGATCGATCAATCTCTGGACCCACCCTAGTTTCCTTTCAATCAATCTATATCTAGAGGGTATGTGACCGACTCACGCACACACAATCCCGATCCACTCTACATGATCCTTTCTATACCATACAACAGCAAAATTTTATTTCCTTTCACGACACACGCTTGATTTCTCAACATTGATTGATCTCATCAAGATGTATCGGGTTATGAAACGAAGGGGTTGTCACAACTAAGATGGGAAATGACACGTAGTTGAGGTAGAGCAAAACTTTAAACGATCCATTTCTATGTACGCATGTTGGACAAATTACAACTTTGGACAAACTGGCACACTGTTGAATTATAACCTAAATACAGGGTCTAAGGCCACATGTCAATGAGACTCGGTGGAATGCTGAGATGACCCATGCGGGAGGATGGAGTCGGAGGGCGGCATGATCGATGAAGAAGAGGGTAGGAGAGGAATGAGAAAGAAGCAAAGCCGCAAGATTATAATTGGACGACTCACAAAACTGAACTAGGTAAGTAGTTTTCCAAGCAACTTACATATTTTTTCAAAATAACTCGCATATAGTTAGAGCATCTACATGAAGAAATTGCTAATTTGGATGCCTAAATGCGGGTACGGACTGGGCACACCTCAAATTTTCCGTCTCATAGCCAGGCACCTCAATTAGCACACCACAAATCCATACAAAGACATGCAACACATCATCCGACTACTACATTGGGACATGCCATCAGACTACTAAACTTTGGCATGTTCTACCTACGTACTAGATATGAAGAAGATCATCCACACCTGCCCTTGCCCTTTCTGGCGCCCTTGCCATACTTCTCGCAGAAGTAGCAGTCAAAACCGCAATATGGATCAAGCCGGATCTGCTCATCGCCGGAGCTATCTGACATGTCGTTGTCCTCCTTATCCTCTTTGGGGGGTTCTACTTAGAGCTTTGTTGGGATTTTCCTTGAAGAGGAGAGGAGATGCAACATAGTAGAGATAAGTATTTCCCTCAGTGAGAACCAAGGTATCAATAGAGTAGGAGAATCACACAAAGCCTTGTGAACAACACCTGCATACACAAAAACAAATACTTGCACCCAACTTTGGCAAGAGGGTTGCCACTCCCCTTGAAATCTTTATTTGCAAGGATTAATTCTGATAGTGATACACAGTAAAGTAAATTTCAAACAAAATAAAAAGTAATAAAATTGCATCAAGGTATTTTTGGATTTTATATGTGATAAAAGTAGACCCGGGGGCCATAGTTTTTACTAGAGGCTTCTCTCTCGAGCACATTGCATACGGTGGGTGAACAAATTATTGTTGGGCAATTGATAGAAAAGCGCATAATTGTTGGTGCAATGGTAGGCCCCTTATGTTTTGGACTTTGTTGACATAAACAGTATGGGACTTATGTGTTTTCTCGTGCACACAGAGTAACAGGTCCCTGAAGTATCGAGGAGTTTGATACAAACAACAAAGATAATCTCCCGCATTGCAGCGAAGGTTATCACTGAAGATGATGTTTAACAAGAGTGACCCCTGAAAATTGTTGAAGTGAAGCAGTTGGTTCGCTGTCTATCCAAATAAAAATGACTGCATCCGAGGATAATGAAGACGAAGTGTTGTTGACTTAACACCGCAGATGCCCTAACAAAAGGACTTAGGTGTGGAGCCATCGCAACTAGGTTAGCTTGAAGGGGATAAATGGGACAAAGGATGCAAAGAGTTTGCCTAGGTTCGGCCCCTCTCAACGAGGTAAAAGCCTACTCCTGCTTTAGGTTGTATTGCTTGGGTTTCGATTACCAGGGAGCGAATACGCTTGACCTAGTTCTTGATGAGTTGTTTCTTCAGTTAACCCGCCGCCGGGGTCACCCCTTTATATAAAGGTTGATACCCGGCGGCTTACAGAGTCCCGTTCGGCTCATACACAACGTCTCCGGCTCGGTAACTAACTAAGCTTGCCTTACAATACAAGTTAATCATATGGCGGCTCACACCCGTGGGCCTCAAATCGTCCCCGGCTCTTGGGCCTTCAATAAGCTTGCTCTATGAACCACCATCTTCATATCTTCTTGGGCCTCTTCATCTTAAGTCGCCTGTGGCATGACCCGGCCCCTCCTGGGCGGGTCATACCCAGTAGTTATATCCCCACACGAAGTGAAGACGTAGCATTTGTTTCATTATTCTTCTTCTTTCGTTGAGTCATAGGACCACTATACTGTTAAGAGGGGTGTAGTGTTCAGAACTTTGATTCTCTGATGCTAAACCCATAACCTATGAAAGTTGCGAGAGAAATCTCTTTGTGCTATGAGCAAATACTTGACAACAAGAGACTGAGATCTTCTTTGCTCCGAGATATTTGTCTCAGACTGAGGAGTTAACATTACTTGTTCCTCAAGTAATGTTATTGTTGCTCCAAAATTTAACCGTTGTGAACGTGTCGGTTGGCCATTGGCTAGACCTCATGTCCAAAATTGTCATTTCCCATGTGGGAAGGTTGCGGCTATAAATAGCCATCACGCACCGGCTTTGTCTGGTGGCTTCTCCATTTTGATTCTGAGAAGATTGTTGAGCAACCCACTCTCGGAGCGATTTGAGTTTAAAATCCACCGAGAGAAAAACCCCTAGAGCCGAATAATTAAATAGTGGTTCAACATCACTCGAATCTAAGTCCAGTACGCTCCGCCTATTACTCTTGAGAGCTGCAAACTCTCTAGATGGTCAGGTTTCAATTTCTTCAAAGACCAAGAGTGATTGTGGTTCTCAAAGAAGAAGTTTGTAAAGGTTCAGAGATCGCCTTCAAGTATCTACCACGAGTAATCAGCATCGGCTGATGAATCGATTGTTGAGGAGAATAGAGTGAAGAGAGTTTATCTTCCGTGTTAAGTCACAACCCCTCCAACCAGATGTAGTCCTTGTGCAGAAGGACGAACTGGTCGAACAAATACCTTGTCGCCATCGAGAATCATCGGTTATCTCTGCCACCCATGTTTACTTTCGATGTTTTTTCATTCGTGTGATCTGTGTCAATGCATAACTTAGTTTCCTTTCGGTACTCAGTTTTAGTTCGCTGTAGTATGTTTTTCATTCATTCCGCTGCTGGGTTCTAAGAGTTTTGAGTTTTCCAAAGAAAATTTAAAACTCCCATTCACCCCCCTCTGGTAGACATACTTCGTCCCAACAATTGGTATCAGAGCAAGGTACTCCTTGACTCTGCTCATTTTTGTCTAATGACTTTGGAGTTTAAGTATGTCTTCAGTGAACTACAAATTAAATCTCAAGATACCCATATTCGATGGGATGGACTACCCCTTCTAGAAGGAGAATATGAAGATCTATCTCCGAGCAATAGATGATGATATGTGGAACGTGGTATAATTCGGGCTCACAATTGTTGTGCCTCAAGCCCCATGTGACGAAGATAAGAAGCTCATTCAGCCGGATGCTCAAGCCAAAGATGAGATTCGTGGCCATCTCAATCATGCACAATTTCTTCCCTATCGCCAGTGTGAAACTACGAAGGAATTGTGGGATGTCCTCGAGAAGATAAATGAAGGTGTTTTATCTCAGAAGGAAGCTAGAATAGACACTCTTCGAGCCAAATTCAATCGATTCAAGCGCATTGGAAATGAAAGCTGTTAGCAAACCTTCAATCGCCCGAGTGACATCGCAAACAAGCTTCAAGGTCTTGGTTCCAAAGACATCACTGACCATGAAGTTGTGAATAAACTGCTTTGATCTCTTGACAGTTCTTTCGACACACTTGTTCTGATGATACGTGAACAAGCTGATTTCAAGGACCTTGACTCTGCTGATATCATGGAAAGTCTGAACACCCACGAGGAACAGGAAGGAGAGAAAAGAGATCTATATGGCTCAAGTCAACGCAAAAATCATGCCCTCAAAGCTGTGGCTGATTCCTCCTCCGATGGAAATGTCGAAGAAGATTCAGATGACCCAGAACGACTCAGCAAAGATCTCGCACTAATCACGAAAAGATTCCAATGCTTTCACAAGAACAACTAGTTCTAGAAAAGAAGTTCAAGCAACTCTGGGGGTTCAAAATCTTCATCAAAATCTGCTAGAGAATACACCTGTTTCAAGTGCAAAAAGCCCACTATGGGACTAATTTCATACGTTGCTTTTGATAGAGCAAACAAATCTAAGTGAAGAACATGAGCATAATTTTTTTTCTCTCAAAATAATTTAAGTGAAGCATGAGAGAGTTTCTTAAAAAATTTAATAACTCTCAAATAAACCTAAGTGAAGCATGAGATCATTTCTTCAAAAATAATAAAGCACACCGTGCTCAAAAAGATATAAGTGAAGCACTAGAGCAATTCCATAGCTCATAAAGATTTAAGTGAAGCATAGAGACTTAGAGAGCAATTCTAACAAGTCATAGCATAATTTTGGCTCTCTCAAATAGGTGTGTTCAGCAAGGATAGATGACTTAAAAATAAAAGGCAATACAAGAAAAGACTCATATCATACAAGACGCTCTAAGCAAAACTCATGATATGTGATGAATAAAATAATAGCTCCAAGTAAAATACCGATGGTCGTTAGAAGAAAGAGGGGATGCCACTCGGGCATCCCCAAGCTTAGTTCTTTGCTTCTCTTTTAGATAATACCTTGGGATTCCATGGGTCATCCCCAAGCTTAGGCTATTCTTACTCCTTATTCCTTCATCCATCGTGATCTCACCCAAAACTTGAAAACTTCAATCACACAAAACTCAACAAAACCTTCATGAGATCCGTTAGTATAACAAAGCAAATCACTACTCTAAGTACTGTTGCAAACCAATTCATATTTTATTTTTTCATTATATCTACTGTATTCCAACTTTACTATAGCTTATACCCTCCAATACAAACCATAGATTCATCAAAATAAACACAAAACACAAAGAAAACAGAATCTGTCAAAAACAGAACAGTCTGTAGTAAGCAGGGAACTTTGTATACTTATGTAACTCAAAAAATTCTGAAAAATTAGGAAAACATGGGCAATTTGTATATCAATCTTGTTTAAAAAAGGCAGAGTAAAAGAATGCTTCTGTGATGTATGAAAATTATTTTTCTGGATGCAAAAGTTTCTGTTTTTTCAACAAGATCAAATCAACTATCACCCAACATGATCTGAAAGGCTTCGCTTGGCACAAACACTAATTAACACATAAAAACACATATTATCAGAGGCATCTTTATATATTTATGGCAAAACAGCAAGAAAAAACAAAAAGCAAAAAGATAAAGATTGGGCTGCCTCCCAACAAGCGCTATCGTTTTACGCCCCTAGCTAGGCATAATGCAAAGATCTAAGTATTGTCTACAAGCAAACAAATAAACAAGACAACAATGAAATAAATAAGCAAGCAACTTACGCTAGGCTATCATGGCTATTACACATATTACATCCACTGTGCATCAACGTTCGCCACCAGTGCCAATATATGGAACAAAGCAGCATATCACATACACTGGTTGTCAAAGTTGGCGACCCGTGCAAATAAACGCCGCAACAAAACAATTCCAGAACTGAAACCACTTCAGAAGAGCTCAAAAAACAATATCCTGGGTACCCATAATGCTGGCAAGATGCTTAGCAATCTTATTAACTTTCTCTTGTTTGGCGCTTAAATCCTCCAGCGCTTGATGTTGCACCAGAAAGTATGCATCTGAATTCTGCAGGGACTTCCTCAGTCCTTCGGCTTCCTGTCGCAGAACATCTGATCGATGTCTTTCAACTTGAAGTTGAGACTCAAGAAGCCAAACTGATTCAGGCAGCGAGTTTGAAGAGTTGGTGCTAGCAGTAGTGGCCAGTAACTCGAACACTACATCAAGACAGGACTTTGGGGTTGTCTCAGTGTCTCCAATATAGTTTTTATTAGCTTTCTTGGAGACCAACAAGGATGTCTCACTATCTTGAACCTTATCTGCATTACTTCATTTACCATTGCATAACGGGGCACTCTTCTCCAATATTTTATCCGCATTCTAAAAGAGAAACAAATAGACACATCACAGGTTTACCATGTTGTATATGAAACACATTTCGGGAAACCAGTTCAGTAGTAAGGTGGACAGGATAACAGCATGAAACAAACATATATCTATGTAGTATGGTCGCTGTATGGTCTATATCGTTCTAGTTTATGTTGCCAAATCAAGATAGAGATAGTTCAAATCATATCTATTCAAGACAAAGCAACATAGACAAAATATAAGTGTGGGAACCCACACAACAATAACAACACTTGTAATGTGCATGGCATGAGAACATAACTGTTTATTCAATTGAAACTGAAATCAACATAGAGCAAGTTACAACAACAAACATGTTAAAGAAACAGGTTTAAAACATACCTGTTGCGCCATTGGAGTTTCTATTGCATCCTTCAAATTTGAAATTAGTTGGTATGAGTAAATACAATTATGCAAGAGCAAAGGAGTATGAACCATAGCTACGGAACTTGACCTGAGAACAATTCTTCTTCTGCTTTAAGCGTTGACTTGGGGTTCGGGGTGGTGGTCCTCGTGCTTTGGGCACTGCAGTTGCCTTACTAACTGCTTGTGTTTGGGTGCTCTATGGTGGAGATGGTGCTGTGTCAACTGGAACTTGGTTACTATCTGCTGGGGTTGGGGTTAGAAGGGGTGTAGCAGGTTCTCTGTCCAACTGGGTAGGGGTACAATCTGCGTGAGTCTAGGTTATGTGTGGTGGGGCTGGTTCTTGTGCAAGTACAACCGTGGTCCTATCTGCATCAACAGGTAGCATGATCTTTTCTGAAGACCGTGTTTTTACTCCCACACATACTGCCATCACCCCCTGCAATTCAAATGGGTGATAAACAAGAAAGTAATTGAATGTACAAACATTGTAAGAAAACAGGGCATGAAATAATTCACATTTATGTTGTCTAACCAAACAAAATAGCATGACATAATTTCACATATATGATGGCTAATTAAACAGGATAGCATGACACAATTTCACATGTATGATGGCTAACTAAATAAGATAGAATGACATACTTCAAAATATGATGACTATGTAAACAAGATGACATGATATAACTATATGATGTGTCTATTAAAGTGGTTGGCATGCCATAATTCACAAACATGTCGTCAATGGAAACATGATGGCATGATATAATTCGTGGATAGAATGACATAATTCAAAATATGATGACTATGTAAAGAGGATGAGATGATATAACTATATTATGTTTTTAGAAAATGGGTTGGCATGCCATAATTCAGATACATGTTGTCTATGTAAACATCATGGCATGATATAATTCAATATATGATTTATATACTAAGCAAATGAGCAAAGGACAATCACATATATGATGTATCAACTAAGGAGATGACATTCAATATTGTGTATATGATGTAAAAAATAAGCATTGCAAGACAACATATGCATGATATGAGTAATATAACCCTGCCAAGTTTGAGCATACACCTCAGGAGGATAATAGGACTGGTCATCTGCCTCTGAATCCTCCTCTGAGGAGCTATTTGTAACTAGCAACATATCTGCTTCAGCAGGTAGCATTGTCTGCTTTGAAGACCTTGTTTTCACTCCAGATTTCTCCATCACCAGTTCAAATGCCCGATGCACATGAAGAGCAGTTGAATATACCAACATTGTCAACAAATGCAATGAGTAATACAAAAAAAGGACGACATGATATAATTCACATATATGACGCTTGGCTAAACAACATGGCATTGCATAATTCACATACATAATGCCTTGCAACAAGATAGCATTGCATAATCCACATATATAATGTCTTGCAACAAGATGGCATTGCAAGATTTACATACATGGTAATTAGACACTAAATAGGTGGCATTCACACAAAGCATCTCTAAACTAAGCAAATGACATGCCAATGCAAGACACTATATCCACGATATGAGCAATATAACCCTACCAAGTTAGAGCATGCACCTTGGGGGGGGGGGATAGGACTGGTCATCTGTCTCTGAATCCTCCTCTGAGGAGCTATCCATAACCAACAAGACATGCGCTTCATCAGATAGCATTGTCTGCTCTGAAGACCTTCTTTGCACTCCAGTTTTTTCCATGACCGTGTCGAATGGTTGATGCACATGAAGAGTAATTGAATGTACTAAATTTTTTGACAAATTTAATACGTAATAAAAAATGATGGCATGATATAATTCACATATAAGATGACTGGCTAACCAGGGTGGCATTGCAAAATTCACATATATGATGCCTGGCTAAACAAGATGGCATTGCATGATTCACATATACGATAAAGAAACTAAATAGATGGCATTCACACAAAGCATGTCTAAACTAAGCAGATGACATATTTGATGTATAAAGTAAGCAATGCAAGGCACCATATGCATGATATTACCAACATCAGCATGCCAAGTTAGAGCGAAGACCTCAGGGGGTAAATAGGAGTGGTCTTCTCCTTCAGAATCCCCCTCAGAACAATTATCTTCCTCTTGATTACAATCCGAAATGGGTGGAGGGGGGTTTGCCTTTGTGCCCACCATGGAGCGACATCTACATGAAATTTTATTGCCACACAAGGCTCGTCTCTTTTCCTCTACGTGTTCAGTTGCATTGTGTACAATAACTGGGATGCATAGGAATAAAACATAGTGAGATTATGTAAGGAGTTCATGCACAAATCCAGAGTGATGGTAGCAAACTGTGGATAGAACCGAAACCAATGATAGCAGGCAAATAATAGTTGTAGTTAAAAAATACAAATAATGACTCCTTTAATGTTTGTTTCCACCCAACATGAAACTCATAGTAGACAGATAGTCTTGATTGCTGCCCCAATATGTACCCCACAACCATTTAAAAGCTCAAGTTTGAGCATTAGTTTGGACCTGACTCGGAGTCTAATAGGTGAACAGGACGATAAAGTAGCATGTCATCATATTAAGCAATGCATAACGTAAGCAGACACTAAAGAGTGCAACATCTCTTGGGGACCCATGTAGTCCTCAAGGTCATCTTCTCAGTTGATGATGGTAATGCAGTTGTCATGGCTGCTAGCAGCAGGGAAGAAGATCTGAGGCGGCGAAAGATAGTTTGGAGGGTGGATCCCTGCTATGGTGAGCAGTTCCGTTGTTGGAGCAGCTGAGCTGGGGTGGAACACAACACGGCAGGAGCGGGACAAACCACACAAGGTTTTCTTTGACACATATCTGTAACAGAAGTAATTGTGTAAGGGCTTGTTTGAATTTGAGGATTCTAACAATGCAGGGATACGAAATACACATGAACAGGATAGGAATGCATGTGCAAAATAGAGAATTTAAAAACATAGGATTTCTGCCAATCTGGGTGTTTGGTTCGCAAGAATTGGAAGATCACAGGATGTCAAACCACAAAAAATGTACAGTTATAATGCTATTATGCTACTATCTCTTAGTCTTGTGCTTCATGTATAGGAATTTGAAAGGGAGAACAAGTGGATATTAAAATTCCTATGGTTTTAGTTTCAAGGAGACACTAAAGGAACAAATCCTACAGTTTTCCTTTGCTCCATTCCTTTGAACCAAATGCATGAATAGTAGTACCATAGGAAACTTTCCAACTCCTATGTTTTTCCTTCACTTTTCCTTTCAAGCACTGGTGATTCTAGTAGGCAGGCATGAGCTGGGAAAAGCCTACACTCAAAAAATGTTTTCGTGCTACTTCTACTACTTTGGACCCAGGCCACTGCCCTACTAGTTCAACTCCCAGGCCCATCTACAAATGCACAGCTCAAATGGGAGAGATAAATAATGATGGCATTCAAGAGAGTCCATCACGGATAGCTATGTTGCCTGGTACCTCACTGCTTGTCATATAGTAGGAGAAACTAATCGTATTTCACGTTACTACGTGTGCTTAGTGGACAATATATATATAACATGTAGAGTAAAAAAGAGAGGCAACAAGTGTACAACCTCTTTGGCGAAGCCATGTCGATCTCAACGTGATTGGGTTGGTCGGTGAGGATGCTCCGGCTGATTTGGTTGTCGGAGGAGGGGAAGAAGATCTTAGGCGTCTGGAGATGGAGCCCGGGGTACTGCTTTGCTGTGATGGAGGGTTTCATCATTGGAGCAGCTCCGGTGAGTTGTATGACAGCGAGGCTGAAGCAGGACAAGAGGGTCAACGTTAACTTGAGTCGAATTCTAATAGCATCTCCAATAGATGACATAAAATACATAACCACAAAGTGCTAGATGTAAAATACATCAGTTGCTCATCTCCGAACTTAACTGTCGAAAGTGAGTTTAACTGTCGAAACTGAATTTAATTGTCAAAACTGAATTTTGCTGTCCAAACTAAATTTTACTGTTTAAACGGAACGCACTAGTAGCAGTAGCAGCCGCGGCCGGAGCAGCAGCACGTGCGAGACCCGGGGTAGCTGGTCGTGTAGCAGCATCTCGGGTAGCATCTGCAGGGGCTCGAGGGAGAGCAGGATCTGTTGCTCGTGCAGCAGCAGTGCGTGCAAGAGTAGAGCAGCAGCGCAAGCAAGAGCAAGAGGGAGAGTAGCAGTGCGAGCAAGAGCAAGAGCAGACCAGGCAAGGGACCGAGAGAAAGAGCAGAGCTGCAATGCGAGCGAGAGCCAAATCAGCAGCAACTCCTATGGATGTGGATGTCGCTGAGGGAGTCCTGGATTAGGGGGGTATCCTAACAGCCGGACTATATACATCGTCCAGACTATAGAAGCGTCAAGATACAAGACTCAAGACTTCGGCCCGTGTCCGGATGGGACTCTCCTTTGCGTGGAAGACAAGCTTGGCGATCCAGATATTATATTTCCTTCCTTGTAACCGACTCCATGTAAACCCTAGCTCTCTGGTGTCTATATAAACCGGAGAGCATGGTCCTTAGAAGACCGATCACAATTACAATCATACCATCATAGTCCAGCTCTTAGGGTTTAGTCTCTACGATCTCGTGGTAGATCTACTCTTGTACTACTCATATCTTCAATATTAATCAAGCAGGAAGTAGGGTTTTACCTCCATCGAGAGGGCCCGAACTTGGGTAAACATTGTGTCCCTTGCTTCCTGTTACCATCAGTCTAAGACGCACAGATCGGGACCCCCTACCCGAGATCCACGGGTTTTGACACTGACATTGGTGCTTTCATTGAGAGTTCCTCTGTGTTGTCGCTGCAAAGGCTCGATGGCTCGTCTCGTTGTCAAGGATGACATCACCTCTGGGGGAGCGCTGGCTGTAGGCCAGACTCTCTGGCTTGGCGGCTTCATTATGACCGCCCCATCGGCTGTCGCGCCGACGATGGCCTCTCGGTTCATCATGCATAACCTTCGCATCAATTCGGAGCTTGCCGAGAAGATGGATCCGATTGAGTTCTCCTCGCTTAATGAGCTCTTGGATCGCATTGCCGCTTCGGGAGTCGCTACGGACTATGACTGGATTGGGCTTAAACCCGACCAAAGGGACATTAGATCCCCCCGGCCACCCACGAGATAGCGGTAGTGGAGGAACCACACGTGGGTTGCCCCTCAACTTTGAGGACGAGTTATGTCCGGATCACCGAACTCAATGAGCCGAACACCCACCCAAAGGAAGACATGACCCAGGTCCCGGACTTAGAATCGGGCGTTGGGCCGATGGGATTAGGTAATACTCCAGATCCCGAACTGTCAGGCTCGGAACTTCCCGTGCCCCCGAGCGTTAGATCGGATCAGAATCCGGATTCAGCCAATGACGCTCGCTCGGACTTAAACCGTCTCTCCCGTATCAGGCAGGAGCCCCAGGAGACGGTACACCGTTACTGGGCCAGATTTCTCCTTGCTCTTAACAAGGTCAAGAACTGCCACAAGGGGGACGTAGTCTCTCTTTTCTGCAGAAATTGCATGAACAAAGGACCCCTTAATGCTATAAGTCGCCGTGACATAGTGCACTTTACAGACTTGGCAACCATAGTACAGAAGTATTGTGCGATGGAAAGCGCCTGGAAGACCCAAGCAAAATTTTGGGATAGTACGGCCCTCACCAAAACCTTTGTCCAAACTAAACGGCCGAACTCTCGTAAGTCGACCAATTCAATTCCCAAGAAACCAAAGTCCGCCCCAGGGCGTGGAACCGTATTGGAAGGATGGCTCAATGGGCCATATAAGCTCCACAGTACGCCGGACGCAATACCAACCCATAACCTTAGGGCATGTTGGATACTCCGGCAGGTAGCAAAAAGTGGCGAGGATCTCCTCGAGTGCCACAAAGCAGAACAACATCCCGCCAAGGAACACAATATGATACTAACGGTCTTCGAGACCTTCGCCTCAAACAATAGGCGTAAGCGAGCTCATCGAAGCTCCGCTGAAATCTGCCATGTGGCAAAAATAAACCCGTGGAACGACACTGCTATAACTTTCAATGCCAGTGACGAACCCCAATTCCAGTCCATCTGGGCACCAGCCGCTCTGGTCCTTGGCCCAATAGTGGACGACTTTCGGCTCACTAAAGTACTCATGGACGACGGAAGCGGATTAAACTTAATCTACGAAGAAACACTCAAGAAGATGGAAATTGATAAAAGCCGCATTGAATAAAGCGACACAACCTTCAGGGGAATTATCCCTAGTCGGGAAGCACGGTGCGCGGGGAAAATCACACTCGATGTGGTATTCGGCACCCCAAAAAATTACAGATCCGAAGAAATCATGTTCCAAGTGGCTTCCTTCAGCAGCGGATACCACGCCCTTCTAGGGCGAGACGCGTTTGCAAGCTTTCAAGCTATACCCCATTACGGGTACATGAAGCTTAAAATGCCTGGACCCAATGGAATTATCACTCTAGCTAGTGATCCAGATGTCGCACTCCGTGTCAAAAACAAAACTGCAGCACTAGCCTTGGAAGCACTATCCGAAGACCTACCAGCAGAAGAATTAACAACGTTGTGCGCCACCGTGGACTGGGACGACATGATACTCGACAAGCGACCCAAGTCCACCTCATTCAAACCCGCAGACGAGATAGTCAAATTTCAAGTCCACCCAACGGACCCCACGAAGACAGCTTCCATCGGGACATAGTTGAACCCCGCTATGGATGCTGCACTGCGCGGCTTCTTACGCGAGAATTGGGATATCTTCGCCTGGCACCCATCGGACATGCCGGGCATCCCGCGCGAATTGGCCGAACACAGCCTTAACATGCTGAAGGGATACAAACCTGTTAAACAGACCCTAAGGCAATTTTTAGAGCCCAAACAGCAAACCATGGGGGAGGAGCTAGCCAAGCTACTTGATGCCGGATTCATCAGAGATATCAAACATCCGAATTGGCCGGCGAACTTGGTGATGGTACCAAAGAAGGACAAATCCTGGCGCCTGTGCATCGACTTCAAAGACCTTAACAAGGCTTGCCCCAAGGATCCCTTTCCCCTCCCTCACATTGATCAAATCATCGATGCCACAGCAGGACACGACTCGCTGTGTTTTCTCGACGCATACTCTGGATACCATCAAATAAAGATGGCAGAATCCGACCAAGCTGCAACAGCTTTCATAATGCCATATGGCCCTTTCTACTTCAACACTATGCCTTTCGGGCTTAAGAATGCTGGAGCAACCTATCAACGCATGATTCAAACATGCCTGGAAAAGAAAATCAGCAAAATAGTGGAGGCATACGTGTACGACGTAGTCATAAAAACAAGACACATCGAAACCCTAATAGATGACTTGAGGCTTACGTTCGACAACCTACGAACATAAGACATCAAGCTGAACCCGGAGAAATGCGTTTATGGCGTCCCCTCCGGAAAACTGTTGGGCTTCATCGTTTCCAATAGAGGAATTGAGGCTAATCCGGCAAAAATCCAAGCTTTGTCGCAGTTGGCTATACCAACAGACCTCAAACACATCCAGAAACTAGCTGGATGCGTGGCTGCTTTGAGCCGCTTTATCTCCAGGTTAGGGGAAAAGGCATTGCCTCTTTACTGCCTTCTTCAGCGCACCGAACACTTCGTGTGGACGGATGCAGCCGCAGCCAGACTCGATGAAATAAAGACCTTATTGGCCAATAATTAATCCTAACAGCGCCAAATATCGGCGAACGTATGCTGCTGTACATAGCTGCAACACATCAAGTTGTAAGCGCAGTACTCGTCGTCGAACGAGAGGTTGACGGATGCAAATTCCCGCTACAGAAGCCGGTTTATTACGTATCCATGGTCCTCACCCCATGCAAATCCCGATACCCACACTATCAAAAAATAGCATACACGGTCTTCATGGCATAAGCTATGACACTACTTTCAGGAGTGTTCGATTATGGTGGCCTCCGAAGTACCACTAAACGATATAATAAATAACAGCGATGCCACGGGCCGGATCGCCAAATGGGCCATTGAGCTCCTTTCATTTGACATAATATACAAGCCTCGCCGGGCTATCAAGTCGCAAGTATTAGCTGACTTTGTCACTGAATGGACGAAGGCCGAACTCCCTAAAGAGTACGGCACATACTCTAACTGGATCATGCACTTCGACGGCTCTAAAATGCTGGCCCGACTGGGAGCGGGTGTAGTCCTGACGTCTCCCACCGGAGACACGGTCCAATACGTCCTCCAAATATTATACACAAACTCCAACAATGCAGCCGAATATGAGGCTCTGTTGCACGGTCTTCGGATGGCAGCCTCTATGGGCATTCAACGCCTAGAGGTGCGCGGGGATTCAAACCTCGCAATATCACAAATAAACGGAGACTTTGATGCCAAGGATCTGAAAATGGCGGCTACCGTAATGCCGTCCTTAAAATGTCAGCTCGGTTCGAGGGGCTCGAATTTCACCACGTGGTTCGAGAAAACAATCAAGCGACAGATGTCCTTGCCCGTATCGGCGCTAAACGCGACCCTGTACCACCTAACATATTCCTGGAAAGGCTGTTTAAGCCATCCGTGATATGGGAAGGGGAGTCCAGCAATACCAGCACCGATCCGAATACATCCCCAGATTCTGAACTATCAGACATAATCGGAGGTTCTACCACCGAAATAACATCGTCAGCCCACGAAATAATGGCTGTCATTGCCCCGTGGACTGAGCCTTTCTTGGCCTACCTAAATAGGCAGGAGCTCCCTGAAGACCAAAATGAAGCATGCTGCATTGTATGGCGTTCTAAAGCTTACAAAGTCCATGAAGGGGAACTCTATAATAAAAGTGCGACCGGAGTGCTCCAAAGGTGCATCTCCGAAGAGGAAGGGCGGCAGCTCTTGGCTGAAATCCATGCCGGACTGGGCGGGCACCACGCTGCGGCTCGAGCACTAGTCAGCACGGCCTTCCATACAGGTTTCTATTGGCCGACGGCCCGAGCAGACGCACAGGACCTTGTCCAACACTGCGTCGGTTGCCAGCTCTTTGCCAATCAGAGCCATATGCCCCCTACCGCTCTCCAAACAATCCCCATAACTTGGCCCTTCACGGTTTGGGGGCTGGATATGGTTGGACCCCTTAAAGGGGGAAGCCACAAGAAAAAATACTTACTGGTCATGGTTGACAAGTTCACCAAATGGATAGAAGCCAAACCAGTGAAAATGGCCGAATCCGGACCAGTAATAGACTTTATATCCGGGCTCGTACATTGATACGGTGTCCCCCACAACATCATCACTGATAATGGCTCAAATTTCACGACCGATGAGGTGAAAGCTTGGTGCGGCAAAATGGGCATTAAGCTTGACTATGCTTCCGTCTACCATCCTCAAACAAATGGCCAGGTCGAACGGGCAAACGGTCTCATCATGAGCGGCATCAATCCCAGACTAGTGCGATCCTTGACAGAGTTGGATACCCATTGGGTCGAGGAGCTCGACTCCGTACTCTGGGGGCTGCGGACCATGCCGAATCGCACCACCGGATATACACCATTCTTTATGGTGTACGGTGCGGAAGCAGTACTACCCTGCGACATAATACATGATTCGCCACGCGTACGCATGTACGAAGAGAAGGAAGCCGAGCTAGATCGTCAGGATAACTTGGATGCCCTGGAGGAGGAGCGCGACATCGCGAAGGCCCGTTCCGCATTCTATCAGCAATAGGCTCGACGATACCAAAGCAGAGAAGTGCGGGCCAAAACTTATAATATTGGCGAACTCGTTCTATGCTTACCAGAGAAGAAGAAGGACAAGCTCAAACCCAAGTGGGAAGGCCCCTTCATCATCGACAAAGTTCTCACCGGAGGAGCGTACCGCTTACGCAATGCGTCTGATAATAGACTCGAGCCGAACCCATGGAACGCGGCCAGACTTCGGAGATTCTACGCCTAGCGCCGAACTCAGTGTTCGTCTCCTTAACCCTCCTTTTTCAATTATGCTTCCTCCCTTTTTTCCTTTCTCGCTCTTTTTCTCTTCACACAAAGTATTTAATACAGTACGGATTCCCGGATTATTCCGTCCGCACTATGTGTGCAATTAATACCTGGAGGCTTCCTATACGGAAGCTAAACATAACTTACTCTAAAGGGCTTTTTGCCCATCAACATGTATTTTCGATGTGTGCCTTTCGGGTCCAGCTTGGTGTAGCGCGTCTTCACCATAGCCCATGCTTCTCTTGCACCTTGCCGGCAGGCTGATATCTTCCACAAACGGAAGCGCCGCCGTGCTCCTTGAAGCATGTCCACAAGCCCCCCCATGCCATTTGGCGGGGAGCTTGATGGCCACAGAGACTGCGTAATGCCCTGCATCACCTACCTAGCTTGCTCGTGCAGTTGTGAGAGGTCCTGCAGTAAGTCACCTGCAGATGCGGGCATCTCCTCCTCAGGGCGACCCGTTAGCATTCCTACAAACACAACTTTTTCAATATACTTCCTCGCCGAACTATGCTACAGTTCGTCTAGGCACTTACCATACATGCCGCGGCGAAACCTTTTGTTCTCCTTTACGGAGTCCGCCAGCTGCGCACGGATGTCTTTCAATTCTACGCCCAGCTGAACATTGGCATCTTGGAGAGCATTCTTCTCCTGCTTAACTTGCGTAAGAATGCGCTCACCGGCCTTTAGTTGCCTCTGGAGATGCGACTCATCATCCCTCCCGCCCTCCGGATTTACTCTGGGGTTGTCTACAGAACTTTCTGTTAAATTTGTCATACCAGCCAGTTGCCAACTGGTGCGTTTTCATATAATTGAGATAAATGTTACCATATGAGGCCTTCTGGGATTCCTCTAGCTTGGCAACTGTGGCCCTCAGTTGGGTCTTGCACTCCTCTAGCTCCCGAGACAATTTCTCATTCTTATCTACAAGAACATGCGCATAAATTGATGCTTAAAACTGTTGTTTCAACCGTTTCAAGTCTCACGGGCTACTACTATACATACTCATCAAACTTTCTTACCCGTATATCTTTGGTATACTGGACTGTCGCCCGAGCGAGTCCGCTTTGAGCATCTTGGATGTATATGTCTCCCGAATTGAAAGCATTAAATGCCTCTTCCAAAAAGATGTTGTTGCAAAGCACGGCCCGTCGACGCCGGTGATGCATGGCGCTCTCTACTTCCGAATTTGTGGCAGAGAGCATATCTGCGTCCTCTGTCGGAGGACTATGCGGTGTCGGCCCTACGTCCGCCTCCTCTCTCGAAGTTGGTCCTGGAGCCCGACTGGTGGAGGTGTGGTTGGCGGGATCCCCGGATATAGTCCGGATGCTCCTCTTCCTGCCATGATGTAAAGGGCGCTGTTATACTTCAAATAAACAATAATTACATGACAGGTTGTTTTCTTACCTCTGTAGAGACGTGTCGGCTCTAACCGCCTTCCTCTTGAGCCTATCCAATCCGGACGCTTGTGGCTAACGGGTCCCTAGGGGCTCGGCCCTGCGCTCCGAACGTTGCTTCTGCAAAAAACGCGACACTTCAGGGATAAGGTGTGACATCAGGAAAGAGTCCTCTTCGAAGGATCGAGTCTTCGGCTTGGCTTACACGCGACAAGGGTAGCAGTCCGGATAATCAGCAGTAATGGCCATTGAGGCGCCGTCACGGCTCGCCTGATAAAATATCCCGTCGACAAGCTCCACGGCCGCATCTGGGTCTTCTTCGAGTCCTGGATCCAGGGCCCTTTCAAGGACCTCTAGCTGCGGGGAAGGGCTGGAGATTCCTTCTACGGCCCTCCTCAGCTCCTGCTCGGAAATATCGATGCAGGTAACTTTAGCAAAGAACGCCACAATAAGTGAAGCGAGAAAATAAATGACGACTTACACAGTTTGGGGGGTTATACATGGAGAATCCGTCCCGCGGTTTGATGTGGAGGAAGTCTTCCTCTTATCCTTTGTATAGGTCGGACAGTATCCTTGCCAGAGCGGTGGGGGAGTCCGGACCCTTACGGCCATAGTGGGTGGCATCGTCCGTCCCGTTGAAGTGCCACATGGGATTGCCCCGATATTGAAGCGGTTGCACTCCCCGCAGTATGCGTATTGCCATGACCTCGACTATCGTCAGTCCGAATTTGGCCAGTAACTTTATCCTGCTCATCAGGAAATGTATTTCTCTGGAATCCTCTTCTTGGGGGCCTCAGGGGCGCCAACTTAGACGTGCCCTCGGCGGGGTGTTACTGAACTTGGGGAGTCCTGTCCGGACTGGATCCGGAAGGGGAGCATCGTCGATATAAAACCAGTCGGAAGCCCAGTTGTCTGGAGCCTTCTTGGGAGTGCCGGATAGGTATCCGGTCTCAGCGATATGCCATACTTAGGCCCCGCCCACTTGACATAGGGATTCTCTCTGGTTGCGGGGGACAAGGCAGAACAACTTCTTCCACAATCCGAAATGAGCCTCGCAGCCTAGAAATAGCTCACAAAGGGCAACATACCCTCCTATATGTAGTATGGAGGTTGGGGTAAAGTTGTGCAACTGGAGGCCATAGAACTCCAGAAGACCACAAAGGAATGGATGAATAGGAAACCCTACGCCCCTTAACAGATGCGGAATTAAGCATATTCGCTCCTCTGGAGACGGATTAGGAGATCTCTCTGCTTGTTCTCCGCCGTTATAGGTGGCCACTCCAGCTCGGACAGGGACCATGAACGCCGGCGGGAGGAGCCCTTGGGTTTGTAACTTTATCAAACGGTTATGAGAAACTGAACACTCTCCCCAGCCCCCTGGATTGGGGCAAGGGGAGCAAGCAGAAGAGCTGCGACGATCGGCCATGTTGGAATGGTTTTTTCTGGGCGCTCTGTTTGATGCTTGCTCGAGGAGGGAGAGTGGGGTTTGGATCTAGGAATCCCCCATCTCTTCAAATAGACGGTTATCCCGAAGGACCGAGGGTGGCAAACGCAAAAATGCCTGGACTCCTCGCATTCGCTCGACACGTGGAAATGGTCATTATTGAAACACTGAAGCCGAGGAGTACAACATTGATGAGATCCTGGACACTGTTCGTCATGATGGGTACATTGGAGTATTCGGAGGAGGAACCCGCCTTGCAATGCCGAAAACAAGACTTCACGCCGGACTCATCGTCATTGAAGCCTGGTTCAGGGGCTATTGAGGGAGTCCTGGATTAGGGGGTATCTGAACAGCCGGACTATATACATCGTCCGGACTATAGAAGCGTCAAGATAGAAGACTCAAGACTTCGGCCCGTGTCCGGATGGGACTGTCCTTTGCGTGGAAGACAAGCTTGGCGATCCGGATATTATATTTCCTTCCTTGTAACCGACTCCATGTAAACCCTAGCTCTCCGGTGTCTATATAAACCGGAGAGCATGGTCCTTAGAAGACCGATCACAATTACAATTATACCATCATAGGCTAGCTCTTAGGGTTTAGCCTCTATGATCTCGTGGTAGATCTACTCTTGTACTACTCATATCTTCAATATTAATCAAGCAGGAAGTAGGGTTTTACCTCCATCGAGAGGGCCCGAACCTGGGTAAACATTGTGTCCCTTGCTTCCTGTTACCATCAGTCTAAGACGCACAGATCGGGACCCCCTACCCGAGATCCACCGGTTTTGACACCGACAGTCGCCGCCGTGGGAGCGACGCTGTGGAGGAAGTGGCTGGCGATGCCGCCGTGGATGGAGTTGTGTCATGTCGGCTCGGGACCGAGCACTGGCAGCACCGTGAGATTGAATCAAGAAGAAAATGTGGTGATTAGTGTAGACCTCTTTGGTGGCGCTGATTAGGCCTCAGCTTCATCCGAGGAAACGGTGATGATGCTGCTCTTCCGATGGTGCAGGTGAGGCGGCGGTATGGGAACGGAGGTGGTGTGAAAGACGAGGGGAACATCGGGGCAGCTCCTGGGTGGTGGAGGATGGGGTGGCTGAACCAGCGGGACGACGAGATCGACGACAGATCCTCATCCGGTGTGGTGGATGAGGGACGTCAAGGTGTTGCTGTGGATGACTATCGGTGTCAAAACCGGCGGATCTCGGGTAGGGGGTCCCGAACTGTGCATCTAAGGTTGATGGTAACAGGTGCCGGGGGACACAATGTTTACCCAGGTTTGGGCCCTCTCTATGGAGGTAATACCCTATTTCCTGCTTGATTGATCTTGATGAATATGAGTATTACAAGAGTTGATCTACCACGAGATCGTAATGGCTAAAACCCTAGAAGTCTAGCCTGTATGATTATGATTGCCTCTACGGACTAAGCCCTCCGGTTTATATCGACACCGGAGGGGACTAGGGTTGTACAAAGTCGGTTACAGAGAAATGAATCTTCATATCCAGGTGCCAAGCTTGTCTTCCACGCCAAGGAGATTCCCATCCGGACACGGGAGAGAGTCTTCTGTCTTGTATCTTCACGGCCCAACAGTCCGGCCGTCTGAGGACCCCTTAATCCAGGACTCCCTTAGTAGCCCCTGAACCAGGCTTCAATGACGAGGTGTCTGGCGTGCGGATTGTTTTCCGTATTGGAAGGCGGGTTCCTTCTCGGAATACTCCAAAATAGTCTTTGAACACAAGAATCGTGTCCGATTCTGCAAGACAAATTCCACGCACAACCACAGAGAGTATAATATTTCATGAGTGCAATCCACTGACAATTTTTTGTAGCGTGACATCACGTAGCTGCCCGGCCATTATTTTGAACCGTTTTTTAGCCTGCCGCTCCATATTTCGATATGCGGTTTCATTGGCACGTCTTGTCAAAGTAGATATCGTGTCCCCTTATTGCATGATTCTCATTAATACGGGTATGGGTAACCCAACCGTTCTGTTGGCATGATTCCTTGGGAATAGGCAGGTTTTAAGGCCTAGGCGGGGGCGTTTGATATTCATCGCCTTTATAAAGGGCTAAGACCCGTTTTTTCTCCTTTACGCCAACCCTTTCCTCAACCTCTTCCACCTCGAGTTCTAGCACCCAAGGTTCAATTTAATCACTTCGAGCTTCCCAGTCATGTCCGGACTTAGCCCTCAAGACCGGTGGGTGGCTTCCTCTGTCACAGAGGAGGATATCACGAAGCTCCGGGAGGCAAGATACCTGACCACGGAAATCCCCCATAGGCTTCCTGCTCAAGGGTAGGTTATTCCCACTTCCAAATCCGGCGAGAGGGTCGTATTCATCTCTCACTTCCTCCGAGGGCTAGGGTTCGCTCTTCATCCCTTCGTTCGAGGGCTCATGTTCTATTACGGGCTAGATTTTCACGATCTAGCTTCGGACTCCTTTCTTCACGTCTCGGCATTCATTATCGTGTGTGAGGCCTTCCTCCATATTCCCCCACACTTCAGCTTGTGGCTCAAGACCTTTAATGTGAAGCCGAAGGTAGTAGACGGGAAACAAGCAGAGTGCAGTGGTGCTGCAGTGAACCAAACTCACCAATACTCCTTGGCCAAGAGGCTCCTTCACAGAAACTTCCAACCTATGGCAGCAGGAGTGGTTTTACATCACTGAACCCCGCGGTACCAAGTGGGCAGCTACACCTGCGTTCTGATCTGGCCCTCCATTACAGCTTGCATCATGGATTAATAAGTGGCTGGATTGGGGATCAATTGATGAAGTGCAGATGCTGCAAAGCCGCATTCAGAGCCTCATTGAAAAGGACACCGGTCTTATCAACGTAATCAAAGTAATGCTAGTCTGTCGGGTCCTACCATGCCAGCGACAGCCTCTCCTCGTGTGGGAGTTCAATCCGGAAGGACTATGAACCCTTCAACACTTCTTCGGCACGACGCTCAGAGGAATGTGGAAATTATTCTTCGGGACACGGAAACAGTGGCCGGATACTATAGAATACATCGGCCTTGACTGCAACCATCCGGATACCTCGGTAAGCACTCGACTCCTGAACACATCTTAGTTAAATTTCTCATAACAATATACTGAGAAAACCATACTCGGCCACGGCTGGATAAAGAAGGCGGAGAGAATTAGGTGTTCGGCGCCTCTTCCCGAAGACTCAACTGATCTGGTGTTAACAAGGATGCTGGTTCTGGCACCATATCAAGTGCCGGCGAAGGAAGACAAGGAGGAGATCAAGAAGGCTCAGGGTGGCCCCCATTCTAGAGGTACACCAGACACCTCGTCCGGGGAGATTGGAACTCCCTCTTCCGAAGATGAAAGGGAAGGACAAACTGACATCCCTTGTCTCCATGGGAAGAAGAGGACCGCCTCCGAGGACATGAAGATAAATGCTTCTAAGCGAGGGAAGATATCCCTGTCAGGGGGTTCTGTTCGGGAGGCGACGTTGTCATGCAGTTCCTCCGTAAGGACAAGCCCTTAGCTGAATCGTAAGTGAACAAGGGTGTTTTAAACATATCCCATTCTTTCCTGGTTGCGAGGGTAATATTTAAAATATATGTTTGAAGTCCGGCATGCAGCCTTCCTCAACAGTCCTCCTCCTCGGGGGATCTTCTTCTAGAGATGATGGAGAGCGAGACGCCTCCATAGATCTCCCCGCCCAATGGGGCAGACAACCACGATGTGTCATCCCAGAGGAACTCTCCCGATCAACAAGCGGTGTGAGGGACAATGAAGACTAGGCCCGAAGGTGACACTTCAGCCATCCAGGGTCCGGTGTGTGTGTCAGATATCGGGTTCCGGCAAAACCCTTGAGGTTCAAAAACTGGGGTGCGCACGAAGCTTTCCCCCTACCGAAACACACCCTCAGCCTCACCACGATCTCCAAGCTAGCTCGATGAACTCACAATGCAAGAGACGCAAGATTTATACAGGTTTGGGCCATCGTTGTGGTGTAATACCCTACTCCTGTGTGTGGTGTGGTGGATTGCCTTTTGGGCTGATGATGAACAATATAAGGGAAGAACAGCCTCGTGAGGAGAGGTGTTCTTGTGGTTGGCGAGCTTGTGTGGGTGAGGATGATCTGAATCATTCGTCCCTTCTACTGTGGTGGCTAGCCCTATTTATAGAGGCCCTGGTCCTCTTCCCAAATATTGAGCGGGAAGGGATCCAACAACGACCATTTTTAAAGGGGACAACTAGTACAAGCTAACCTGAGTAAAGGTGGTCTTCGCCTGCCAAAGGCGCTGGTGGTGACGCCGTCTTGGGCTCCATGGTGACCTCCATCCTGCCGTCCTGCTGGTCTTGGTCTTGTTGCATATATATGGAAACCTTTGCCTGATGCCTCGGTACTCCACGCCTGCGCTTGCTCCCTTAGCACCAAAGAGGAAACGAGGACACTGCGCGGGCTGGCGCCCGCCTGGCCTTGGTCGTCATGGCTTGCGTCACGGGAACCTCACGAGGTACCCCTTGCCTTGATCTCTCCGCCTCCTCGTGAGCCTGCCTGGTGAGGCCACTCCTGACGAGGCCTTGTGTCGTCCGCCCTGCGAGGCTTGGCCCCTCGCGACGGTCTTGTGGGTTGGCTGATGAAGACAGGACGTACTAGGCCACTAGTGGAGCCACACCGCAGGCCGCAGGCAGGCTAGTCTAGGGACCCCTGTTCCCAGAACGCCAACAGTAGCCCCCGGGCCCGAGGCGCGCTCGGACTTGGCTTAGTGGCGAAGCCAAAGGGCAAGTGCGGAGCATCGCGGGCCCCAACAGCCTGCGTCCTTGGTCGACGCATGGTGACTGATTGGACATGGGCGTCTCCGCTTCCCTATGCTGCCTTGGCAACTGCCCGATTGACAAAAGGCTGTCACGGGCAAGGCTTGCCTTCATTGCTTTCCTTCGTCTTGCTCCAGATCCCCTTCCTTGCTCCTTGCTTCCGAAATCTCTAGATCCGTTCCACTCCTTCCCTTTCAGCGAGCGATGGTGCCCCGCAGGGCCACGGTTGATGCACTGCCGGCTTGGTACGAGCCGGCCCTAGCATGCCCAATGTCTCGGAGAATAATCTCGCTGTCGGTGTCAAAACTGGCGGATCTCGGGTAGGGGTCCTGAACTGTGCGTCTAAGGCTAATGGTAATAGGAGGCGGGGGACATAATGTTTACCCAGGTTCGAGCCCTCTTGATGGAGGTAATACCCTACTTCCTGCTTGATTGATCATGATGATATAAGTATTGAAAGAGTTGATCTACCACGAGATCGTAGAGGCTAAACCCTAGAAGCTAGCCTATGATTATGATTGTTCTCGTCCTACGGACTAAACCCTCCGGTTTATATATACACCATAGGGGGCTAGGGTTACACATAGTCAGTTACAGAGAAAGGAATCTTCACATCCGAATCGCCAAGCTGGCCTTCCACGCAAAGAGAGTCCCATCCGGACATGGGACGAAGTCTTCTATCGTGTATCTTCATAGTCCAATAGTCCGGCATACACATATAGTCCGGCTGTCCGAGGACCCCTTAATCCAGGACTCCCTCAGTAGCCCCTGAACCAGGCTTCAATGACGATGAGTCCGGCGCGCAGATTGTCTTTGGCATTGCAAGGCGGGTTCCTTCTCCGAATACTCCAAAGTAGATCTTGAACACAAGAATCGTGTCCTGATTGCAAAACAAATTCCACATACCACGGTAGAGGGTACAATATCCCACGAGTCCAATCTGCTGACAACTCATAGCATGACCTCACGCCTTGGCCCGGTCTTTATTCGAACCGTTTTTATCCTGCCCTTCCGCATTTCGAGGAGCGGTTTCATTGGCACGTCTTGTTGAAGCAGAGATTGTGTCCCCTTATCACGGGATTCTCATCAATGCGGGCATGGGTAACCCAACCGTGCCATCAGCATGGCGCTTGGGAAATAAGCGAGTTTTAGGGCGAACGAGGAGGTGCATGATTTTTACTGCCTTTATAAAGGGATAAGGATTCCCCTCCTTCACCCACGCCCTTTTCTTCCTATGCTCATTCATCCTCGAGCTCCAACGCCCAAGCACCCATCTCCTCTGCCCCAAAAAACACTCCAATCATGTCCAAATCCAGAGCTGGAGGCAAGTGGATGGCCTCATCCGTCAAGAAGGAAGACATCAAGAAGCTCCGGGAGGCCGAGTACTTGTCCAAATACATCGCTCATCGGCTTTCGACCAAGGGGCAGATCATCCCCACCCCGGAGCCCCAAGAAAGGGTGGTATTTATCTCCCACTTTGTCCGCAGGCTGGGGTTCCCCCTCCACCCGTTCGTCCGTGGACTGATGTTCTACTATGGGCTGGACTTCCACGACTTGGCCCCTAACTCCATCCTCAACATTTCGGCATTCATTGTCGTGTGTGAGGCCTTCCTCTGCATCCCACCTCACTTTGGCCTATGGCTGAAGACCTTCAATGTGAAGCCAAAGGTGGTGAGCGGTGAACAAGCGGAGTGCGGATGCTCTATGGTGGGCAAAATGCCTAATGTCACCTGGCCCGAAGGCTCCTTTGTGGAGACTGTAAAGGGGTGGCAATCAGGGTGGTTCTACATTAGCGAGCCGCGCGGTGCCCACTGGGCGGCGACCCCCGAATTCCGATCCGGAGTCCCCATGCGGCTCACCTCCTGGCAAGGGAAGGGTTTAGCCTAGGGCTCAGCGGAGGAAATGAACGGGCTCCAGACATGTGTCCAGAACCTGATTGACAAGAAAATCAAGCTTGTCAACGTGGTCCAGGTCATGCTCTTCCACCGGATTCTTCCGTGCCAGAGCCGGATTTGTAACCTGTGGGAGTTCGGCTGGGCCAAGCACCAGACGCTGCTGGAGCTCTTCAATACGACACACAAAGACATCTGGAAGGTGCTTTTTAAGGCCGGTGAGGTACCACCGCCCACGTCCGAAGATCACGGGCTCAACGCAGAACACTGGGCTAATTCGGTAAGTTCTTTTATGTTAGCAAGGCACATCCTTTGCCGGCATATCTGCAGGAGGAACCTAAGCCTCCATGTCGATCTTTCGGGACTGGGTAACGATAGCGGAGCAGATCGACTGTCCGGCTCCACTGCCCAAAGATCCAGAAACACCTCTTCTGACGAAGATGATGTTTCCGGCGCCTTATGAGGTGCCGAAGAAGAAAGTCAAGAAGGCGGCCAAGGGGACCAGAGGGGGTCTCCGCCGCAAGGGTGTCTCAGACGTGACGTCCGAAGACACCGAGATGCTTTCCTTCACCGGGGACGACGATGTGGAGGAGGAGGAGGCCCGTTCTCCCCCCATTGGGGGAAAAAGAAGAGGAAGGCCTCCGCACACGGGGAGGCCGAGGCGTCCAAGAAGGGAAAAATCTCCTTTCCGGACTACTTCGCCGCAGCCACCAACAACAGCGAGGAGTGGGGGGCCAGGGTCAAGCCCCTGGCTAAATTGTAAGTATCCAGACACGGTAATATTTACGGTTTTTCACTTTATCATTTTTAATGTGTTAGACCATGCATCTGCAGTCCGGCCCAGTCCAACATCGAGCTATCCTCCTCTTCGAGGGGGTTGCTGGACCCATCAGCGATGAACAGCGGGTCCCTACAAATGGCCACCTCCGATAAGGCCACAGACAACACCGAGGTGTTATCTCGAAGGATACCGGGCCAAGGGGAGGTCGTTCCGCTGACACTGGAGGAAAAAGGCCCGGTTGCCGAGCACACGGGGGAAAGACCCCTACAGACCCCGATGATGGGGGCCGTATCTAGTTCGGTCCTCAGCCGGATACGGCTCCAGAGACCCAAGTGGCTCCGGATTCAGGCAGGCAGCCTCTCCCGAACGAGGGGGGACAGCCCCCTCCACCGGTGACCTCTGTCCATCCAGAGGCACCGGGTAGATTGCTGGAAGCGCTACAAGGCGCTTCCATCATGGAAGAACACCATACTCTTATGAGTACGGTGATTGAGAAAGTCCAATCCACCAAAAACGGATTTATCGAAACCTGCATTAGCCTTCTAACCGGCTTTGAGGTAAGTAATATAGTTGTAAAATAATATCACCTTGTAGACAGTAGCCCCTGATGCTCTGTTCGGTGTTCGGAAAGAAAAAGCAAACAGAGGATCAAAATATTTTTCGCAGGAGTCTAACATAAAATGTCTGTGTGAATAAGCAAGCGTCGCTGGTAGCCGTTGCCGCTCGTACTGTGGAGGTCTCCGGCTTGACGCGGAATCTGGAGCGGGCCGAGGAAGAACTCGGCCTTGTGAAGAAGCAACTGGAGGATAGCCAAGGTATGCACTAACTGGTGCTTTATATTTGGGAAGGATGAAAAGTTCGTACTGACTGAAGTGTCATGAACTTTATTAGGGGCTGCGACCGAAGTAGCGTCCCTCAAGAAGGCGTTGGACGAGGCCAAGGACAAAGCGGCAAAGGAACACGCCGCGCACGAGAAGCAGGAGGCCCGGGTCGGCGAGGTCCAGCAAGAGCTCCAGGACGCCGTAAAAAAGTACGAGTCCTTGGAGTGTAATTCGAAGACTCCGGAGTTCAAACTTGCCAAGGCCCGCCAGAGCGCACAAGATGCCCGAGACGAAGCCCAGAGCGCCCTCCGGGAAATCCAGGTGGCCCAAGAGATCACGGCGGGTAAAAGGCTTTTATTATGCAAAGCAAGTGTGTGAATGAAACGTTTCCTTTGTTTACCCGAATTTGGAGTTCTACAGGAGCGTTTGCGGATCTGCCGCGCAGCATATCAGATGCTGCAGAATTCTTTCAAGCCGAAGAAGGGAGTTCTACGGAGAAGCTGTTCTGGTCTCAATACCTTGGATCAGAACATCCAGTGCCCCTTAGCGACCAGCTAAAACTGTTGGTCGAGCTGCACAAGGCGGCCGAATTGGCCATGAAGGATCTAATAGTCTGGCTATGGCCTGCCGAGCCCATGCCTAGTAGCTACTTCGGACTCGTGAAGCGGCTGGTCAGTGCCTGCCCTCGGCTTGATGCTATCAAGTGGTCGGTCTGCATTAAAGGTGCGCGGATGGCTTTCGCCCGCGCCAAGACGCACTGGGTGAAGATGGATGCCACAAAGTTGATGACCGAGGGTCCGCCCGAGGGCAAGGAGCGTCGCAAGCCCGAGAAGTACTATGATAGTGTCATGGAGGGATCCCGCCTTGTGGCGGAGCAATGTGCCAAGGATATCATTTTCCTGTGAAAGCATTATTTTATATTGTCTTGTACTATGGAACAAGGTCTTTATGTAATGTAATGCTTGTTATTTAAAATTTTACCTCCTGTGCAGCCGTTTATGAAATCTGAGAGCTGGCCAGTCGTCGGTTTTTGCCCCCACGTAGCTAGTATAGGGGTGTTCGGGATAAGTCTAAACACTCTTTATCCAAATTTTTGGTCCTTTAAGGAGGTGTTTAGCGCGACGAACAAGCCAATTGAACTATACAGCTTTATCACCCTCACTTAGCCATAGGAGTTCTACAATTTTAAATTTTGGCATTGACCCTAGTATTCGGAAGGCCGAAGTTGGGGCACTATACATGCCTAATCGGACGAAAATCGATTCCTCGCATAAAGCGGAAAAATCTCTAGTGATTTGAAAACCTCTCGAATAGCTGACCAGCTCTCGCTGCATCATGACAGTCAGTTTTCGGCTTTCTCTACTGAGGCGCTTGTCCGGAAGAACCGGGACACAATCGCAGTAGTTCTCCCTTTACTACCCTAGCCGATATACCGGAACGTAGGGTAGCAAGCACAGGAGCCGGGCAACCCAACTATTGACCAAATTCATGATTCAGAGCCGATGCATATACTGCTATAAGTTCAGGGTGCCGAACTATACTATAAAAGGGTTCGGACTTTCTTGCCGTTTTATGGGGTACAATGAAGCCCCTGGCGATTTAAGCGTACCAGAATGTACGGGTGCAATTGAAAATAAATGGACAAGAAAAAAATTAAGTAATGGGCAAACGCTGCAGATTATTTTTCATTGTGAGTTGATTGATACGTCAAGGCGTATCTATACAAAGTAGTGCAATAAGAAAATAAGGCTATTTAACATGCCACGACCAAGAGCGAGCTGCGTGCGGGTATTTAAAACAGGTATGACTATCGTTCGCAAAGACCACCTAGGTATTCCCTTGTACGTCCGAGCCCCTAGCTTTCTTGGCGTATCCGTCCCGCTACGGGTCCGATGAGCAGATTTATCAGAAAAGGCCTTGAGAGGTGAAAAAACCCGAAAGAAAGAGAAAAAGTGAAGGTATGCGGATCCAGGAGATATTGAGCCGCATTGTGGGCCGCAGTCTTAGTTGTGCCTCCGTCCATGCCCATGGTATTTTACGTGTGTAGTTGTGTACGCGCGGCACAAATTTCGCCGCTTTATTGGGGCTGGGACGAAGGCCGGATTGCTAGCTGAGCTGTGGACGAGCCGGATGGTCCTGTTGTAGAGTAGCGCAAACCTGCTTAACGGTGTCCGGGGGCTTTATTGCCTAATTGAGGTTTTGCCTAAGGAGGCTATTCTGTACTTCTGCTGCAAGGGCCGCGGTGTGCTCCTTAGTACGAAGGGAGCGCTCCATATTTCCATTGACTGTTATAACAGCGCGGGGTCCAGGCATCTGGAGCTTAAGGTAGGCATAGTGCGGCACCGCATTGAAACGGGCAAATGCGGTTCATTCGAGCAGTGCATGATAACCACTGCGGAAGGGGACGATATTGAAGAGTAGCTCTTCGCTTCGGAAATTATCCGGGGATCTGAAGACCACTTCCAATGTGATTGAGCCCGTGTAGTAGGCCTCTACACCTGGTATGCCACCTTTAAAGGTGGTTTTGGTGGGCTTGATCCTTGAGGGATCAATACCCATTTTGCGCACCGTATCCTGATAAAGCAGGTTCAGGCTGCTACCACCGTCCATGAGGACGTGTGTGAGGTGGAATCTGTCACTGATAGGGTCAAGCACCAGTGCGGCTGAGCCGCCATGACGGATACTGGTCGGATGGTCCCTTCGATCGAAGGTGATTGAACAGGAGGACCACGGGTTGTATTTTGGGGCGACTGGCTCCATCGCGTAGACGTCCCTTAGTGCATGCTTCCGCTCCCGTTTGGGGATATGGGTAGCATATATCATGTTCATCGTTTTCACTTGGGGGGGGGGACTTCTTCTGTCCCCCTGTGTTCGGCGGTCGGGGTTCCTCGTCGTTGTCACTTTGCGATCCCTTTTCCTTGTTTTTAGCATTTAACTTGCCGGCCTGTTTAAAGACCCAACATTCTCTATTGGTGTGATTGGCTGGTTTATTGGGGGTGCCGTGGATTTGACATGGACGATCGAGTACGCGGTCCAGATTGGACAGTCTCGGATTGTTTCTTTTAAATGTCTTTTTTCGCTGACCGGACTTAGAGCCACTGAATCCGGCATTGACGGTCGTGTCTTCGGCGTTATCGCCGTTATTTCGACGCTTGTGTCTATTGCGTCGGGGCTTGCCATTGCTATCTTTGGCTTCGAAAGTGCCAGGTTTGCTTGAGGTGCTATTGCTACGAGCTAGCCAGCTATCCTCGCCCGCACAAAAGCGAATCATGAGTGTCGTGAGGGCTGCCATGGACTTCGACTTCTCTTGGCCGAGGTGTCGGGCGAGCCACTCATCGCGGATGTTATGCTTAAAGGTCGCTAGGGCTTCGGCATCCGGACAGTCAACGATTTGGTTCTTTTTAGTTAAGAACCGAGTCCAGAATTTCCTGGCTGACTCTCTGGGCTGTTGGATTATGTGACTTAAGTCATCGGCGTCCGGAGGTCAGACATAAGTGCCCTGGAAGTTGTCAAGGAATGCGTCTTCCAGCTTCTCCCAACTGCTAATAGAGCTTTCTGGCAGACTGTTCAACCAGTGCCTAGCTGGCCCTTTGAGTTTTAGTGGGAGATACTTGATGGCATGGAGATCATCGCCGCAGGACATATGTATATGAAGAAGGAAGTCCTCGATCCATACCGCGGGGTCTGTTGTGCCATCATATGATTCAATGTTTATGGGTTTAAACCCTTCTGGGAATTCATGCTCCATTACTTCATCAGTGAAGCAGAGGGGGTGTGTGGCACCTCTGTGTCGGGCTATGTCCAGACGTAGCTAGAATGGAGCCGGTCTGCGGTATTCGGCCTGGACAGGTTTGTGCTTGTTATATCCGGCTTGGCAGCCATCGTTGCACGTTGGGGCGCACCCCCGTGATCTGAAGATCGATCTGGTTTGTCCTGCTCTGTTTTCCAAATCATACCGCATGTCATGTGTGTATCCCCGAGCTGTTGTGTTTGTATTTGTTCGGCGAGGCAGTGCCGGCTGGTGCTCGTGCTGAACTGCCGTTTTATCTCGGCCACATGGTGGGCAATTAGCCGCATTATGCACTGGTAGTGCCAGCTCTGGTGCCTCGTCATCAAATTGAGGTAGCAATTTGCGCTTCGGGTAACTTTTTGTTGGGCATTTGAGTTTGTATTCCTCGGCTGCAGGGACCTCAGTCCATCTATTAGTGAGCAGATCTTGATCAGCTCGAAGCTGCTGCTGCTTCTTCTCGAGGCTTTTTGCAGTGGCTATAAGCCGGCGCTTGAAACACTCCTGCTCAACGGGATCCTCAGGCACGATAAATTCTTTGTCACCAAGGCTCACCTCGTACTCGGAGAGGGGCATGTAATTGCTGTCTTCCAAGTCGTTGTGCACGGCCTATTCGTCGGGGCTGGCTCGCCCATCTTCCTGTCCAGCCTGTTCGAAACTTGGCTTGGCGGGGTCTTCGTTGTCTTCGGCATCGTCCGGAGTGCTATTCCCTCTTGTGCCGGTATCGCTATTTTTACCATGGCGTGACTTAGAGCGGCGCCACTGACGTCGGCTCTTAGACTGCTTCTCAGGAAGTTTATCCTCAACTGGATCTTTTATGTCATCGCCATTGTCTTCTTTGGGTTTATCCACCATGTATATATCCTATGAGGAGGTGGCTGTCCAGCGCCCTGTGGGCGGTGGTTCCTGTTCTTCTCCAGCATCATCGTCCATACCGTTGATGTCTTCGGAGTCGAAATCAAGCATGTCGGTCAAATTGTCGACAGTGGCTATCAAGTGGGTGGTGGGTGGGTAACGAAGTTCTTCGTCGCCCGCTTCCCACTCAAGGCGGACATAGTTCGGCCAAGGATCTCCTGACAATGAGAGAGACTTTAATGAGTTTAACACATCGCCTAAGGGTGAGTGTTGGAACATGTCCGCGGAGCTGAACTCTAAGATCGGCGCCTGGTCAGATTCGATGGGTGCGGATACGCGGGGTTTGGAGCCTATGGCCGGAGATGAGTCCGAGGCTCCGATGACACAGGCCTCGTAGGAGGTCAGATCTGTGTCCGGCTCTAGCACCGTTTAGTTCGCGACTTCCGTGTCAAGGTTGAGCCTCTCGTCCCCGGATGGCGCGCTCTGCTCTGGATCTAGGGCCAGTGCAGTAACAAGTGCAATCTCCCGCACACCATCCGATGATAGATTTAGGTCATGTTCATCGTGGCGGCGGGACGCGGCTGTCATGGGCTCGAATCTGTCGAAGATCAAGTCTCCACGAATATCAGCGGTGTTGTTCAATCTTCCAAACCTGACTTGATGGCCAGGGGCGTAGCTGTCGATCTTCTCCAGATGGCCAAGCGAGTTGGCCCGCAGTGCGAAGCCGCCGAATACGAAGTTCTGTCCGGGGAGAAAAACTTCACCCTGGACGGCGTTGTTGTGGATGATTGAAGGAGCCATCAACCCTTATGGTGGAGACACAATGGAACTCTCAATGAAAGCACCAATGTCGGTGTCAAAACCGGCGGATCTCGGGTAGGGGGTCCTGAACTGTGCGTCTAAGGCTAATGGTAGCAGGAGGCGGGGGGCATAATGTTTACCCAGGTTCGAGCCCTCTCGATGGAGGGAATACCCTACTTCCTGCTTGAATGATCTTGATGATATGAGTATTACAAGAGTTGATCTACCACGAGATCCTAGAGGCTAAACCCTAGCAGCTAGCCTATGATTATGATTGTTCTCGTCCTACAGACTAATACCTTCGATTTATATAGACACCAGAGGGAGCTAGGGTTACACAGAGTCAGTTACAGAGAAAGGAATCTTCACATCCGAATTCCAAGCTTGCCTTCCACGCAAAGGAGAGTCCCATCCGGACACGGGACGAAGTCTTCTATCTTGTATCTTCATAGTCCAATAGTCTGGCATACGCATATAGTCTGGCTGTCTGAGGACCCCTTAATCCAGGACTCCCTCACTCGCCGCCACACGCCTGTTGACGGCGGGGGAGGGCAATGAGAAGGGGGAGACCGAACTCCGGGCTGGCTCCACCGTGCCAGAGGCTCAGGGGAGCACTTTCTATCCCTTCTTCAAGAATGCCGTCGTCGCAGGCCTGGTTCCTCCCTTCTCCGACTTCTTCTACACCGTCCTCAACCATTACAGGTTGCAGGCCCTTCATCTCCATCCCAACTCCGTTCTTCTCTTGTCGATTTTTGCCTACTACTGCAAGGCGCATGTTGGGGTGATGCCATCAATGGCCCTGCTGCGCCACTTCTTCCTCCTCTGAACCAACGGTGATCACACCTCGACATGCGCCAATTTCGTCATGTATGGCAATGCCAACACAATCTTGAAGGCCGGGAAGAGGGCCGACAACTTCCGGAGCAAGTGGGTCATGATGGACGCCAAGTGTGTCCCCTCCCGGTTGGTGCTGCCTACGGAGATGCCCCAGACTGGCAAAGGGTGGTCTTACGTGAAGCTTGCTGACGATGGCGCGAAGTTGGTGCTGGAGAGGATGAACACTGACCTGAAGCCGGGTAATGCGAAGGCGGCGAAGCTGATGGGGGCACACTCCTGAGGGAGTTCCTGACGCAGCGGGTGGCTCCGCTCCAGGCGCGCTCGCGCCCCTTATGGATGCTTGAGGGCGCAGACGACAAGCTTCGCCTGAATCTGGTGGCTCTGGCTGATGATGATTTGGCTTCAGCTCTCCGCCTCTTGGTCGGAGACGACCAGGAGTACCTGGCAGGGCCCCCTGACCCTTGTTCCTCTGCGAGGATAGGGCATAGGTGGTGGCTGCTATGCCCACCTTTGACGGGCGCGGCCCTTGTGCCGGCGGCGCTTCCTGTTGTCCAGGGGGCGACGACGCCAGTGGACGTGTCCTTGGGTGACTCCCGCGGAGGAGGTGGAGAGGAAGAAGGCGAGGAACACGACTCGGAGGCGACCCTCGAGGGGACGAAGGAGACCTCCCCCTGCGCAGGGCCGACATCCTCCGCACCTTGCCAGACGATGACGAGGCCAACGCCGCCCAAGAGGAGGAGGATCCGCCCGCGATCCCGAAGAAGGACAGGTCGGCCCCGATCTCCCGAGAGGCCGCTTCTGCCCGGGCGCTGTCTGGAGCCACTTCCAGCCCTTCTGCTGCGCCTTCCCTTGCTCCTGAAGCCCTTGAAGCTGCGCCCTGAGCCATGAGGATCTTAGGCTTCATGCTCAGCAAGAGGAGGGTGAATTACTCCGCGGTAGATCAGTAAGTGTTTGTGATCCATCTTGTCCTTGATTATGTTGCTGGTGCTCGACGTTCTCCATCGATTGGTTAGGCCGCCGCCTGCGACGAAGAAGAGGAGGGAGGACGCGGTGATGCTGTCTGGGGCTGATCCATCTGCCGCGGTCGCTCCTTCGTCCGTGGGGAGGGGAGGTGATGGCGTTCACACCTCCCCTGCTCGGTCATCCTCTGGAAGCCTCGAGAAACGCCCTGACGGGGCGCCTGCCCTCATGGCCCCGCTGGCTCCAGAGGTGCCGATACCTAATGTTGTTGCTGAGGTACCCAAGGCTCGGGAGCCCCCAGTCTCCCTAGCCATGGCTACACCGCCGCCTCCTCCTTTTGCTGCGCTGCTGGTTCCAGGTTCTTCCGCCTCCTCTGATGTCTTGGAGCATTCCCTCTCTGAGATGGCCCAGCTACGAGAAGGTCTCGAGGGCGCCGACTCCCATCTGGTGGCCGGGCATCTGGAGCTGGTTTCTGGCTGGGTTCACTCTGACGCCTCTGTCCGAGCGGCGCTGGGGCGGGCCGCGGCAGCCTCTGAGAAGGAGAAGCAGGTTGCCACCTAAGCCGCAGCCGCTCGCGTGGTGGCGCTGAAGGATGCCGCGGTCGCCCAGGACTGCTGCAAGGCACTGGAGGCCGAGCTGCAGGGTTTGCGCGACAAGCACGCCAAAGAAGCTCATGGCCGCCAGGCAGAGGAGGACGGGATGAAGGCTCGGGAAGACGCCGTTAGGTACCACGATGCCGAGCTGTCGCGGTTGGCGGAGGCGCACACCACTTAGCACGGCCGGCTGGAAGCGCTGGAGCAGAAGGTGAGGGTGGAGAAGGCCGAGCTCAACGCCAAGGCGAAGGTCCTAGCCGAGGACCGCGCGGCCTTCGCACTCCTCGAGGGGAGGTCTCATGTGGCGCTGAAGTCACTCTATGAAAAGGGCCTAGAGAAGCCGCTGGTTACCAACAAGGACGGCCCCGCCCAGCTGCTTCCTTACTTGGTCGAGGCGCTTGAGGAAGTCGTGAGCGGTGTCGGCCGCATGGCAGAGGTAGAAGCTCGCGTCCTTTCTTTCGCGCACTGATGCGTGTCTTCAGCCACCTCCACCTTTGTGACCCTGACGCCAATCTTGATGAGCTGCTGGAGCCCATGGACAACGAGTGGTTCGCGGCTGCTGCTGAAGTCGCGAAGGGCCAGGTGGAGGCCTTCCTGGGGAAGTTTCGCGCCTTCGCTCTTGCACCCATGGCAGGTGGTGCTGCTGATCCTGCGGCCTCGGGTGGTGGAACTGGTGAAGGCAACGCCGCCACGGGGGTGGAGCCCTTGGCGAACGACGGTGTTGCCCAAGGATGATTTACTTGTGGCTTCTTTCCTGTTTTAATTCCTGCAATGTGCACCATGCCTCGTGGAGGCGTTTAAACTTGCGTCTGGTATTGTGAAGACAATTATGGTTTGTAACGTTTGCTTCGAGATTTGCTTCGAGGTTTTGCGGTTTTCTTCCTATTTGCTTTACGTTCTACGTCGGCAGAGCCCGGCCCCGCGCATACCTCAACCGACGTTAGCCTAGACCGAATCACCAGGACAGGACCAAGGAGTGAGGGGCTATGTGACCAGTTAGGCTCTCGAGTCGCGATGCTCATGAGTCCCCCTTGATGCGCAAATAGCAAATAGGGAGGGGATGTAGGAGTAGATCTAGCATTCTATGTCGGCAGAGCCCGGGCCCGCGCATACCTCAGCCGTCGTTGGCCCCGACCGGATCACCGGGACGGGACCAAGGAGTGAGGGGCTACGTGACCAGTTAGGATCCTGAGTCGTGATGCTCATGAGTCCCCCTTGACGTTCAAACAACCTTCATACCTTGGCTCCGCTTGGGGATGGGCGCGCGACGACCAGGTCCGGAGGACCTGGCTGGGTGGCGTACGCTTGGCCGTGACCCGGGCGCAGCTCCCGTGCCCAGCCCCCTCGCGTAACGCTCCCGAGGGGAGGTGTTGCCATGAGGCCATACGCTGATCTCTGGGCTCCCTGAGGTTGATACGACCGTGGGGCCACCCTCAGTTGTTTAGCACCAGCGCGGAGCATAGCGCTTCCGTATGTGTACGGGCATAGCCGCTCCTCGGCGGTGTCGTCAGCCAGCACGGAGCATGGTGCTTCCACTGGTGCGTGGAAGGGGGACCCCTCTGGGGTGAGCCCCCAGGGGCATGTACAGTCCCGCCCTGACACGTGGCTTGCACGACAGGGCTAGACGAGGTGTATCTGGGCACTCGTGAGCCAGCGCGGGACTCACGAGGCCCTACCTCAAGGCGGGTTGCGCCTGGTCTTGGATCTTTGACAGCTGTGTGTTCCTGCGAGATGGTTAGGTACAAATGCTCTGCGTCCTCAGGTCCCGGCCCTCGAGCGAGCTCAGCCGCCGCTGGTATGCCAGGTCGCGATGCCGTGGTCAAGGCCAGGGGGTGAGGGCTGGAGAGCCAGTAAGATCTCCTGAGTCGCGATGCTCAGGAGCCCCCCTTTTAACGCGCAAGCGAATTGTATGAGAGAGGGATGAACCCGTGGCAGGTGGCAATCGAAGAGGTGATAATCATAGGTAGATTAGGCATGAAAGGCAAACCAGCTTAGGTAAACGCAGAATGGATACATGCCACTGGGTCAGACCCAAGTGGCTTGGGGATGATGCAGCCCGAGGGGCGCCCCCAGCAAGGTAAGCTAAAAACATAAAAGAGGTACATGCCGTAGGGACATACCCACGCGGCCCGGGAACGATGCAGCCTTGAGGGTGCTCCCAGCTAAATTGAACTTGGGAGATGCCAACTTCTTCCGTTGTAGAGGGGGTGTTGGAGTAGCTGAAGATGAACGGTGAAGAGACCGTCCCTCACGAGCCACCGGGGCCCTGAGCCTCGGGAGGCTCTGGGGGGTCCAGGTAGTTCCTTGAGGACCGTCTCCATCTCCGCTAGGACCGTGTGGTGCCTGATACGTCTCCAACGTATCTATAATTTATGAAGCATTCATGCTATTTTATTATCTGTTTTGAATGACTATGGGCCTTATTATACACTTTTATATTACTTTTGGGACTAACCTATTAACTGGAGGCCCAGCCCATATTGCTGTTTTATTGTCTGTTTCAGTAATTCGAAGAAAAGGAATATCAAACGGAGTCCAAATGTAATGAAACCTTCGGGAGCATGATTTTTAGGAAGAATATGATCCGAGAGACCTGGAGTTCATGTCAGAAGATCCTCGAGGAGGCCACGAGATAGGGGGGCGCACCCACCCCCCTACGCGTGCCCTACCCTCTCGTGGGCCCCTCGAGGCTCCCCCGACTAACTTCTTTCGCCTATATAAGCCTACATACCCTAAAACATCGAATATCAAGATAGATCAGAAGTTCCGCCGCTGCAAGCCTCTGTAATCACGAGAAATCAATCTAGGCCCTCTCTGACACCCTGCCGGAGGGGGCCATCATCATCGGAGGCCACGGAGGAGGATCTCGGAGGAGCCATCATTGTCATGAAGGCCAAGGACCAGAGAGGGAAACCCATGGAGGAGGAAGCACAAGGGGGAGAACCTCTCCTCCTCTCTCTTGGTGGAACCGGAGTGCCATCAGGAGGGGAATCATCGCCGCGGTGATCGTCTTCATCAACATCACCATCATCATCACCATCCTCATCTCTTTTACGCAGTCCACTCTCCCGCACCCCGCTGTAATCCCTACTTGAACATGGTGCTTTATGCCACATATTATGATCCAATGATGTGTTGTCATCCTATGATGTTTTGAGTAGATATCTTTTGTCTTTGGGTTGATTGATGATCTAGATTGGTATGGGTTGTATGTTTTACTTTGATGCTGTCCTATGGTGCCCTCCATGTCGCGCAAGCTTGAGGGATTCCCGCTGTAGGGTGTTGCAATACGTTCATGATTCGCTTATAGTGGGTTGGTGAGTGACTGAAACACAAACCCGAGTAAGAGGGATTGTTGCGTATGGGAATAAAGAGGACTTGATGCTTTAATGCTATGGTTGGGTTTTACCTTAATGATCTTTAGTAGTTGCGGATGCTTGCTAGAGTTCCAATCATAAGTGCGTATTATCCAAGTAGAGAAAGTATGTTAGCTTATGCCTCTCCCTCATATGAAACTACAATAGTGATCACCGGTCTTGTTAACAATTGCCTAGGACAATTCCACACACCGATCCACCATTATTCCACACTCGCTATTTATGATATTATGATAACAACACCTACTTTCATATTTTAGCTCTCCGATATCATGCAAAGTTATCCTCTTTATACCCACAACACAGTTTTATTTCTTGTTTCTAGTTGGAAGCAAACATTCGGTGCACGTAGAGTCGTATCAGTGAAAGATAGGGCTTAAGAGAAATTAATTTTACCTTTAGCTCCTTGTGGGTTCGACACTCCATACTTATCACTTCCACCTTTGGGAATTGCTACGATGATTCCCTGCACTTGGGGATTATCAAGCTCTTTTCTGGCGCCGTTGCCGGGGAGCAATAGCGTGGGGTTGATATTCTCGTGTGTGCTTGTTTGCTTTCTTCACTAAGTAGATTTTGTTTTCCTTTTTGTTTCTGTTTAGTTGTGGGTGAAACATACAATTTTTTTAAAAAGAATGAAAATACCAAAAAATATTTACTTGCCTCTCTTGCCTAAAAAAGTTTTTCAAAAAGAGAAGTGATTGGAAAGTTATGCATTGAAGAAGTGAGGGTCGACCTTGAGCACTTGTGCTCATGCTCACCGAAAAAATGTAGAATTTTTCATGGAAGTTTCTCTGTAAATAATTATCCCCTTGTATATATCCACTGTATTATAAAAATAATGTGCCAAGCTTTGGTTTTACTATGATAAGATTGCTTGCTTACTATGTGCAGAACAAAAACAGAAACTTTGGCTGTAGTGCATGAATTTAATTTTTTTTACTGGAAAGTAAAATGGGTCTGAAACTTTTTGCACATTACTTCTGTACAAATTGTTCAAATTGTAAAATTTATTTCATAATTTTTGGAGTTACAGAAGTTTACTAAACTTCCAGATTACTACAGACTGTCCTGTTCTTGACAGATTCTGTTTTTCGTGTGTTGTTTGCTTATTTTGATGCATCTATGGCTAGTATGTAAGGGTATGAACCATAGAGAAGTTGGAATACAGTAGGTTTAACACCAATATAAACAAAGAATGAGTTAATTACAGTACCTTAAAGTGGTAGTTTGCTTTATTACACTAACGGATCTCACAAGTTTTTGTTTAAGTTTTTGTGAATGAAGTGTTTGAAGAATGAGGATTTACCGATGTGAGAAGAATAAAGAGAGACAAGAGTTCAAGCTTGGGGATTCCCAAGTCACCCCAAGTAAAAATTTCAAAGGATACTCAACCATCTAAGTTTGGGGATGCCCCGGTTGGCATCCCATCTTTCTTCTTCAACAAATATCGGTATACCTTGGCTTTTGTTTTGTTCACATGATTTGTGTCCTTTGTGTTTTTATTTTTCTTTAAGAATCATGCTAGTATGAGATAGCGCTTCATTGATTTATAGAATACTTCATGTGCTTCACTTATATCTTTTAAGTATGATCTTATAGAATTTCTCTTTGTGCTTCACTTAAATCGTTTGAGTATGGTTTTATAGAATGCTTCGTGCGCTTCACTTATATATTTTGAGCTTGGATATTGGCTAGTCTATATTAATTGTAGAATGCTCAAGGAACTTCACTTATATCTTTTGGAGTATTAATAATACTATACTTTAAAGTGGGTTTGGAAGAGTGTCAACTTTAGGAATTAGTGATCCCACTATCTTGGAGGGTGTTGAATCTTCGTATGATATTTATGAAAGTGGATTTGGAAGAGTGTCAACTTTAGTTAGTATTCCACTATTTCGGAAGATGTTCCAATTCAGTATGAGAACGAAGTTGCTATCCATGATGCTACTGAAAATTATTATGAGGGAGGAATATGTGCTTGTAGGAGTTGCAATAATATCAAGTTTCCTCTCTATGTGCTTAAAGTTTTGAAGTTATACTTGTTTTGCCTTCCTATGCTAGTTGACTTTTGTTCCTCTAAATTGTGTGCTCACAAAATCCCTAGGCATAGGAAGTGAGTTAGATTTAAATGTGCTAGTCATATTGTTCTTGATGCTCTCTTTGTGTTTCAACTCTTTTCTTTTATGCGAGCATCATTGAAATCATCATGCCTAGCTAAAAGGCATTAAAGAAAAGCGCTTGTTGGGAGACAACCCAATATTTACCCTTACTATTTTTGTGTGTCTACATGATTAAGTTACTGTAGTAATCATGTTTTATAGCTTTTGTTTCAATAAAGTGCCAAGTAAGACCTTTGGGAAGACTTGGGTGAGAGTTAATGTGATCTTGCTGTAAACAAAATAGAAACTTTGCGCTCACGAGATTATCTGTCATTTTTTACAGAAGAGTGATTTTGATTTGATTATTTTTGCAGAAGATTAATAGACCAATTCCTCACGTCCACCAATTTATTTCATAATTTTTGGAGTAGCATAACTATAGTTAGTGTTCAAATCATTACAGACTGTTCTGTTTCTGACAGATTCTGTTTTCATCGCATAGTTTGCTTGTTTTCTAGTTTCTATGACTTATATTTCGCAATATAAATTGTAGAAATGATATGGTACAGTAGGTATTGTGTGAAAACAATTATGAAACTTGTCTTTTACAGCACCAAAGTGAATGGTTTACTCTTTATCATACTAACCTACCTCACAAAGTTCCATTAAGTTTTGTGTGGTTGAAGTTTTCAAGTTTTGGGTGAGATATCGATAGAAGGAGAATAAGGAGTGGGAAGACCCTAAGCTTGGGGATGCCCAAGGCACCCCAAGGTAATATTCAAGGAAGACTCAAGCGCCTAAGCTTGGGGATGCCCCGGAAGGCATCCCCTCTTTCGTCTTCAAAACTATTAGTATACCTTACTCGGAGCTATATTTTTATTCGTCACATGATATGTGTTTTGCTTGGAGAGTATTTTCAATTTTACTTGTTGTTTGAATAAAGTCACTGGATCTGAAATATTGAATAAAAAAAGGAACCCTCCCATGGTTAGTTAATTATTTGACTACTCAGTGTCCTTCACTCATATCTTTTGGAGTAGTTTGTCATTTACTCATGTGCTTCATGTATATCCTATGAGTAAATGGGGGAATGTCGGTGTAGTGAAAACCAGGGCTACACTAACCGCCGGGCATGGACCACGACTGTATGCAACTACGCTAAAGAGGATCCATCTTCGCCGACAAGCGCTACATCGGCAAGCAAGACTCAAGCTACCTTCCCGGCAAGGAGCATCCTGCCCTGCTAGGGAGGACAGATACAAGACCCCGGCAAGAGGAGCTTGCCGGGAAGGCCCACCAAGGCACTCCAAGGAACTTGCCGCGACGCGCCACGCGCTCCGGCAAGGCAACAAGGCCCCGGCAAGAGGAGCTTGCCGGGAAGACCAACCAAGGTACCTCGAGGCCCGGTGAGCGACAAGCTTCCGGACCCGACAAGATAACGACCGCGGCAAGGAGCTTGCCGCGGGAAACCCCCACTTCGTGCCCGCGCTCCAGCACACCTGCTAACGTGTCGCTCTAGGACTCTCCCAAGCACACGTGGCAGGAGGCTGTGCAGCTAGGGGTGCGCGGTGGCAAGCGGAGACGAAGAGAAGGCCATCGTGGCAAACGGTGGTGCTCCTAACTGTCACTTTTTGCACTGTTTAGGCAACTCAGACAGGCATTAAATGACCTTGTCCCCTGCCGTCAGAGTTAGGTAGGGTGCACTGTGTCCACAGTAGCGGTAGCTGCACCTACCGCATCCTTTTCCATTTTTACCCTTCTAGTCTACGTTGCCACCTGTGGGTGACCCCTTGAAAGTATAAAAGGAGGCCCAAGCGCAATGTAGAGGGGGTGAGGGCCGGTTCGGCTCATTCGAAACATCAGGAACACTCTCACGCTTAGTCTGGCAGCGTCCATCGCTCCTGAGCAAGAATTCAATACACACAAACAAGCAGCAGTAGGGTTTTACGCATCCGTGCGGCCCGAAGCTAGGTAAAAACTGCTCGCGTGTACTGCCTCGATCCGCTCTTTGTGCGACCTCCGCCCCCCTCCGAACCGAAAGGGGCCCTGTCCCCATAGGTGTTGGTGGAATCAGCCTTAGTGTAGTGAAAACCAGGGCTACACTAACCGCCGGGCATGGACCACGACTGTATGCAACTACGCTAAAGAGGATCCATCTTCGCCGACAAGCGCTACATCGGCAAGCAAGACTCAAGCTACCTTCCCAGCAAGGAGCATCCTGCCCTGCTAGGGAGGACAGATACAAGACCCCGGCAAGAGGAGCTTGCCGGGAAGGCCCACCAAGTCACTCCAAGGAACTTGCCGTGACGCGCCACGTGCTCCGGCAAGGCAACAAGGCCCCGGCAAGAGGAGCTTGCCGGGAAGACCAACCAAGGTACCTCGAGGCCCGGTGAGCGACAAGCTTCCGAACCCGACAAGATAACGACCGCGGCAAGGAGCTTGCCGTGAGAAACCCCCACTTCGTGCCCGCGCTCCAGCACACCTGCTAACGTGTCGCTCTAGGACTCTCCCAAGCACACGTGGCAGGAGGCTGTGCAGCTAGGGGTGCGCGGTGGCAAGCGGAGACGAAGAGAAGGCCATCGTGGCAAACGGTGGTGCTCCTAACGGTCAGTTTTTGCACTGTTTAGGCAACTCAGACAGGCATTAAATGACCTTGTCCCCTGCCGTCAGAGTTAGGTAGGGTGCGCTGTGTCCACAGTAGCGGTAGCTGCACCTATCGCATCCTTTTCCATTTTTACCCTTCTAGTCTATGTTGCCACCTGTGGGTGACCCCTTGAAAGTATAAAAGGAGGCCCAAGCGCAACGTAGAGGGGGTTCGGCCGGTTCGGCTCATTCGAAACATCAGGAACACTCTCACGCTCAGTCTGGCAGCGTCCATCGCTCCTGAGCAAGAATTCAATACACACGAACAAGCAGCAGTAGGGTTTTACGCATCCGTGCGGCCCGAAGCTGGGTAAAAACTGCTCGCGTGTACCGCCTCGATCCGCTCTTTGTGTGACCTCCGCCCCCCTTCGAACCGAAAGGGGCCCTGTCCCCATAGGTGTTGGTGGAATCAGCCTCCTCGACATCTCTGGCGCGCCAGGTAGGGGTCGTCGAGATTGTGCGAACCCGATCCGGCGCGCCCGCGAGCTAGATCTTCATCTTCTTCATCGACATGCCTCCGAAGAAGAAGACTTCGGCGGCAGCCGTTCCGTCCTCGTCAAGGCTCAGCTGTTCTTCATCGTCATGGCTCCTAAGAAGCAGGCGACCAAAAGAACGACGCCAGTGCGGCAACAGAAAAGCTAAGTCATGCGAAACTTTAGATATTTCCTTTCTATATAAGGTTTTCCGCCTCGGAGATCTTGTTCTTTGTATGGAAAACCTGTGCGCGGAGGAACCAACTCGTAGCTAGTTGCGCCCTTACTTTGCTTCGAGTCCGCTCAGCAACTTAAGTGAGCTGCTAGCGCCCTTACTTTGCTTCGAGTCCGCTCAGCAACTTAAGTGAGCCGCTAGCGCCCTTACTTTGTTTTGAGTCCGCTCAACAACTTAAGTGAGCTGCTAGCGCCCTTACTTTGCTTCGAGTCCGCTCAGCAACTTAAGTGAGCCGCTAGCGCCCTTACTTTGTTTCGAGTCCGCTCAGCAACTTAAGTGAGCTGCGACTAGCTGCGACAAGGTTTCTTGTCGGTAGCGGCACCGCCAGCAGGCTGCTGATGTCCCGCACTCAGCGCTCGCGGCCAAGGTGCCTGCGCCGACAAGTTCCCTAAAAGCGTAGGGTGAACGTACAAAGAGAGGTTGAACAGGAAGATACCATGCACTATTTGTTTGAGATTTCTGCATAGACCTGTATGCCAAGGAGCCTTCTCGGGGCTAGTTGCGCTCCATGTTGCCTCGAGTCCGCTCGGCAACTTGTGCGGTTGCACTAGAACCAAGAAGGTAAACCTTTCCGGGAGGCGACGTTCCCAAATAGCCGCTAAGGGCCCGTTCCCTCAAGCGCTGCTGGCTGGATCGTACGCACCGGAAAGCATTCCAGCAGGCATAGGGAATATGTAGCAGAAGTCAAAATTTGCAAGTGAGTTAAGTGCACTTCATATGCTAATCACTTGTCATGTTTAAACGCAGTCCGGGGGCTGGCAACGCCCTTAAGACCAATCTTCTTGGTGTCAAGAACGACGAAGTTCTTCGCCATAAGCCTTTCCGGCAACGATCTTGCCGGGAGCCGGTGTCAAGAATAACAAAGTTCTTTGCCATAAGCCTTCCTGATGACGATCTTGCCGGGGGCTGGTGTCAAGGACGACGAAGTTCTTCGCCATAAGCCTTCTCGGCAACAAGCTTGCCGGAAGCCGGCATCGAGAATGTCAAGGTTCTCTGCTGGAGATAAAAAGCCTTCCTAGCGACGAGCTTGCCGGAAGCCGACATCGAGAACGTCAAAGTTCTCTGCTGAAGATAAAAGCCTTCTCGGCAACAAGCTTGCCGGAAGCCGGCATCGAGAACGTCAAAGTTCTCTGTTGGAGATAAAAAGCCTTCCTGGCGACGAGCTTGCCGAAAGCCGGCATCGAGAACGTCAAAAGTCTCCGCGAGAAACATAAGACCTCCCGGCAACAGCCTTGCCGGGAGCAAGAAAGGAAACAAAGCAACACTCTGGCATCGAGATCTATAGAGTTCTCTGCCAGAAAATTTCCATGGAAGTAGGCTCGGGGGTTTGTAGCTCCTTTGAGTGCAACAACAACCATGGCCCATGCCAAGTTTGGTCCCGTCTCCAGCGTCGAATTCATGAAGTTCTCCGCTGCAGCCGGGCCCGGGGGCTACTGTCGGTGTAGTGAAAACCAGGGCTACACTAACCGCCGGGCATGGACCACGACTGTATGCAACTACGCTAAAGAGGATCCATCTTCGCCGACAAGCGCTACATCGGCAAGCAAGACTCAAGCTACCTTCCCGGCAAGGAGCATCCTGCCCTGCTAGGGAGGACAGATACAAGACCCCGGCAAGAGGAGCTTGCCGGGAAGGCCCACCAAGGCACTCCAAGGAACTTGCCGCGATGCGCCACGCGCTCCGGCAAGGCAACAAGGCCCCGGCAAGAGGAGCTTGCCGGGAAGACCAACCAAGGTACCTCGAGACCCGGTGAGCGACAAGCTTCCGGACCCGACAAGATAACGACCGCGGCAAGGAGCTTGCCGCGAGAAACCCCCACTTCGTGCCCGCGCTCCAGCACACCTGCTAATGTGTCGCTCTAGGACTCTCCCAAGCACACGTGGCAGGAGGCTGTGCAGCTAGGGGTGCGCGGTGGCAAGCGGAGACGAAGAGAAGGCCATCGTGGCAAACGGTGGTGCTCCTAACGGTCAGTTTTTGCACTGTTTAGGCAACTCAGACAGGCATTAAATGACCTTGTCCCCTGCCGTCAGAGTTAGGTAGGGTGCGCTGTGTCCACAGTAGCGGTAGCTGCACCTACCGCATCCTTTTCCATTTTTACCCTTCTAGTCTACGTTGCCACCTATGGGTGACCCCTTGAAAGTATAAAAGGAGGCCCAAGCGCAACGTAGAGGGGGTTCGGCCGGTTCGGCTCATTCGAAACATCAGGAACACTCTCACGCTCAGTCTGGCAGCGTCCATCGCTCCTGAGCAAGAATTCAATACACACAAACAAGCAGCAGTAGGGTTTTACGCATCCGTGCGGCCCGAAGCTAGGTAAAAACTGCTCGCGTGTACCGCCTCGATCCGCTCTTTGTGCGACCTCCGCCCCCTCCGAACCGAAAGGGGCCCTGTCCCCATAAGTGTTGGTGGAATCAGCCTCCCCGACAGGGAATGAATTAAATGTCATAAATCTGAATTTCTATATGTTTCATATGCTTATCACATGGATAGTAATGACTTCACATATAAAGAGTATGAGGCATAAAAGTTGTTGGGAGTTGGCAAACGTAGTTTTGGTCATCATTGCAATTAATAGGAAGTAATAAGGAAAGAGAGGTTCACATACAAATATATTATCCTGGACATGTTTTATGATTGGGAGCACTCGTTAAGTATGACATGCTAAAAGAGTTGACGTTGGACAAGGAAGACAACGTAATGGTTTATGTTTTCTCACATCTCAGTTAAAGTATATTATCATTGACCTTCCAAATATGTTGAGTTTGCCTTTCCCCCTCATGCTAGCCAATTTCCTTGCACCAAGTAGAGATACTACTTGTGCTTCCAAATATGCTTAAACCCAGTTTTGCCATGAGAGTCCACCATACCTACCTATGGATTGAGTAAGATCCTTCAAGTAAGTTGTCATGTTGTAGGCAACAAAAATTGCTATCTAAATATGTATGACTTATTAGTGCAGAGAAAATAAGCTTTGTACGATCTTGTTGTGGAAGCAACAAAAGCGACTGACTGCATAATAAAGGTCCACATACAAGGGGCAATATAAAGTGACGTTCTTTTGCATTAAGATTTTATGCATCCAACCCTAAACGCACATGACAACCTCTTCTTACCTCTGCGAAGGGCCTGCCTTTTACTTTATGTTTTTACTTTATGCTTGAGTCAAGGTGATCCTCACCTTTCCCTTTTTCATTTTATCCTTTGGCAAGCTCCTCGTGTTTGAAAGATCATGATATATATATATATATATATCCAATTGGATGTAAGTTAGCATGGGCTATTTTGTTAACATCACCTAAAGGTTAATATGTTGGGAAGCAACACAATAAGCCCCTATCTTTCTCAGTGTCCGGCTGAAACTCCATAACCACAAGTATTGCGTGAGTGTTAGCGATTGTACAAGACTATATGATAGTTGAGTATGTGAACTTGTTGAAAAGCTCTATTCTTGACTCTTTCTGATGTTATGATAAATTGCAATTGCTTCAATGACTGAGATTATAGTTTGTTAGTTCTCAATGAAGTTTCTGAACCATACTTGACACTGTGAATAGATTGTTACTTGATCATGAAAAGTTTTATGAGATAAGTTACTATTATGACACTTATTGATGCTAGAAAAGGTGATTGGAATTATCATTGATCAAAACTTGTGCACCTGCTAGCATTCACACTTCATAAATTATTTCTTTTTATCATTTACCTACTCGAGGACGAGCATGAATTAAGCTCGGGGATGCTGATACGTCTCCAATGTATCTATAATTTATGAAGCATTCATGCTATTTGATTATCTATTTTGAATGACTATGGGCCTTATTATACACTTTTATATTACTTTTGGGACTAGCCTATTAACCGGAGGCCCAGCCCATATTGCTGTTTTATTGCCTGTTTCAGTATTTCGAAGAAAAGGAATATCAAACGGAGTCCAAACGGAATGAAACCTTCGGGAGCGTGATTTTTAGGAAGAATATGATCCGGGAGACCTGGAGTTCACGTCAGAAGATCCTCGAGGAGGGCACGAGATAGGGGGGCGCGCCCACCCCCCCGGGCGCGCCCTACCCTCTCGTGGGCCCCTCGAGGCTCCCCCGACTGACTTCTTTCACCAATATAAGCCTACATACCCTAAAAACATCGAATATCAAGATAGATCGGAAGGTCCACTGCCGCAATCCTCTGTAGCCACGAGAAATCAATCTAGGCCCTCTCCGGCACCTTGCCGGAGGGGGCCATCATCACCGGAGGTCATGGAGGAGGATCTCGCAGGGGCCATCATCGCCATGAAGGCCAAGGACCAGAGGGGGAAAGCCATGGAGGAGGAAGCACAAGGGGGAGAACCTCTCCTCCTCTCTCTTGGGGCACCAGAGTGCCATCGAGAGGGGAATCATCGCCGTGGTGATCGTCTTCATCAACATCACCATCATCATCACCATCTTCATCTCTTTTACACGGTCCACTCTCCCACACCCCGCTGTAATCCCTACTTGAACATGGTGCTTTATGCCACATATTATGATCCAATGATGTGTTGTCATCCTATGATGTTTTGAGTAGATATCTTTTGTCTTTGGGTTGATTGATGATCTAGATTGGTATGAGTTGTATGTTTTACTTTGATGCTATCCTATGGTGCCCTCCATGTCGCGCAAGCTTGAGGGATTCCCGCTGTAGGGTGTTGCAATACGTTCATGATTCGCTTATAGTGGGTTGGTGAGTGATCGAAACACAAACCCGAGTAATAGGGATTGTTGCGTATGGGAATAAAGAGGACTTGATGCTTTAATGCTATGGTTGGGTTTTACCTTAATGATCTTTAGTAGTTGCGGATGCTTCCTAGAGTTCCAATCATAAGTGCGTATGATCCAAGTAGAGAAAGTATGTTAGCTTATGCCTCTCCCTCATATGAAACTGCAATAGTGATCACCGGTCTTGTTAACAATTGCCTAGGACAATTCCGCACACCGATCCACCATTATTCTACACTCACTATTTATAATATTTAGTAATATATTCTAACTTTATGGTAACAACACCTACTTTCATATTTTAGCTCTCCGATATCATGCAAAGTTATCCTCTTTATACCCACAATACAATTTTATTTCTGTTTTCTAGTTGGAAGCAAATGTTCGGTGCACGTAGAGTCGTATCAGTGGCAGATAGGGCTTGTGAGATTATTGATCTTACCTTTAGCTCCTTGTGGGTTCGACACTCCATACTTATCACTTCCACCTTTGGGAATTGCTATGATGATTCCCCGCACTTGGGGATTATCAGTGCCTGGCCTCCTGAGCTGCCAGAATGCTCCGCAGGTGACGCTGGTAGGTGGGAGCCGCGTTCGGCAGGCCGAAAGCCATGTGAACGTAGCTGTGCGGCAGACCCTTGCAGCGTCCCACGCGCGAAGGCCAGAGGCGCTCCTGAGATGCGGCTTGACTGAGACCTGGGATGTTGATGTAGACGCGCAGCTCACCATCCTCGCTCGGATGGGGAGCCACGCCAGGCGGACGGCGATCGCCGCGCATGGCCCTTGCTTCCTGAAGCTCCTGAGTGGTCTTGGCAATGAACTCTTGAACGTTGGGCTTTCCACGCCCTGTGCCTTCCTGAGGGAAACGTGCCATGAAGCACGCCTCCAAGTGGTGCCCTAGCACCTCCATCATGATGCTAGCGAGGTCTGAGACCCTCCAGAAGAGAGCCCCCGAGCACGGGCGCTGATCCTGACATGGCACTGCCCGAGATGCCGACCTCCTGAGGCCTGGTGCGGAGCGGTTGCTTCTTCTTCTTGGGGATGGCCTCAGGAGGGTTCTCGCCCTTGCTGTCCGGGTCCTCGATAGCTGCAGCTTGGAAGGCACGCTTGAGGGAGCATGCCGCATCTCTCTCTTCGTAGGGGACCGTGATGATTCCGCCGCTTCCTGGCATCTTGAGGACGTTGTAGCCGTGGTGGGTCACCGCCATGAACTTGGCCAGGGCCGGATACCCGAGGATGGCATTGTACGGCAAGTGGATGTGGGCGATGTCGAAGTCGATGAGCTCGGTGCGGTAGTTGTCGTGCTGTTCGAAGGTGACAGGGAGGGGACCTGCCTTATCGGGGTGGTGGAACCGTCAGTAACTCATGAGAAAGGCTTGGTAGGCTGAAGTTGATCATATGGCACTTGAAGGTTGTCGAACATCTCAACGGACAGGACGTTAAGCCCTGCGCCGCCATCGATGAGGGTCCTGGTGACTTGCACGTTGCTGATGACTGGTGAACAGAGCATTGGGAGGACGCCAGCAGTCGCCGCGCACTTGAGTTGATCTGCCGAGCTGAAGGTGATGGCGCACTTGGACCACCTGAGCAGGCGTGTGGCCTTGAGCTTGGGGAGGACTATGTTCACCTTGTGAGCTAACTGCTTGAAGATGCACTGAGAGGCTGGGGCCTGAGCTCCGCCCAAGATGCAAGCGATAGCACGTGGCTCCTGGAAGCCCCTAGCCCCCTCGTCCTGATGATGGTCATCATTCCTTCTTGGCGGTGGTGGCAGCGGAGGAAGGCCTGCGTTACCCTGCGGGCGGTCCTCGCGAGGCTGATCCCTCCAGGCACCCGCGCGAGGCTGGTCCTGCCAACGATCCTCACAAGGTCGGTCACGCCACTCCTGGCGAGGGCCACGACCGTCCCATCATCCTCCGCCACGTCCTCCTCCTCGGCCGTAGCCCCGGTTGTTGCGCTCGGGGCGTCGACCGAAGCGTCCTTATTGAACGGCCCTCAGCTCCTGGCAGTCACTGGTGTTGTGGGTGTGGAGGTTGTGGTAGGCGCAGAACAGTCGGCTGCCCTTCGACGACTCCGGCTGGTCCCTCCCGTGCTTCGTGTATGGTTCCGCCGCGAGCACGGCCGCTCCCTTGCGCTTCACGTCCTTGGCCATGGTCTTCTTTTCTTCCGGGTCTGCAGCAGGGAGCTCGAGGAGGGAGAGGCGTCCTTCTTCATCTCTTGCGCACTTGGTCGCCAGGTTGAACAGCTCCAGGGATGTGCACATCTCCTCGAGGATGGCGAGCTCCTTTTTCATCTTGACGTCACGGACGCCATCAGAGAACGCTGAGATGATGGCCTTGTCCGTGACCTTGGGGATCTTGAGGCGGATGCTATTGAAGTGTTGGATGTATTTCTGCAGGGTCTCCCTGGGTTGTTGCTTGATGCGGCGCAGGTCACCCACGGCCAGGGGGCGGTCACGAGTGCCATGGAAGTTGGCGATGAAGTGGCTGCGCATCTCGTCCCAGGATGAGATCAAGCTGGGAGGCAGGTTCAGGAGCCACGAGCAGGCACCATCCTTGAGCGCCATGGGAAACCAGTTCGCCATGACCTTCTCGTCTCCGTTGGGCGCCTCGATGCTCAGCTCGTAGAGCTGCAAGAACTTCGCAGGGTCGGGTTGCCGTCGTAGCGAGGAGGCAGGTACGACTTGAACTTGCTCGGCCAGGCGACACTACACAGGTCGGGGGTGAAGGCGTGGCAGCCTGATGTGGTCACCGGGGCCCTTTGCTGACGCAGAGCTTGCTCTCGATGTGCCCGCGCGCTGCCGCCAGAGGCAGCATGCGGTCTTGTCATGCCAGTGCAGGGAGCACAGGGGCGCCTTCTTGAGGCCGAGGGATCTCTTGTTAGTTTCTTTCTTGTCGCGCGAGCACTGCATGCGGTGGGTCACGTCCAGGGGCCGTGCGCCTTGGAGCTAGGGCACCGTCTTGGGGAGGATGTGGTGGAGGCGCTCCATGAGCCGCGTCGCCCGTACCTGGCGGAGGGCGAGGCAGCAAGAGGGACGGCGCGGGAGAGCCCCCTACGGCGCTGACGAGCTCGGTGATGCAAGCGAGCCATTCTCGTAGATCTCGTCGGTGGGGCGGTAATGCAGGAGCTCACGTGCCAGAAGCAGCATGGCCTGCGCGGCCGTGGGGGTGCAACGAGCATGGGACGACGAAAAGGCCGGGGTCAGCGACGGAGTGGCGGTGTGGCCTTCCCGCCATACCGATGGGTGGAACGAGGATGCTTGCTGCTCGTTCCCCACTGGTCCGGTGGCGGCATTGGCGGCAGGCGATGGAGAATGACGGGGAGGCCCGCCGACAAGAGCCGTCTAGGCGACGCAAGCGGCGAGTGCAGCCAGACGCTCGGCGCAGGCTCGGCGGGCATCAGACATGGTTGCGACGAAGCAGTGGGACGCGGATCAGCAGAAGGAAGATTTCAGCGCACCACTACCTGGCGCGCCAAATGTCGGATATCGGGTTCCGGCAAAACCCTTGAGGTTCAAACACTAGGGTGCACACAAAGATTTCCCCCTAGCGAAACACGCCCTCAGCCTCGCCGCGATCTCTAAGCTAGCTCGATGAACTCACAACACAAGAGACGCAAGATTTATACAGGTTCGGGCCACCGTTGTGGTGTAATACCCTACTCCTGTGTGTGTTTTGGTGGATTGCCTTTTGGGCTGATGATGAACAGTACAAGGGAAGAACATCCTCACGAGGAGAGGTGTTCTTGTGGTTGGCGAGCTTGTGTGGGTGAGGATGATCTGAATCATTCGTCCCTTCTACTGTGGTGGCTAGCCCTATTTATAGAGGCCCTGGTCCTCTTCCCAAATATTGAGCTGGAAGGGATCCAACAACGGCCATTTTGAAAGGGGACAACTAGTACAAGCTATCCTGACTAAAGGTGGTCTTCGCCTGCCAAAGGCGCTAGTGGTGACGCCATCTTGGGCTCCATGGTGACCTCCGTCCTGCCGTCCTGCTGGTCTTGGTCTTGTTGCACAGATATGGAAACCTTTGCCTGATGCCTCGGTACTACGCGCCTACGCTTGCTCCCTTAGCACAAAAGAGGAAACGAGGACACTGCGCGGGCTGGAGCCCGCCTGGCCTTGGTCGTCATGGCTTGCGTCACGGGAACCTCGCGAGGTACCCCTTGCCTTGATCTCTCCGCCTCCTCGCGAGCCTGCCTGGTGAGGCCACTCCTGAGGAGGCCTTGTGTCGTCCGCCCCGTGAGGCTTGGCCCCTCGCGAGGGTCTTGCGAGTTGGCTGATGAAGAAGGGCCGTACTGGGCCACTGGTGGAGCCACACCACAGGCCGCATGCAGGAAAGTTTGGGGACCCCCGTTCCCAGAATGCCAACAGTGTGTGGCCCCTACGGGGACCAACAATAAAGGCCCCGGACTATTCGATTTACAGCCAGAGACGACTCTAAGGTCGAGTAAACATATTCCTTTGAAGGGAGTCCGTACCCCTTCAGCTGCTTCCAGGGATCCGGAGGCGCCGGATACACTGATGGACATATTGCGACATGCGCCTGTCTCAGAGGAACATCGTACCTTGATGGGTACTGTGGTTGAGAGGGTTCTGTCCGTGAAAAGCGGATTGAATGAAGCCTGTACGGGCCTGCTGTCGGTGTCAAAACCGGCGGATCTCGGGTAGGGCGTCCCGAACTGTGCGTCTAAGACTAATGGTAACAGGAGGCGGGGGACACGATGTTTACCCAGGTTCGGGCCCTCTCGATGGAGGTAATACCCTACTTCCTGCTTGATTGATCTTGATGATATCAGTATTACAAGAGTTGATCTACCACGAGATCAGAGAGGCTAAACCCTAGAAGCTAGCCTATGGTATGATTGTTGTGGTGTCCTACGGACTAAACCCTCCGGTTTATATAGACACCTGAGGGGGCTAGGGTTACACATGGTCGGTTTACAGAGAAGGAGATCTACATCCGAATCGCCATGATTGCCTTCCACGCCAAGGAGAGTCCCATCCGGACACGGGACAAAGTCTTCTATCTTTTTTCTTCATAGTCCAACAGTCCGGCCAAAGCATATAGTCCGGCTGTCCGAATACCCCTTATCCAGGACTCCCTCAGTAGTCCCCGAACCAGGCTTCAATGACGATGAGTCTGGCGCGCATACTGTCTTCGACATTGCAAGGCGGGTTCTTCTATAAGTCCGGTGCACCTGTCGCAGCGGATAGTGTCCGACCTCCCAGTAAGGTTGTACTCCTCGGCTTCTGTGCTTCAATAATGGCCACCTCCACGTGTCGATTGCAGACGAGGGGCCGGGGCATTTTTACACTTGCCACCCTAATCCCGTAAGTGAGCCGTCTATTTGAGGAGACGGGGATCTTCAGATCCAAATCACGCCATCTTCCCCGAAGCAAGCATTCCGCAGAGCGCGTCCAAAAGAGGCCATCCCATCATGACCGGTCGTCGCAGCCCTGCTTGCCGCTCCCCTAGCTCGAAGCCAGGGGATTGGCCAAAATTGTTCCATCCCTCACAGCCACCTAATAGAGCTGCAGAACAAAGGGTTCCTTCCGCCTGCATATATGGTCCCCGTCCGATTCAGACTAGCCACCTATAATGCCGGGGAGCAAGCGGAGAGATTTCCTAACCCATCTCGGGGGGAGCAGGTATGCCTCGTCCCATATTTGCTAAGAGGCCTCGGGTTTCCAATCCACCCATTCCTCCATGGGCTCCTGGAGTTCTACGGTCTCTAGTTGCATAATCTTACCCCTGCCTCCATACTGCACATCGCGGGCTACGTTGCCCTCTGCGAGCTGTTCCTGGGCTGCGAAGCTCATTTCGAGCTATGGAAGAGGTTATTTTGCCTCGTCCCCCGCAACCAGGAGGGATCTATATATCAAGTGGGCAGAGCCGAAATATGGCGCATCGCCCAGACCGGATACCTGTCCGGTACTCCAAAGAAGGCGTCCGAAGACTGGCCCTCGGAGTGGTTTTATGTCGATGACGTTCCCCTTCTGGACCCAGTCCGGTCAGGCCTTCCTGAGTTTACCAATACTCCACTGAAGAAACGCCAAAGCTAGCACCCTCGTAGCCCCAGGAGGACGAAAACAGGGAAGTCTTTTATCTGATGAGTCGTATACAAACCCCGGCCAAATCAGGATTGACAATAGTCGAAGTTATGTCAATATGCGTAATAAGGGGAGTGCAGCCACTTCAATATAGGGGAAAACCCATGTTGCATTTCAACAGAGAAGATGACGCCTCCCGCTGTGGTCGCAAAGGTCCGGACTCTGCCGCATCTTTGGCGAGGATACTGTCCGAATTGTACAAAGGAGAAGAAGAGGAGTTCCTCCGCATTAAACCGCGGGATGGATTTTCCATGTATAACCCCCGAAGCTGGGTAAGTTGTCATCTTTTACTCGACTCTATCTGATCTTACCTTCTTTGTCACAATCATTTACCTTGCCATTTCAAAACATGAACTAAGGAGGGCCGTGAAAGAGTTTAGCAGCCCCTCTCCATAGCCAGAGGATCCCGGCCGGGCTCTCGACCCCGGACTTGAAGAAGATCCGGACATATCCGTGGAATTCGTCGACGAGACTTTCTACCAGGCAAGTAGTGGCGACTCTTTAGTGGCCATCACCGCAGATTATCCCGGCCTGCTTCCCGTGTCGCATGTAAGCAATGTCGGGGTTCCAACCTTCCGAAAGAATTCCTTCGTTTTGCCGTACCTTATGCTCACATGCCGTACTTTTATAGAAATGTCAGTCGGGACGCCGTGCAGAACCCGCAGGGTCCTCTCAGCAAGAGGCGCCTAGACAAGGTAGGCTTAAAAGGAAGGCGGTTAGGAGTGAGACACAGGCGCAGAGGTATTCATTAAACTTGCCCCGTGGTTTATTTGGTCTTTTTGTCGAGGCGTGACGGTTTTAATTATGTCCCGGCAAGAATCACCAGACTATACCCGGGGACCCTTCCGGCCATGCCTCCAGTAGGCGGATTCCTGGACCGGATTCATGGGCGGAGGCTAATGTGGGGAGAGGGCCAAACTGTCCTCCTACGGAGGATACGGATATGCTTTCCGCCACAAATTCTGAAGTAGAGAGCGCCATGAATCACCGGCGCCGGCGGGCCGTACTCCATGGTGGTATTTTTTCCAAAGAGGCGTTTAATGCCTTCAATTCCGGACATGCATATATCCACGCTACTCAAGATGGACTTGCCAGAGCAACGGACCAGTATGTGAAGGATATACAGGTAAGAGAAATTAATGAGTATGTGTAGAAGTAGCCCCTGAGACTTGAAACAGTTGGCACAACTGATTTAAGGATCATTGTATGCGTAGGTTCTTGTAGAGAAGAATGCCCAGTTGTCTCAAGAGCTAGAGGAATGTAAGGCCCAAATGAAGGCCAATGCAGCCGAACAAGGGGAATCCAAGAAGGCTTCTTCTGGTAATAATTTCCTTCTACCAGTTTTGTTTATTCGGCATGGTTTATAAATATGACGAAAAATTCGGCACACAATCCGGAGGAAATCCGAAGACTATGGGAGATAATGAGCTGCTTCTGTGAAGTCAGCTGAAGACGGGCGAACCCGTGCTGACGCAGTCTATTCAGGAGAAGAATAAACTTCAAGATGCGAATCTGCGATTGAGCATCGAATTGAAAGATGTTCGGGCTCAGCTCGTGGACTCCGTGAAGGAGAACCGGAGGCTTCGACGCGGCATTTATAGTAAGTGCTTGAACGAACTGTAGTATAGTTCGGCGAAGAGGCGTATTAACAGAGTTATGTCTGCAGGTATGGTGACGGGCTGTCCTGAAGAGGAGATGCCCAGTTCCGCAGGTGATATGCTGCAGGAGCTTTCACAACTGCACGAACAAGCTCGGAAGGTGATGCAGGGTATTGTCCAAGCCTTGTGGCCATCCGCTTCCCTGCTAGGAGGCATGAGCAAACTTGTAGAGATGCTCAAAGGAGCACGCCAGCGCTTCTGATTATGGAAGGTATCGGCTTGCCGGCAAGGTGCGAGAGAAGCTTGGGCCATGGTGAAGACGCGATACGCCAAGGCTGACCCGAACCATATGGCCGAAGTCGGACCGGTGGGGTCAGATGGATAAGAGATACCCGTTAGTCTGGTATATGACCAAGTAGCATTAGCTGCGAAGTATTCCCAATGGGATTTTAAGCTACATAGTCTATTGGATGGTATAGAGGAAGAGTACAGCCAGTCTAAATGACTATGTAAATTGAATGGGCTCATGTACTCCCTAGCCGGATTGAAAATCATTTGTCATGGAGGACCTTTTCTCTTCAGCCCCCGGATCCGATAGTCTGGGGTGTATCCAAATTCCCACACAGTTATGAAAAACCAGGGTATGCGTGGAAACCAGGCGTAGGGTTCATAAGTGCTTGAATAGACAAGTACCCAACTAGTTATGTTATATTACATGGATAGTAAGAAACATCTTCCAGAGAGAATAGTTCCGTTAGGGGTTCCTTTCTCTGGGTGCACATGCATCGATGTGCATGTCCGAAGTGCGAATAGAAGCGCAGGAAACAAAACATCTAGGTATTTTTGTTGTAATGAACGAGAACATCTTTTGTTCATCGACCGAATATTCCCTTAAGAACGCTAGCTTTCGGCTTCACCCAGTCTGAGGTACACATCCGGCTCAACCGGCAGTAACAATTGCAGAGGTGCTCCCCTTATGCCCTAGCCAAATTAACAGGAACGTAGGGCATAAATACAAGAGCCAGGCAACCCAGCATGGCCAAAACTTAAGTCATATCGATGCATATAATGGTTAAGAAAAGGTACATATGGAAAGAAAAATGCATATATGGCTGGCAAGAAGCCATTAAAATAGTTATAGTTAGCTTCCGAATAGGAAGCCCCTAGGTATAGTGTGCACGCATAATGCGGCCGGAGTGCTCAGGGCATCCGTACAATTTTAAGGCTGTATATTAAAAGGAAAAAGTGGTGAGAAAGGAGAAAAGAGGACATAATTGGAGAGGCGGGGTCAAGGAGACAAACACTGGGTTCGGCGCTAGGCGTAGATTCTCCGGAGTCTGGCCGCGTTCCATGGGTTCGGCTCGAGTCTGTTATCAGATGCACTGCACAGACAGTACGCTCCTCCGGTAAGGACTTTATCAATGATGAAGGGACCCTCCCACTTGGGTTTGAGCTTGTCCTTCTTCTTCTCGGGGAGGCATAGAACTAGTTCGCCAATATTATAAGTTTTGGCCCGTACTTCTCTGCTTTGATACCTTCAAGCCTGTTGCTGATAGAATGCGGAACGGGCTTTAGCGACATCACGCTCCTCCTCCAAAGCATCTAAGTTCTCCTCCCGGTCTAGCTCGGCTTCCTTCTCTTCATACATGCGCACGTGAGGTGAGTCATGGTTTATATTGCAGGGTAGCACTGCTCCTGCGCCATACACCATAAAAAATGGTGTGTATTTGGTGGTGCGATTCGGCGTGGTCCGCAACCCCCAGAGTACAGAGTCGAGTTCCTCGACCCAACGCGTGTCTGATTCCTTCAAGGAACGCACTAGTTTGGGTTTAATTCCGCTCATGATAAGACCATTTGCACATTTGACTTGACCGTTTGTTTGGGGGTGATAGACAGAGGAGTAGTCGAGCTTAATGCCCATTTCGCCGCACCAGGTTTTTACCTCCTCGGCTGTAAAATTTGAGCCATTGTCAGTGATGATACTGTGGGGGACACCGTAACGGTGTATAACTTCTGATATGAAGTCTATCAATGGTCCGGATTCAGCCGTTTTGACTGGTTTGGCTTCTATCCATTTGGTGAAGTTGTCCACCATGAACAATGAGTATTTTTTCTTGTGGCTTCCCCCTTTAAGGGGTCCCACCATATCCAGCCCCCAGACCGCGAAGGGCCAAGTTATGGGGATTGTTTAGAGAGCGGTAGGGGGCATATGGCTCTGATTGGCAAATAGTTGACAACCAACGCAATGTTGGACAAGGTCCTGTGCGTCCGCCCGGGCTGTCGGCCAATAGAATCCTGTCCGAAAGGCCTTGCTTACGAGAGCTCGGGCTGCCGCGTGGTGCCAGCCTAGTCCTGAATGGATTTTGACTAAGAGTTGCCGCCCTTCCTCTTCGGAGATGCATCATTAGAGCACTCCGGTGGCGCTCTTCTTGTAGAGCTCTCCTTCATGGACTTTGTAGGCTTTAGAGCGTTGCACAATACAACGTGCCACATTTTTGTCCTCGGGGAGCTCTTGCCTATTAAGGTAGGCCAAGAAGGGCTCGGTCCATGGGGCGATGACAACCATTATCTCGTGGGCCGAAGATGTTATTTCGGTGGCAGAGCCCCGATTACGTCAGAAGGTTCAGAATCCGTGGTTGTGTTCGGAGCCGGACTAATAGTGCCGGACTCCCCTTCCCATGCCGCGGATGGCTTGAACAGTCTCTCTAAGAAGATATTAGGTGGGACAGGGTCACGTCTAGCACCGATGCGGGCGAGGATATCGGCCGCTTGGTTATTTTCTCTGACCATATGGTGGAATTCGAGCCCCTCGAACCGAGCTGACATTTTGAGGACGGCATTGCGATAGGCCGCCATTTTCGGGTCCTTGGCGTCAAAGTCTCCATTCACCTGAGATATTGCGAGGTTCGAGTCCCCGCGCACTTCGAGGCGTTGAATGCCCATGGAGACTGCCATCCGGAGACCATGAAATAGAGCCTCGTATTCGGTTGCGTTGTTGGAGTCTGTATATAATATTTGGAGGATGTACTGCACTGTGTCTCCGGTGGGGGATGTCAGGACGACACCTGCTCCCAATCTGACCAGCATTTTAGAGCGTCGAAATGCACGATCCAATATGAGTACGCGCCGTACTCTTTAGGGAGTTCGGCTTCTGTCCATTCGGCGATGAAATCTGCCAGTACTTGCGACTTAATGGCCCGCCGTGGTTTGTATGTTATGTCGAACGGAAGGAGCTCAATAGCCCATTTAGCAATTCGGCCTGTTGCGTCGCGGTTGTTTATTATGTCATTGAGTGGTACTTCGAAGGCCACCTTGATAGAACACTCTTGATAGTAGTGTCGTAGTTTCCGGGATGCCATGAAGACTACGTACGCTATCTTTTGATAGTGTGGGTATCGAGATTTTCATGGAGTGAGGACAGTGGACACATAATATACAGGATTTTGGAGCAGGAACTTGTGTTCGTCTGCCCCTCATTCGACGACGAGCACTGCGCTCACAACTTGGTTTGTTGCGGCTATGTATAGTAGCATGGGTTCTCCAATGTTTGGCATGGTCAGGACTGGGTTTGCGGCCAATAGTGCCTTTATTTCTTCCAGTCCGGCCGTGGCCGCGTCCGTCCACTCGAAGTGTTCGGTGCGTCGAAGAAGGTGATAGAGAGGTAGTGCCTTTTCTCCTAAGCGGGAGATAAAGCGGCTTAAAGCAGCCACGCATCCAGTTAGTTTCTAGATCTGTTTGAGGTTTGTTGGTATAGCCAACTGTGACAGAGCTCGGATTTTTGCCGGATTTGCTTCAATTCCTCTATTGGAAACAATGAAGCCGAGCAATTTTCCGGAGGGTACTCCGAAGACACACTTCTCCGGATTGAGCTTGATGTCGTATGTTCGGAGATTATCGAACGTAAGCCTCAAATCAACTATTAAGGTTTCGATGTGTCTTGTTTTGATGACCACGTCGTCTACGTAGGCCTCTACTGTCTTGCCGATTTGTTTTTCCAGGCATGTCTGAATCATGCATTGATAGGTTGCGCCGGTGTTTTTGAGCCTGAAGGGCATGGTGTTGAAACAGACGGGGCCGTACGGAGTGATAAAGGCCGTTGCGGCCTCGTCGGACTGTGCCATCTTTATTTGATGGTATCCGGAATATGGGTCGAGGAAACACAATGAGTCGTGTCCTACGGTGGCATCGATTATTTGATCAATGCAGGGGTGGGGGAAGGGATCCTTAGGGCAAGCTTTATTGAGTTCCTTGAAATCGACACACAAGTGCCAGGATTTATCCTTTTTTGGTACCATTAACAAGTTTGCTAGCTAACCGGATGTTTGATGTCTCGATTGAATCCGGCCTCGAGTAGTTTGGCTAGCTCTTCTCCCATGGCTTGCCGCTTAGGCTCTGAGAAGCGCCTAAGAGTCTGCTTGACTGGCTTGTATCCTTTTGTTATGTTGAGGCTGTGTTCGACCAGCCTGCGTGGATGCCCGGCATGTCCGAAGGGTGCCAGGCGAAGATGTCCCAGTTTTTATGCAGGAAATCTCGCAGTGCGGCGTCTATCGTGGGGTTCAACTGTCTCCCGATTAAAGCTGTCTTTGTAGGGTCCGTTGGGTGGACCTGGAATTTGACTATCTCGTCCGCTGGTTTGAAGGAGGTGGATTTAGGTTGCTTGTCGAGTATCACATCATTTCTGTCCACTGTTGCTCGCAGCGTTGTTAGTTCTTCGGCCGCGAGGGCTTCTGATAATGCCTCCAGGGCGAGGGCAGCGGTTTTGTTTTCGGCATGGAGCACGACGTTCGGATCACTATCTAGAGTGATGATTCCATTGCGGCCGGGCATTTTGAGCTTCATGTACCCGTAATGGGGTATAGCCTGGAAGCTTGTGAATGCGTCCCGCCCCAAGAGGGCGTGGTATCCACTGCTGAACGGGGCCACTTGGAATGTAATTTCTTCGGACCTGTAATTCTCCGACATGCCGAATACCACTTCTAGTGTGATTTTTCCCGCGCATCACGCCTCCCGACTAGGGATAATTCCTCTGAAGGTTGTGTTGCTTTGCTCAATGCGGCTCCTATCAATTTCCATCTTGATAAGGGTTTCCTCGTAAATGAGGTTTAGCCCGCTTCCGCCGTCCATGAGCACTTTAGTGAGCCTGAAGCCATCCACGATTGGGCTAAGGAACAAAGCGGCTGGTGCTCGGACTGTTCGGAATTGAGGCTCGTCACTGGCATTGTAAGTTATAGCCGTGTTGTTCCATGGATTTATTCTTGCCACGTGGCAAACTTCTACGAGGTTGCGCTGAGCTTGCTTGCACCTGTTATTTGAGGCGAAAGTCTTGGAGACTGTGAATACCGTATTGTTATCTCCGGCGGGATATTGCTCTGCTTTATGTTCTATGAGGAGATCCTCGCCACTCTTTGCTACCTACCGGAGTATCCAACATGCTCTAAGGCTATGCGCTGGCGTAGTATCTAGTGTGATGTGAATCTTACACGGCCCGTTTAGCCATTCTTCCAATACAGTTCCACGCCTTGCGGCGGGCTTTGGCTTTTTAGTACTTGAATCGGGTGACTTACGAGAGTTTACCCTTTTAGCTCGATAGAGGAATTGGTTAGAGCTGGATTGTCCCAGAAGTTTGTTTGGGTTTTCCAGGAGCTTTCCATCACGTAGTATTTTTGCACTATGGCCGCTAAGTCAGCGAAGTGTACTATGTCATGGCGACTTATAGCGTTGAGAATCCCTTTGTCCGTGCAATTTTTGCAAAAGAGGGAGATTGCATCTGCCTCACGACAGTCCTTGACCCTGTTCATCACAAGGAGGAATCTAGCCCAGTAATGATGTACTGTTTCTTAGGGCTCTTGTCTGATATGTGAAAAATTGGATAGATCTGGGTGGGTGGGTGGTTTTGAATTCGAATCCCGACCCGATCTGGGACCCAGGGGTAAAGAGGCTTCCGAGCTTAATGGCTTGGGTCCTGGGGCGCTGCCCGATCTCTTCGGCCTGCCACCCAATTCTGAGTCCGGGGTCTGGGTCATGTCCTCCCGCGAGCGGGTGTCCGGCTCAGAGAGCTCGGAAATCCGGACATACTTTGTCCTCAAACTAGAGGGAGAATTAGGATGATGCTCTTCCACTACCGCTATCTCATGGGTGACCGGTGGAGAGTGAATCTCCCTCTGGTCGGGTTTAAGCCCGATCCGGCCATAGTCCGTAGCGACGCCCAGGGCGGCGATGCGATCCAAGAGCTCATTAAGGGAGAAGAGCTCCATTGGGTCCATCTGTTCGCCAAGTTCCGAATCAATGTGGAGGCTATTCTTAACGACCTGAGAAGTCCTTGTCGGCGCGACAGCCGATCGGGCGGTCATAAAGAAGCCGCCCAGCCGGAGAGTTTGGCCTAGAGCCAGGGCTCCCCTGGAGGTGATGTTGTCTTTATCAACGAGACAAACCATCAAGCCTTATAGCGACGACACATAGGAACTCTCAATGAAAGCACCAATGTCGGTGTCAAAACCGGGGGATCTCGGGTAGGGGGTCCCGAACTGTGCGTCTAAGACTAATGGTAACAGGAGGCGGGGACACGATGTTTACCCAAGTTCGGGCCCTCTCGATGGAGGTAATACCCTACTTCTTGCTTGATTGATCTTGATGATATGATTATTACAAGAGTTGATCTACCACGAGATCAAAGAGGCTAAACCCTAGAAGCTAGCCTATGGTATGATTGTTGTGGTGTCCTACGGACTAAACCCTCTGGTTTATATAGACACCGAAGGGGGCTAGGGTTACAGAGGGTCGGTTTACAGAGAAGGAGATCTACATCCAAATCGCCAAGCTTGCCTTCGATGCCAAGGAGAGTCCCATCCGGACACGGGATGAAATCTTCTATCTTTTTTCTTCATAGTCCAACAGTCCGGCCAAAGCATATAGTCTGACTGTCCGGATGCCCCCTTATCCAGGACTCCCTCACCTGCTAAGAGGCATCGAGGTACGTAATGTAATATTTTTCAATTGTGCTATAAACGCAAAATGCGCCTGTGTATAGATAGTAGCCCCTGAGACTCTGGTTGGCGGCCAAAGGGAGGCGATCAGAGGATCAAGAAAGATATACCTAGGAAATAATCTGACTAATTGGAACACAGGCTGTTACATCCCTGGCGACTGCCCAAGCTACAAAGGTTGCAGATCTGAAGCAGAAACTTGATGTGGCGGATGATGACATCACGCTTATTAACAGGCGGCTTGACGAGGTGCAAGGTATGTTTTTGGGGCAGTCAGTATATGCAAGTTCTATAATATGAGCATGACACTGAGAATTGTATATTGAGATATGCATAACTGCAGATAGTGTCACCGCAGTTGAGACCCTTTGGGCTAAGCTTGCCCGGGCCAAGGAGCAAGCCAAGATGAGTAATGCGGCTGCCGGAAAGGCAGCTACTGAATTAAAGGCTGAATAGGCTGCTCGGCGCCAGTGCGAGGAGAGAATATCTACTATGGCGCTTGAGATAAAGGATGCCACTAGCCGATGAGAATTTCTTGAGAAAGATAACAAAAACAGAGTGGCCGATCTTGACAAGGCCTTACAAGAGGCAAGGGAAGCACGGTCCGAGTCTAGAGCGGCTCGGGAGGAGATGTGACAAGCTGGGGAGATCGCGGCTGGTAAGCCCTTCTTATTACAAACTAAATTTGGCGATCCAAAGTATGCCTCGCTTAATCAAATGTGGAGTTCTCCAGACGCATTTTTGGACTTGCTGAAGAGTGTCTCCGATGCGACGCAGTTTTTCCAAGCGCAAGAAGGACATGCGACGAAAAAGCTTTTCTGGTCGCAATTCAGCATGCCAAAGCGTCCGTTGTTGCTGAATGAACAAATGGCCCAGTGGGCCGAGCTCCACAAGATATCCGGATCTTCCATGAAGGACGTCGTGGTCCGGCTGTGGCCGACTTAGCCAATTCCGAGTAGTCATTTTGGTTTGGTGGAGTGACTGGTTGATGCGGTGCCGCGTATCGACACTGTTAAGCAGTCAACGTGCATAGAAGGTGCATGGATGGCTCTTGCCCGCGTCAAGACGTATTGGGAGAAGATGAAGGCCACCGATATTGTAGCAAAAAGTCCACCCAAGGGCAAGGACCATCACACGCCAGAGCATTATTTTGAGGATGTCCTAGAGGGTGCCCGCTTGATAGAGGGTCAGTGCTCGAAAGATATTATGTTCGAGTGAAGTGTACCAAAATTGTAAAAACAATATTATGATATATTAGGGCTATGTTTTTTATACTTTTGCCTAAAAAGTTTTTGGTGCCTCCTGTGTGGCCGCTTTTTGTACAATCTGAAAGTTTACCAGTCGTCGGCTTTGGCCCCCTCGCATATAACGCGGGGGTGTTCGGAAAAGCACTTGATCACTCTTGAGCCAACGTCTTGGTCCATTAAGGAGGTGTCAATGCGGCGAACCAGGCAATCGGATTATAGGTTTTTAACACTTTCACTTAGCCATAGGAGTTTGACGGTGGGTCTATGATATAGCCCCTGGTATGTACACGGTTATCCGAATACGGTGCGTTTACATATGTGACTAGAAGAACGGTCCTTTGTGTAATACAGAAGGAATCGCGAAGATTCCAGTGAGTCATTGAGTGGTTGACCAGCTCTCGCCGCATCATGATAGTCAGTTTTCGGCTTTCTCTACTGAGGTGCTCATCCGAACAAACCAGGACACAATCGCAGTAGTTCTCCCTTTACTACCCTAGCCGCTAGAGCATAACGTAAGGTAGTAAGCACGGGAGCCGGGCAACCCAACTATTGACCAAAGACATGATTCGAAGCTAATGCATATAAGGCCAAACTCGTGATGCTAAAGTGTGCTATAAAGCTGTTCGGACTTGTCGGCAACTCATATGTTGCCATATCGAGCCCCTGGCAATATATGCCGTGGTGCGTTTGTGAAATAACCACAGAAGCAAAATTCAGTTCTTTGAGAAAAGCAAATACTGGATACGGGTTATGTTGACTAGCATCTGAATGATACGTCAAGCGCGATCTTTACAGATTATAACGCTACTACCAAGGCTATTTGAAATGCTGGAGGTCGAAAGCTGAGAGAAAGGGCACTTTATAGGTTTGAAATGAAGAGTGTAGTCTACAAAAAACATTTGGACCTCCTGTCGCATGTCTGCGCTGCCTTGCCTTGGTTAAAGGACCTCTCAGCAAATATAGTCACCAGTGGTAAAAGATAAAAAATGGTTAGAAATAGAAAAAGACTATGAGAGTGCGGATAGTGTTATAGGTCTGTCCGCATTGTGCCTCCACCGGTGACCAAGGTATTTTAAGTGTATAATTATGTGCGTGGGACAAACTTTGCGGCTATATGGGGCGGACGGCGGAGGCTGAACTGCTAATTCAGCTCTAAGATTGATTGGTCCTGTCTAATGGAGACCCGCGGCTTGATGGCCGACGAAATGTCCGGCTTGATAAGGCCGCTTTGTACTTCGTCCGCAGTTGTCGTAGTGTGTTCCTTTGTACGGAGGGAGCATTCTGTATTTCCGTTTATCGTGATGGTGCCGCGTGGACCGGGCATCTTAAGTTGGAGATAGGTGCAATGTGGGACCACATTAAAGTGAGCAAAAGTGGTACGCCCGAGTAGTGCATGGCAGCTACTGCGGAGCGGGACAATATCGAAGGTCAAGCCTTGGCTTCGAAAGTTGTTCGGCAAGCCAAAAACGACTTCCAATGTAATTGAGCCCGTACAGTGAGCTTCTACGTCGGATATTGTTCCCTTGAAGGTAGTTGTGGTGGGCCTGATTCTTGAAGGATCAATCCATTTTGCGGACATTGTCTTGGTAGAGTAGATTAAGGCTACTGTCGCTGTCCATAAGGACTTTCGTGAGATGGAACCCATCGATAATTGGATCGAGGATGAGAGCTGCCAGACCTTCATGAAGGATACTGGCTGGGTGGTCCTTGCGATCAAAAGTGATCGGGCAGGCCGCCCATTGGCTTAATTTTGGGGCGGCTAGCTCTATGGTGCCGATGTCCCGTAGCGCGTGCTTGCAGTCCCCTATAGGGATATGCGTCACGTATACCATGTTCACTGTCTTTACTTCGGGGGGAAATTGCTTCTGACCCCCGGTGTTCAGCTGGCGAGTCTCTTCGTCATCGCTGTCACTGGGCGGCCCCTTCACCTTGTGTTCGGCATTAAGCTTGCCGACTTGTTTAAAAACCCAACAACTCCTGTTGGTGTGATTGGCTAGTTTAATGGGGGTGTCATGAATCTGGCAGGGTCGATCTAGTATCTTGTCTAAATTGGATGGTCAGTCTTTGTTTGCCTTGAATGGCTTTTTTCGTTGACCGGGTTTGGAACCACTAAATCCGGCCTTGACTGCCGTGTCTTGTGTTCCTTCATTGTTATTGCGACGCCTGTGTTTATTGTGTCGTGGATTGCCGTTGCCGTCTCGAACTTCAGAAGTACCCAGATCAACGGGGTTGTTTCTTCTACGAGTGAGCCAGCTGTCTTCTCCCGCTCAAAAATGGGTCATTAGAGTGGTAAGGGCAGCCATGAATCTTGGTTTTTATTGACCGAGGTGGAGGGCGAGCCACTCATCTCGGACGCTATGTTTAAAGGCCGCAAGGGCTTCGGCATCCGGACTATCGACAATTTGGTTCTTTTTGATTAAGAACCTAGTCCAGAGCTTCCTGGCAGACTCCCCGGGCTGCTGGATGATGTCACTTAGGTCATCGGCGTCCGGAGGCCGAACATATGTACCTCGTAAGTTATTGCGGAAGGCGTCTTCCAAGTCTTCCCAGCTGCCGATGGAGTTCTCAAGGAGGTTGTTCAGCTAGTGCCACGCTGGCCCCTTTAGTTTAAGTGGGAGGTATTTGATGGCGTGGATGTCATCACCACGGGCCATGTGGATATGGAGGAGGAAATCTTCAATCCATACTGCGGGGTCTGTTGTTCCATCGTATGATTCTATATTCATGGGTTTAAACCCTTCCGGGAATTCGTGTTCCATTACTTCATTAGTGAAGCAAAGGGGGTGTGTGGCGCCTCTATATCGGGCCACGTCGCGACGTAGCTCGGATGGAGTTCATCTATGGTGCTTGGCCCGGGCGTGGTTGTGTTTGTCACGTCCTGCTAGATGGCCGTCGTTGCGCGTTCGGGCACATCCCCGTGATCTGTAGATCGATCTGGTCTGACCTGCTCTGTTGTCTAGGTCATGCCGCAGGTCATATGTATGACCCCGAGCTGTTATGTCTCTGCCCTTACCGCGAGGTACGGGCCGGTGTTCGGCTTGAGTTGTTGCTTTGTCCCGGCCACATGGTGGTCGGTCAGCCGCATTATGCGCTGGTAGGACGGGCTCCAGCGCCTCGTCATTGAATTGGGGTAACAATTTGCGCTTCGGGTAACATTTGGTTGGGCGCTCGAGGCCGTATTCTTTGGCTGCTAGGACATTAGTCCATCTATCATTGAGCAGATCTTGATAAGCTTGAAGCTGCTGCTACTTCTTTTTCACGCTCCTTGCAGTGGCTATTAGCTGGCGCTTAAAGCGCTCATACTTGAGAGGTTCCTCAGGCACAATAAAATCCTCATTGCTGAGGCTCACCTCGTCCTCGGAGAGCGGAAGGTAGTTACTGTCCTCCAAGTCTTCGTTCATGGCCTGTTCATCAGGGCTAACTCGCCCATCTTCCCGTTCGTCCTATTCGGAGGTTGGCTCAACCAGGTCTTCATTGTCTTTGGCATCGTCCAGAGTATTATTTTCTCCTGTGCCGGTATTTCTGTTTTTTCCACGGCGTGGTTTAGAGCGGCGCCACTGACGTTGGCACTTTGGCTGTATCACAGGAGTACTATCCTCGACTGGATCCTTTTCATTATCTCCGTTGTTCTCTTTGGGTGTATCCACCATGTATACGTCATACGAGGAGGTGGCTGTCCAGCGCCCTATAAGCGGTGGTTTTTGTGCCTGCTCCTCTCTGGCATCGTCGCCCATATCGTCGATGTCTTCGGAGTCGTAATCGAGCATGTTGGTTAAGTCTTCGACAGTGGCTATGAAGTGGGTGGTGGGTGGGAAGCGGAATTCTCCGTCATCATCTTCCAATCCAAACCGGATATAGTTTGGCTGAGAGTCCCCTGATAATGAGTTTAGCACATCGCCTAAAGGTGAGTGCCAGAAGATGTCCGTGGAGCTGAATTAAACGATCAGCGCCTGATCAGGTTCGATGGGCGCGGATGCACGTGGTTAGGAACCTATGGCCGAAGACGAATCCAAGGTTCCGGTGACACAGGCCCCACTCGAGGTTGGATCTGTGTGCGGCTCTAACGCCACTAAGTCTGCGGCTTCTGCGGTGGGGTTGAGCTTTGATACGTCTCCAACGTATCTATAATTTTTGATTTGTAACGCCCCGGATCCGATGCGCCAGGTGTCTGCCAGTTATTCGTCGTCATTGCCATGTCATTTGCTTGCGTGTTGCATTTTTGCATGTCATCATGTGCACTTCATTTTGCATACGTGTTCGTCTCATGCATCCGAGCCTTTTCCCCGTTGTCCGTTTTGCAATCCGGCGCTCCTATGTCCTCCGGCGTCCCCTTCTTGCCTTTCTTCGTGAGCGGGTGTTAAAATTTCTCGGAATGGCCCGAGGTTTGCCAAGCGGCCTTGGTATACCACCGGTAGACCACCTGTCAAGTTTCGTGCCATTTGGAGGTCGTTTGATACTCCAACGGTTAACCGTGTAACCGTAAAGCCCCTCTCTCTTTGAAGCCCAGCACCCCTTCCAAAGTGGCCCAAAACCCATCTAAGTCCCCACCATGCTCTCGGTCGTTCGATCACGATCGCGTGGCCGAAAACCGCTCCTCATTTGGACACTCCTAGCTCCCTCTACCTATAAATATCTGGCCTCCCCCGAAATTCTCGCAGTCCAAACCCCAGCCAAACTCCTCCCCGCCGCCGGACATGTCCGCCTCCGCGCCGGACGCGTCCACCCGCTAGCCGCCACCTCACCCCGACCAATCACAACGCGACACATCACCCCGCCGCCGTTCTCCTCCATTGCCGCAGCGCCACGTGGCCAGCCGGCCTCCTCTCTCCTCCCCGCGCCCGCCATGCCCCGCCGAGGCCCGGGTCGGGCCCGCCAGGCTCGACGCGCGCCGCCGCCCGGCCTGACGCGCTCCGCCGCCCCGCCCGTCCTCTCCGCCGCCAGCCCGCGCCACGGCCCTCGCCGCCCGGCCGCCCCGGTCGGACCGCGCCTCGCCGACGACCGCCGCGCCGGCCGCCCGGCCGCGTCCCTCGTACGGCCGGCCCCGGGATCCCCGCTGCCTCCACCCGCACTTCGCACCTCCGCCCGCCTCCGTCGGAGTGCGCCCGCCTCCGCCTCGCCGGCGCCTCCGTTTCCGGAGCTCCCCGCCGCCGCCGCGCCCGGATCCGGCGAGATCCGTGAGGGAATCAAGCCGCGCCGCCCCGCCACTCGACGTCCCGCGCCGTGCCCCTCCGGCGTCCCCACGGCCCGGATCCGGCCGGCCCCCACTCCGGCTGCCTCTCCCTCTCTTCTCCGGTGAGATCCAGGCCAACTCCGGCGATCCTCGAAATCCGTGCACGAGGTTGACTTCCCCCCCCTCTGTTTTCGTCTAAGTCCCCAGTTTGTAGTAATTTTCATGCCATGTTCATCGCATTGTATCTCTGCATCTGTAGCTCCGTTTTGTGCGTGTAATATGTCGAATTGTTCATCTCAACGAGTAAATCATTTCATTCCATTGCATCATATTCATTTGAAGTAATCTAGATGCCTGAATCATTGTTGTAAGAGTGCTTCATAATGTTTTCTGCTGTCTGTTAACAGAACAAGCTCTTTTGTCATTTTTGCCATGATTGATGTGTGCATCCTATGAGGTTGATGTCTACATGTGTTTTGAACTATGCCATGTCTTCTTTACATAGGTGCTTACCATGTATTTTTGTGATCAATGTGGTGACTAGAACAAGCATGCAAACTAGGCATCGTGATGTTGCTGATTTCAGTCCCTGTTCTGCTGTTATTTTGATGCCATGTAAACTTGTTGCTACAGAGAGATCCATGCATATTTTGAGATACTTTAGTAAGGATGTTTTGAACATATGGTTATTTTCTATCCATTCATGGCCTTGTTTGCAATTATGGAGTAGTCTAGCATGTCATTTGAGTGCTCTACGTTTGCTTCAAAATGTTTCCTGGCAGATTGTTTACATGTTATTCAATTTTGCCAAGGTTGTTGTAGTTGATCCTTGCATGCTATGGACTTGTTCTTGCCTTGGATTGTTTCAAAAACATGTCTTCTTGATGATGCTATGCTTATCTTGTCATGCAATGACTTGTGGTGAGTGATTCAAGCTTGTTAAGTAGGGTACATGATGTTACTGTTTTGCTAGGCTGAATCTGTTATTTCGTGATGCCATGTAAACCTGCTGCTACTAATCATTCTATGCATAATCTGGAGATCATCACTAAATATGTTTTGTTCTACATGTTATGCCCTATCCATTCATGCCCCTGGTAGAATTTATAGCTTGCTGTAGCTTGTTCATATCTTGCTCCAAAGTTGCTTGATAATGTTGCTGTCAGCCTGTTAACATTAAGTTCAGTTGTTACCATGTGTTTTGCTAGTGATCCAAGCACCCTATGGACTTGCTCTTGCCATGCTTAGCTTCACAAATATGTCTTCTTACTGTTGGGTTCATTGCCATGCCATGTATTGCTCTGTAGTGAGTTGCACAAGCTCATCTACATGCCTTCATAATTCTGTTTCTGCCATGTTTGAATCTGTATTATAACTTGCTATGTCTACGTGGGTGCCATCATATTTTCTGATCCTTTTTGGCTTATGGTCACTAAGGGACTTTTGATCTATGCAATTAGTAGATTTATGCCATGCCTTTGTTTGCCATTATAAGTTCCTGTAACATGTTGTTTGATAGCTCTAAACATTGCATCGTGATGTTATTTTCTGCAAAGTCTGAAATTGTTATTACTTGCAATCTTACCATGTGTGTTTGAGCATATTGTTTTGATGCTTGCAATATGCCTAGTTGCTGTTTTGGACAGATTGTAGCTATAACTTGTTTCAGGTGTGTGTGTTGAACCGTTGCTCCGTTTTGAGTGTGCTCTATATGAAACTTGCTTAGGAGTGCATGTAGTTTCATATTATCATGTTGCATCCATGTTTTGAGGTGTTTGCTTGATGTTTGTATGCATTTTGCATCAATGCCATGTTTAACTTGTATTGCTCATATCTTCTAGGCCGTAGCTCCGAACTAAATGAACTTTATATGTAACTTGACTAGAATCTCGTGTAGATCATCTTTGTGCAGCTTAACTTGCTGTTTAACAACTTGAACATAAGGTTTATTCAGATCTGGACCAACTTTGAAATTTGCATATGAGGACTTACCGGAATTGTTATAGGTTGTTTCCGGCCTCATTTAAACTTGCCTTGATGTGTTGCTCTTGTTTGCATCATCCCTTGCCATGAGTAGCTTCATGTAGCCTTGTCATGGATCATGCTTGTTGTGCATCATGCCTTGTTCATGTGTGGTGTGTTTACTATGTTGTGTGCTTCTTTTCGATAGTTCCTGTTTCGTTGCGATCGTGAGGATTCGTTCGTCTACGCTTGGTTCGGCTTCATCCGATCGTCTTCTTCATGGACTCGTTCTTCTTCCTTGCAGGATTTCAGGCAAGATGACCTCTATCCTGGATCTCACTACTATCATTGCTATGCTAGTTGTTTCGTTCTATCGCTATGCTGCGCTACCTATCACCTGTTTATCAAGCCATCCCAAATTGCCATGAACCTCTAACCTTTGACACCTTTCCTATGCAAACCGTTGTTTGGCTATGTTATCGCTTTTGCTCAGCCCCTCTTATAGCGTTGTTAGTTGTAGGTGAAGTTGAAGATTGCTCCATGGTGGACAGGATTTTGGTTGGGATATCACAATATCTCTTATATTATTAATGCATCTATATACTTGGTAAAGGGTGGAAGACTTGGCCTTTTGCCTGGTGTTTTGTTACACTCTTGCCACCCTAGTTTCCGTCATACCGGTGTTATGTTCCCGGATTTTGCGTTCCTTACGCGGTCGGGTGATTTATGGGACCCCCTTGACAGTTCGCTTTGAATAAAACTCCTCCAGCAAGGCTCAACCTTGGTTTTACAATTTGCCTCACCACCACCTACCCTTTCCCTTGGGTCGGCCAACCCGAGGGTCATCTTTATTTTAGCCCCCCCGGGCCAGTGCTTGTCTAAGTGTTGGTCCGAACTAAGCAGCCCGCGGGGCCACCTTGGGGCAACTCGAGGGCTGGTTTTACTCATAGCTTGACTTATCCGGTGTTGCCCTGAGAACGAGATATGTGTAGCTCCTATCGGGATTGTCGGCGCATCGGGCGGCTTTGCTGGTCTTGTTTTACCATTGTCGAAATGTCTTGTAAACCGGGATTCCGAGTCTGATCGGGTCTTCCTGGGAGAAGGTATATCCTTCGTTGATCGCGAGAGCTTGTCATGGGCTAAGTTGGGACACCCCTGCAGGGTATAATCTTTCGAAAGTCGTGCCTATGGTTATAGGCAGATGGGAATTTGTTAATGTCCGGTTGTAGACAACTTGACACCAGATCCGAATTAAAATGCATCAACCGCGTGTGTAGCCGTGATGGTCTCTTTTCGGCGGAGTCCGGGAAGTGAACACGGTTTTTGGGTTATGTTTGACGTAAGTAGGAGTTCAGGATCACTGCTTGATCATTGCTAGCTTCACGACCGTTCTGCTTGCTCTCTTCTCGCTCTTATTTGCGTATGTTAGCCACCATACTTGCTTAGTCGCTGCTGCAGCCTCACCACTTTACCCCTTCCTTTCCCTTTAAGCTTTGCTAGTCTTGATACCCATGGTAATGGGATTGCTGAGTCCTCGTGGCTCACAGATTACTACAACAACAGTTGCAGGTACAGGTTCATGCGATGATCATGACGCGAGAGCGATGCTTGCTTGCGTTGAGTTCTTCTTCTGATTCTTCTTCGATCAGGGATAGGTTCTAGGTCGGCAGCCTGGGCTAGCAGGGTGGATGTCGTTTGAGTTTCTGTTTGTGTTTCATCCATAGTCGGATGATGCTCTGATGTATTGTGATGTTGTATTCGTGTGGCATTGTATGCCTTATGTATGTATCCCCATCTATTATGTAATGTTGATGTAATGATATCCACCTTGCAAAAGCGTTTCAATATGCGGGTCTATCCTTGGTGGGACCTTCGAGTTCCTTTTGGATAGGGTCGCATATTGGGCGTGACATGATTGTTCCATCCTATTATATTACCCATTTTGGATGTTCATGGGCTTTACTCTACACTTATATATCATTTTTGGGAATAACCTACTAACAGGAGGCCCAGTCCGAATTGTTGTTTTTTTTGCCTATTTCAGTGTTTCGAAGAAAAGGAATATCAAGTGGAGTCCAAACAGGATGAAACCTTCGGGAGCAATCTTTTTGGAACAAATGCAAACCAGGAGACTTGGAGTGGACGTCAAGCAACGAACTAGGCGGCCACGAGGGTGCCCGGCGCGCCCTAGGGGGTTGGGCGCGCCCCCCACCCTCGTGGGCCCCTCGTGGCTCAACCGACCTACTTCTTCCTCCTATATATATCCACGTACCCTGAGAACATCCAGGAGCACCATGAAAACCTAATTCCACTACTGCAACCTTCTGTATCCGCGAGATCCCATCTTGGAGCCTTCGCCGGCGCTTCGCCGGAGGGGGTATCGACCACGGAGGGCCTCTACATCATCTCCAAGGCCTCTCCGATGAGTTGTGAGTAGTTTACCATAGACCTTCAGGTCCATAGTTATTAGCTAGATGGCTTCTTCTCTCTCTTTGAATCTCAATACAAAGTTCTCCTCGATCTTCTTGGAGATCTATTTGATGTAACTATTTTTGCGGTGTGTTTGTCGAGATCCGATGAATTGTGGGTTTATGATCAAGTTTATCTATGAGAAATTGAATCTTCTCTGAATTCTTTTATGTATAATCGGTTATATTTGCAAGTCTCTTTGAATTATCAGTTTGGTTTGGCCTACTAGATTGATTTTCTTGCAATGGGAGAAGTGCTTAGCTTTGGGTTCAATCTTGCAGTGTCCTTTCCTAGTGACAGCAGGGGCAGCAAGGGACGTATTGTATTGTTGCCATCGACGATAAAAAGATGGGGTTTATATCATATTGCTTGAGTTTATCCCTCTACATCATGTCATCTTTCTTAATGCGTTACTCTGTTCTTATGAACTTAATACTCTAGATGCAGGAAGGAGTCGGTCGATGTGTGGAGTAATAGTAGTAGATGCAGAATCATTTCGATCTACTTGTTGCGGACGTGATGCCTATATACATGATCATACCTACATATTCTCATAACTATGCACTTTTCTATCAATTGCTCGACAGTAATTTGTTCACCCACCGTAATACTTATGCTATCTTGAGAGAAGCCACTAGTGAAACCTATGCCCCCCGGGTCTATCTTTCATCATATAAGTTTCCAATCTACTTTTATTTGCATCTTTTACTTTCCAATCTATATCATAAAAATACCAAAAATATTTATCTTACCTTATTATCTCTATCAAATCTCACTTTCGCAAGTTTCCGTGAAGGGATTGACAACCCCTTTATCGCGTTGGTTGCGATGTTCTTGTTTGTTTGTGTAGGTACGAGGGACTTTTGAGGAGCCTCCTACTGGATTGATACCTTGGTTCTCAAAAACTAAGGGAGATACTTATGCTACTTTGCTGCATCACCCTTTCCTCTTCAAGGGAAAACCAACGTAGTGCTCAAGAGTTAGTAAGAAGGATTTCTGGCGCCGTTGTCGGGGAGGTCTTTGCTCAAGTCAAGACATACCAAGTACCCATCACAAACTCATCTCCCTCGCATTATATTATTTGCCATTTGGCTCTCGTTTTCCTCTCCTCCACTTCACCCTTGCCGTTTTCTTCGCCCCTCTTCCGTTTGATCTTTTGTTTGCTTGTGTCTCCATGTGCCTTCTATGTTCTTGTGCGTCATCATTAGATGAGCATGCTCATTTTGTGCGTCATCATTTGTCTGAAAAAGGGAGACTCTTATGGGATCAAATAAACTGGTTGTTGTGCTATGCTTGGAATCTTTGTGAAATTTTTAATTTTACTTGTTGCTCTAAGAACCCTAAAAAACACCTTCCCTACCTATGTGAGTTTAATGATAATGAAATCTTATCTTCTTATGCAAAGGGTGTTTATAGTTACTATGATATCAAACAAATTGAAGAATTTGTTGCTTTAAGGGTGCTTATGAAGTTGCTTCTTTGATTGAAAAGTATGATATTACTCTCTACGAATCTGAATTTTTTGACATACTTAAATATTGCTATGAAAACTATGCTCATAATGTCTATGTCGAAGAATTTATTGAGAGAATGACTATTGCTTTGGAAGAAAATAACGATATGCATGAATCTATAGATTCCGATGATTTGATTGAAATATCCCTTGATGAACATGATGCTTGCTATTCTTGTGGCCATGATTCCAATATTTATGAAGATGAATTTGCTATAGTTCCTTATGTTAAACATGAGATCATTGCTATTGCACCCATACTTGACAGTTCCTTCGATGAAAAGCATGATTACAATGATGTTATTATCAATTCTCTTGATGCCAATTGTGATAATAATATGCAAAACCCTAAGCTTGGGGATGCTAAGATTGCTATGTCTACTACTTGTTGCAATGATCATGATTGGGGTGATTCTTTTTATGATTTTGAAAATTTATTTAAGCCCCATGATGAATATGAGATTGATAATAGTGTTTGCAATAATATTGAAATTGGGTTTGGAAGAGTCTCAACTTTAGATCCCACATATTTGGAGAATGTTCAATCTTATGGTATTTTTGATAAAAATGGGTTTGGAGAGGTCATGACTTTAGTTAATGATAATCCCACTATTTTGGAAGAGTGTCAACTTCACATGCATGTGGATCGTGTTGAGAATATGTTACGTGATAGCTATTTTGTTGAATTTTCCTATGATCCTACATGTAATTATTATGAGAGAGGAAAATATGGTGGTAGAAACTTTCATGTTACTAAATTACCTCTCGTTATGTTGAGATTGCTATTGTTTCTTTCCGCTTCCTTGCATATGCTAGTTTTTGCTTGCTATGATAATTTGTTTGCCTATAAGATGCCTATGCATAGGAAGTATGTTAGACTTAGATGTGTTTGTCACATGTTTTATGATGCTCTCCTCGTGTTTCTATTGCTATATTTCATGTGAGCATCATCAAAATTGTTAATGCCTAGCTAGGGGCGTTAAACGATAGCGCTTGTTCGGAGGCAACCCAATTTTATTTTTGTTCCTTGCTTTTTTCTCCTGTTTAGTATTAAGTAATTCATCTAGCTTCTGTTCAGATGTGGTTTTATGTTTTAATTAGTATTTGTGCCAAGTAGAACCTATAGGATACTCTACGGTGATGGCTAATTTGATTCTGCTGAAAAACAAAATCTTTTGCACGCACGAGAATAATTTTAATAAATCACAGAAACGAGATTTTGCGTTGATTATTTTTGCAGTAGATCAATAAACTCGAGCGCCCTAGCAAAAGCTACCCAAAGCGCAGGCTGCTACCTCAACTCGAGGAGGAGGCTTTAAAGCCCATGCTACCAGCGCATGATGCGGCTGACCGGCCACCCCATGGCCGTGACAAAGCAGCGTACCAGCCCGAAGTCCAGACCGCACCCCGTCGCCAATCAAACGATACTACTAAGGCCCGGGGCTACACGAAGGACCTGCGAGATGTATTGGAAAACAAAGTAGGACAGCCAAGATTGATCTACGGATCACGGGGGCGCACCGCAAGACGCGACGATGACCGTCACGCCAGATACAATAAACCAAAGCCTGGCCGGGCCGAATACAATAGACCAGATTCATTTGAACTATGTCAGGATGTAGCCCGACATAGAGGCGCCGCACACCCCCTAATGAAGTTATGGATCATGAATTCCCAGAAGGGTTTAAACCCGTAAACATTGAATCATACGATGCCACAACAGACCCTGCGGTATGGATCGAAGATTTTCTTCTCCACATTCACATGGCCCACGGTGATGACTTACACGCCATAAAGTACCTACCACTTAAGCTCAAAGGACCATCTCGGCATTGGCTGAATAGCCTGCCAGCAAGCTCCATTGGCATTTGGGAGGATCTGGAAGACGCGTTCCTCGATAACTTCCAGGGCACTTACGTGCGACCACCAGATGCTGACGACTTAAGTCACATAACCCAACAGCCCTGAGAGTCAGCCAGGAAATTCTGGACTCGATTCCTAACTAAAAAGAACCAAATTGTTGATTGTTCGGATGTCGAAGCCTTAGCAGCCTTCAAGCACAACATCCGCGACGAATGGCTCGCCCGACATCTCGGCCAAGAGAAGACAAAGTCCATGGCATCCCTCACGACACTCATGACCCGCTTCTGCACGGGCGAGGATAGCTGGCTGGCTCGCAGCAACATCACACCCAAAAACTCAGGCGATTCAGACGCCAGGGACAGCAACAGCAAGCCGCAATGAAATAGACACAAGCGTCGCAATAATGGCAGCAACGGTGAAGACACTACAGCTAATGCCGGATTCAGAGGCTTTAAATCCGGACAGCGAAAAAAGCCATTCAAAAGAAACAGTCTGGGCTCGTCCAGTTTGGACCGCATACTCGATCGCTCATGTCAAATTCATGGCACCCCCGATAAACCAGCCAACCACACCAACAGGGAATGCTGGGTGTTTAAACAGGCCGGCAAATTGAATGCCGAAAACAAGGAAAAGGGGCTGCATAGCAACGACGACGAGGAGCCCCGACCGCCGAACATGGGAGGACAAAAGAAATTCCCTTCCCAGGTGAAAACAGTGAATATGATATACGCAACCCATATCCCCAAGCGGGAACGAAAGCGTGCACTAAGGGACGTCTATGCGATGGAGCCAGTCGCTCCAAAATTCAACCCATGGTCCTCTTGTCCGATCACCTTCGATCGCAGGGACCATCCTACCAGTATCCGTCATGGCGGTTCGGACGCATTGGTCCTGGACCCCATCATTGACGGATTCCATCTCACACGAGTCCTCATGGATGGTGGTAGCAGCCTGAACCTGCTCTATCAGGATACAGTGCGCAAAATGGGCATCGAGCCCTCAAGGATCAAGCCCACAAAAACCACCTTCAAGGGTGTCATACCCGATGTGGAGGCCCGTTGTACGGGCTCAATCATACTGGAAGTGGTCTTTGGATCTTCGAACAATTTCCGAAGCGAGGAGTTAATCTTCAACATCGTACCCTTCCGCGGTGGCTATCATGCACTGCTCGGACAAACCGCATTCACCAAATTCAATGCGGTACCGCATTATGCATACCTCAAGATCAAAATGCCAGGACCTCGCAGGGTTATCACAGTTAATGGAAACACAGAGCGCTCGCTCCGCACGTAGGAGCACACTGCGACCCTTGCAGCGGAAGTACAAAACAGCCTTCTTAGGCAAACAACCAACTCGGCGATAAATAACCCGGATACTGTCAAGCGAGTCCGGAGTACTCTGCAACAGGATCATCCAGCATGTCCAGAGCTTGACCAGCAATCCGTCCTCCGCCCTAGTCCCAGTATAACAGCGAAATTTGCGCCGCGCGTACACAACTACGCACTTAAAATACCCTGGGCATAGGCAGAGGCACGACCATGACACGGTCCACAATGCAGTTCGACCGCCCCGAGACACACGCATTTTTGCACCCCTTTTTCTTTCAGGTCCCTATCTTCAGGAGGCTCTTCCGAAAGAAAGGCTATCAGACACATAGCGGGACGGACACACCAGGAGGACTAGAAGCTTTGGTGTACAAGGGAATCCTCAGGTGGTCTCTGATAACGATTGTTATACCTGTTTTACATACCCACATACCGCCCGCTCCTGGTCAGGATGTGTCAAACAGTCCTATTCTGCTTATCGCACTACTTGTATATGTACGCTTTGACGTATCATTTGAATTACAAGGGAAAAAGTATACATCGTCAGCTTGCTATTATGTTTATTTGCCCCTTTTTCTTTACTGCTTAATTATTATACCCGTGCATTTTGGAATGACCAGTTTGCCAGGGGCTTCAGTACCCCATAACTTGGCAAGACAAGTCCGAACGCTTTCGATAGTGCGGCACCCCGAACTTATAGCACTATATGCATCAGCTCCGAATCATGTCTTGGGTCAATAGTTGGGTTTGCCCGGCTCCTATGTTTTGGTACCTTACGTTCCGCTATATCGGCTAAGGTAGCACAGGGAGAACTACTGCGATTGTGTCCCAGTTCTTCCGGACGAGCACCTCAGCAGAGAAAGCCGAAAACTGACTGTCATGATAAGGCGAGAGCTGGTCGCTGTTCGAGAGGTCTCAAATCCTTAAAGATTTTTTTCGCTTAAGGCGAGGAATCGGCCTCGTTCGATTTAGGCGTGTATAGTGCCCCGAGTCCGGCTTTCCGGATAATAGGGGCTTCACCAAAATTTAAAGTTGTACACTTCTATGGCTAAGTGAGGGCGATAAAGCCGTATAGTCCGATTGCCTCGTTCACGGTGCTAAACACCTCCTTAAAAGGACCAAAAACTTGGATAAAGAGTGTTTATATTTATCCCGAACACCCCAGTACTAGTTACATGGGGGCGGAAGCCGACGACTGGCCAACTCTCATGATTTCTTAAAACGGCCGCATAGAAGGTAATATTTTAAATTAACAAGCACTGCATAGAGCACATGAACTGGTTTTCATAATACAAGATGGCATGAGTACATTCATTCGAATATCACATCCTTAGTACATTCATCCGCCACAAGGCGGGCAACCTTAATGACATTTTCATAATACTGTTCGGGGTGGCGATGCTCCTTGCCCTTCGGCGGCCCCTCTGTCACCAGCTTCTCGGCGTCCATCTTCCCCCAGTGCACCTTCGCACGGGCCAAGGCCCTGCGTGCACCCTCAATGCAGACGGACCGCTTAACGACTTCAAGCCGTGGACAGGCATTCACCATCCGCTTGACAAAGCCGAAGTAGCTGCTAAGAAGGGGCTCGCCAGGCCATAGCCGGAGTATGAAGTCCTACATGGCCAGTTCGGCCACCTTGTGAAGTTCGACCAGTTGCTTTAGCTGGTCGCTCAAGGGCATCGGATGTTCGGCCCCAATATATTGAGACCAAAACAGCTTATCCGTCAAGCTCCCCTCCTCAGCCCGGTAGAACTCTGAGGCATCAGAGATGCTGCGCGGCAGATCTGCGAATGCTCCTGGAGAGCTCTGAATCCAGTTAAGTAAAAGGAAAGTCTCCTTCATATGCCTGCTTTGCATAATGAAAGCCTTATCCGCAGCTATCTTCTTGGCCGCCTCAATTTCCTGGAGGGCCTTCTGGGCTTCGGCCTTGGCGTCCAGTGTGCTCTGACGAGCCTTCGCAAGCTCCGACTCTTGCGTCTTGGAGTCACGCTCCAAGGATTCAAATTTTTTGACAAAGTCCTGAAGCTCTTGCTGGACCTCATCAACTCGCGCCTCTTGTTTTTCGCGTTCGGTGCGCTCCTTGGCCGCTTTGTTTTCGGCCTCGGACAACGCCTTCTTAAGGGCCGCCACTTTGGTCGTGGCCCCTAGTAAAATTCATCATGCTTCTATTAGCGTCAATGATGTTTTCCTTTATATAAAACATTCAAACGGGGTATTGCTTACCTTTGTTCTCCTCGAGCTGCCTCTTCACAAGGCTGAGCTCTTCTTTGGCCCACCCCAGGCTCTGCCTTAGTCCGGAGACCTCCGCAGTGGCAGCGGCAGCGGCCAGCAGAGATGCCTGCTTATTCACATAGACATAATATGATTAGACTCCTGGGAATAACATTTGATCCTATGTTTGGCTTCTCTTCCCGAACACCAAACAGAGCATCAGGGGCTACTGTCTACATTGTGATACTTTCTCACAAATTAAAATACTTACATCAAAACCTGTGAGTAGGCTGACGCAGGCTTTGGTCAATCCGCTTTTGGCAGACTGAACCTTTGCAATCACCGTACTCATAAGAGTACAGTGTCCTTCATCAAGGGAAGCGCTCTGAAGCGCTTCCACCAAGTTATCCGATGCCTCTGGATGGACAGAGGTCATCGGCATAGATGGCTCGCCCCCCTTGGCGGGTGGCTGCCTGCCTCAATCGGAACCACTCGAGGTTCTGGTGCAGTATCCGGCTGGGGGCCAAGCCTGCTACGGCCCCCCTCATCCGAATCCATGGGGATCTCCCCCCCATGAGCCCGACATCGGGAGTCTCGCCTTGAGGCGTCTCCAGGACTACCTCCTCCTGGCCCGGTATCCTCTAAGATAACACCTCGGTGTCATCCACGGGCCGGGGAGTAGAAGCTGTCGGGAGCGAATAGTTGTTCATCTCTGACGATCTCAAGGACCCATCCGAGGAGGATAAGTGGATGTGAGCTTTGGACAAACTTCACAAGCAAATCTGTACATAATAAGTAAAGCTAAAAACATACAAGAGGTATTATGGCATCCGAATACTTACGACTTCACCAGGGGCTTGGCCCTGGGTAGCCACTCCTCCTCACTGTAGGCGGCGGTTGTGGAGTGGTCTGGAGGGAGGGTCCTTCACTTCTTGGCCCCATCGGCCTCCCCGGAAGGGGCGTCCTTCCTTTTCTTCTCCCCCTCGGTTTGGGGGAGAGGGTTTTCCTCTTCCTCCTCCTCATTGTTGTTGGAGGAGTGCGTCTTGGTGTCTTCGGATGATGAGTCCGACACCACCTTGTGTCGGAGACTTTTCCTGGTCCCTGTGGCCTTCTTCTTGGCCTTCTTCTCCGGCACCTCATAGGGCGCCGAAACCAGCATCTCCGTCAGGAGAGCGGTTGCTGGATCTTCAGGCAACAGAGCCGGACAGTCGATCCGCTCCGCTGTCGCTACATAATCCTGTTAGATCAGTACGGTGGCTTAAGTTCCTTCCACGAACATACTGAGGAAAGGCACATCTTGCGAAATGTAGAATGCTTACCGCATTGGCGTGGTTCTTGGCGCTGAGTCCGCGGTCCTTGGTGGTGGGAGGAGGAACCTCGCTGGCCTTGAACAACACCTTCCAGACGTCTTTGTGCATCGTGTCGAAGAGCTCTTGCAGTGTCTGGTGTTCGGCCGCATCAAACTCCCATAGGTTGAATGCCCGTCTTTGACACGAGGGAATCCATTGAAATAGCATGACCTGGACCATGTTGACAAGCTTGATCTTCTTGGTTGTCATGTTTTTGACGCAGTTCTGGAGTCTGGTCAGCTCCGCGGACGCGCCCCAGGTTAGGCCCTTCTTCTTCCAGGAGGTGAGCCGCACAGGGATGCAGGATTGGAATTCGGGGGACGCCCCCTAGTTGGCGCTGCGTGGCTCGGCGATGTAGAACCACCCCGATTGCCACCCCTTCACGGTCTCCACAAAGGATCCTTCGAGCCAAGTGACGCTAGGCATTTTGCCCACCATGGTGCCTCCACACTCCGCCTGCTGGCCGACCACTATCTTCGGCTTCATGTTGAATATCTTTAGCCACATGTCGAAGTGGGGCCTGATGCGGAGAAAAGCCTCGCACACGACGATAAACGCCGAGATATTGAGGATGAAATTAGGAGCTAGATCGTGAAAATCCAGCCCGTAATAGAACATGAGCCTGCAGACGAATGGATGGAGGGGGAATCCCAGTCCACGGACGAAGTGGGCGACGAACACGACCCTCTCATGGGGTCCCAGAGTCGGAATGATCTTCCCTGCATCCGGGAGCCGGTGCGCGATGTTTGCGGCCAAGTATCCGGCTGCCCGGAACTTTGTAATGTCCACCTGCTTGACGGAGGAGGCCATCCACTTCCCTCCCGCTCCGGACATGTTTGGCTGTGTGGAAAGGTGAGAATTGGGGCGCTGGAGCTCGAGCGTGCGAGAATGGATGAGCGAAGAAGGAAGGAGGCGTGGGTGAAGGGGGAGAATCCTTATCTCTTTATAAAGGCGGTAGAAACTGTGCGCCTCCCCACTTGCCCGTTAAAATAGCTTATTTCCCAAGCGCCACGACTGATGGCGTGGTTGGGTTACCCATACCCGTATTGATGAGAATCCCATGATAAGGGGACACGATCTCTGCTTCGACAAGACATTCCAAGGAAACCGCCTCGCATTACGTGCGGTAGCTGGTTGTGAAAAATGGTTCGAATAATGACCGGAGCGTGGCGTGATGTCATGCTATAAAAAGCTGTCAGCAGATTAGATTTGTGGAATATTATACTCTCTACGGTGGAATGAGGAATTTGTTTTGCAGAGCCGGACACGATCCTTATGTTCTAAATCTTCTACGAAGTATCCGGAGAAGGAACCCGCCTTGCAATGCCGAAGACAATCTACACACCGGACTCATCGTCATTGAAGCCTGGTTCAGGGGCTACTGAGGGAGTCCTGGATTGAGGGGTCCTCGGACAGCCGAACTATATACTTTGGCCGGACTGTTGGACTATGAAGATACAAGATTGAAGACTTTTTCCCGTGTCCGGATGTGACTCTCCTTTGCGTGGAAAGCAAGCTTGGATATTCGGATATGTAGATTTCCTTCTCTGTAACCGACTCTGTGTAACCCTAGCCCCCTCCCATGTCTATATAAACCGGAGGGTTTAGTCCGTAGAGAGAGCACAATCATAATCATAGGCTAGCTTCTAGGGTTTAGCCTCTACGATCTCATGGTAGATCAACTCTTGTAATACTCATATCATCAAGATCAATCAAGCAAGAAGTAGGGTATTAGCTCCATCGAGAGGGCCCGAACTTGGGTAAAACATCGTATCCCCTGCCTCCTGTTACCATTAGCCTTAGACGCACAGTTCAGGACCCCCTACCTAAGATCCACCGGTTTTGACACCGACAGAACCCTGTACACATTGTTTGGGGCCGTATACGGAAACCTCGACTGGACTCCCTGTGGATGGAACCGAATAGGCGATAAACCTGGACTAGAGACTTGAGTGTTTAGGCAAGCCGTGGCCGACACCCTCGTTGGGCTCCCGCTTGAAGGTTGCCGAGTACATGTCGTGTAAATGGCGGTAAGTGGTGAGAGCGTGTGTGAAGAAGTACACCCCTGCAGGGTTAACATCATCTATTCGAATAGCCGCATGCGCTGTAAAGGACCTCTGGGTTGCCTATACAGTTCATAGACAAGTGAAAGTGGATACTCTAAAATGCGCAAGATAAGCGTGAGTGATATGGATGGCGTTCTCGTAGGGAGACGGGAGTGGATCCATAGTGGTGTATCTGTTGGTGAATATGTGGACTCGTGTGCGCCACCTCAAAAGAGTTACTTGTAGTCGTAGTTCAGGATAGCCACCGAGTCAAAGCTGGCTTGCTGCAGTTAAACCCCACCATCCCTTTGTTGATAATGATTCATATGTAGATAGTTCTGATGTAAGTCTTGCTGGGTACATTTGTACTCACGTTTGCTTAATTTATATTTTTGCAAAGAGACTTCAGTCTTGCTAGTAGTTCAGCTTGGACTGACGTTTAGCTTGCTACCTCAGCTACGATCTTGTGCCCTCGGCAGAATCTGGTAGATAGTCAAGCTTCTCAGCCTTTTTCATTTGTAGATGTCTATACTCAGACATGATAAGCTTCCGCATGTGCTTTGACTTGTATGCTCTGAATGTTGGGTCATGAGACCTATGTTTGTAATACCTGACTCCTCGAAGCCTAATGAATAAATACTTTGAGTCATAGAGTTATGTTGTGATGCCATGTTGTATTCGCACATATCAAGCATATTGTGTGTATGATTTGAAATGCTTGGTATGTGTGGGATCTGACAACCTAGTTGTTCATCCTTGGTAGCCTCTCTTACCGGGAAATGTCTCCTAGTGCTTCCACTGAGCCATGGTAGCTTGCTACTTCTCCAGAACACTTAGGCTGGCCGGCATGTGTCCTTTTTCGTTCCTGTGTCTGTCCCTCCAGGGAAATGTCACACATTATTCCTTTAACTCCATGTAGCTTGCTACGACTTGGGTTCACACGTTGTTGATCGACACATTCGTTGTTGGGTCATGTATGCATGTCCCTGTAGGTTAGCGCCACTTTGGGTCCACGACTAGTCAGGTTAGCCCGGGTTCTTTGTCATATGGATGCTAGTGGCACTATCATATATGTGTGCCCAAAGGCGCAAACGGTCCCGGGCCAGGTAAGGTGGCACCCGTGGGAATACTGTGCGTGAGACCGCAAAGTGATATGATGTGTTACATGCTAGATCTGTGTGACTTAGGATCGGGGTCCTGACAGAACCAGTCTTCACTGACGACATGTTCGGCGCGCAGGTTGTCTTCGACATTGCGAGGCAGGTTCCTCTCATTGAATGACGAACATCAGCTTTGATGACCCACAAGTGTAGGGGATCAATCATAGTCCTTTCGATAAGTAAGAGTGTCGAACCCAACGAGGAGCAGAAGGAAATGTTAAGCGGTTTTCAGTAAGGTTTTCTCTGCAGGCACTGAAATTGTAGGTGATAGATAGTTTTGTGATAAAATAAATGGTAACCAGTAACAAGTAAATAAAGTAAATAAAGTAAATAAAGTGCAGCAAGGTGGCCCAATCCTTTATTTAGCAAAGGACAAGCCTAGACAATTTCTAATAATGAGAAAGGAGCTCCCAAGGACACATGGGAATTATTGTCAAGCTAGTTTTCATCACGTTCATATGATTCGCGTTGGTACTTTGATAATTTAATATGTGGGTGGACTAGTACTTGGGTACTGCCCTTACTTGACAAGCATCCCACTTACGATTAACCCCTATTACAAGCGTCCGCAACTACAAAAGAAGTATTAAGGTAAACCTAACCACAACATTAAACATATGGATCCATATCAGCCCCTAACGAAGCAACGCATAAAATAGGGTTTAAGCTTCTGTCACTCTAGCAACCCATCATCTACTTATTACTTCCCCATGCCTTCCTCTAGGCCCAAATAATGGTGAAGTGTCATGTAGTCGATGTTCACATAACACCACTAGAGGAAAAGACAACATACATCTCATCAAAATATCGAACGAATACCAAATTCACATGACTACTAATAGCAAGACTTCACCCATGTCCTCAGGAACAAACGTAACTACTCACAAAGCATATTCATGTTCATGATCAGAGGAGTAATAATATGCGTAAAGGATCTGAACATATGATCTTCCACCAAGTAAACCAATTAGCATCAACTACAAGGAGTAATCAACACTACTAGCAACCCACAGGTACCAATTTGTGGTTTTGATACAAGATTGGATACAAGAGATAAACTAGGGTTTTGAGAGGAGATGGTGCTGGTGAAGATGTTGATGGAGATTGACCCCCTCCGATGAGAGGATCGTTGGTGATGGCGTTGGTGATTATTTCCCCCTCCCGGAGGGAAGTGTCCCCGGCAGAACAGCTCCGCCAGAGCCCTAGATTGATTCTGCCAAGGTTCCGCCTCGTGGCGGCGGAGTTTCGTCCCGTAAGCTTGCCCACGATTTTTTTCAGGGTAAAAGCGATGATATAGCAGAAGATGGAGACCGGAGGCCCACCAGGGGGCCCAGGAGATAGGTGGCGCGCCCTATAGGGGGGGCGCCCCCTGTCTCCTAGACAGGGTGTGGGCCCCCTGGTGTATTTCTTTTGGTCAGAAATTCTTATTAAATCCAAAAAGATGTTTCGTGGAGTTTCAGGACTTTTGGAGTTGTTCAGAATAGGTTTCCAACGTTCGCTCCTTTTCCAGCCAGAATTCCAGCTGCCGACATTCCCCCTCTTCATGGTAAACCTTGTAAAATAAGAGAGAATAGCCATAAGTATTGAGATATAATGTGTAATAACAGCCCATAATGCAATAAATAATGATATAAAAGCATGATGCAAATGGACGTATCAACTCCCCCAAGCTTAGACCTCGCTTATCCTCAAGCGGAAGCCAAAATCGAAAAATATGTCCACATGTTTAGAGATAGAGGTGTCGATAAAAATAAAATACGGACATGCTGGCATCATGATCATTCTTATAACAACAACATATATAAATTTTATCTTATGATTTCTTATGCTCAAGTAACAATCAATTCACAATGTCAGGTATGGTTCAAAAACTTCATTGGGAACTAACAAACTATAATCCCAGTCACTGAAGCAATTGCAATTAATTGTAACATCAGAAAGAGTCAACAAAAGAGCTTTTCAGCAAGTTCACATACTCAACTATCTTGTAGTCTTCTATAATTGCTAACACTCACGCGATACTTGTGGTTATGGAGTTTCAGCCGGACACTGATAAAGATAGGGGCTTATTTTGTTGCCTCCCAACGTATTCACGTTTAGGTGATGTCAACAATAATAGCCCATGCTAACTAACATCCAGTTGGATATATATATCATGATCTTTCAAAAACGAGGTGCTTGCCAAAGGATAAAATGAAAAAGGGAAAGGTGAAGATCACCTTGACTCAAGCATAAAGTAAAAACATAAAGTAAAAGATAGGCCATTCGCAGAGGGAAGCAGAGGTTGTCATGCGCGTTTAGGGTTGGATGCACAAAATCTTAATGCAAAAGAACGTCACTTTATATTGCCCCTTGTATGTGGACCTTTATTATGCAGTCTGTCGCTTTTATTGCTTCCACAACAAGATCGTACAAAGCTTATTTTCTCTGCACTAATAAGTCATACATATTTAGAGAGCAATTTTTATTTCTTGCACCAATGACAACTTACTTGAAGGATCTTACTCAATCCATAGGTAGGCATGGTGGACTCTCATGGCAAAACTGGGTTTAAGGATATTTAGAAGCACAAGTAGTATCTCTACTTGGTGCAAGGAATTTGGCTAGCAAGAGGGAGAAAGGCAAGCTCAACATGTTTGGAATGTCAATGACAATATACTTTAACTGAGATGTGAGAAAACATAAACCATTACGTTGTCTTCCTTGTCCAACGTCAACCCCTTTAGCATGTCATACTTAATGAGTGCTCCCAATTATAAAAGGTGCCCAAGATAATATATTTATATGTGAACCCCTCTTTCCTTATCACTTCCTATTAATTACAACGATGACCAAGGCTAAGTTCATCAACTCTCAACAATTTTTATGCCTCATACTTTCTATATGTGAAGTTATCACTATCCATAAGATCAATATGAACTCTTTTATTCTTTCCACTTTCTCAAGATCATAGCAACATAGCAAAGCCCTTGACTCAACACTAATAATTATTATAGATAGCTCACGGACTCGATTACAAAAAGGGATCACAATGCAAAACTCAAAACTACTTGATATCAAAACTTCAATCTACTAGATCAAGATACTACTAAAAGAATCGAACTAAATAAAGCGGTAAAGATAGGAGTGTGGTGGTGATACGATACCGGGGCACCTCCCCCAAGCTTGGCAGTTGCCAAGGGGAGTGCCCATACCCATGTGATTATGTCTCCTTCTTCACGGTTGGTGTTATGATTTTCTTGGCGATGATGCCCTTCAGGATACAGTTTTCCTCCTCGAGCTTATGAACTTGTCGTTTGAGGTCCATAATTTCTTTACGGAGCTTGCCCATAACGGCCAAAGCTCCTTTTACCCAAGGATGTTGCATAGCTTCTGGAGAACAAATGAAACTCTTTTTTGTATTTTCATAAGAAAGAAATCTAGAGTTGGAAGGAGTGACCGAAATAGGGACAACCAGGCTAGGTAGTTCCCCCATAGTGAATTCTGCTCGAAGACGAGAGGTAACTTCTTCATCCTCCTCCATGGCATCTATCCTTTTCAAATCAGCCTCCATCTCATCCTCCGTTGATGGTCCAAAGTGATAGGCATCGCTATTTGCTCCGGGACCCGGCGTTAGGTGGGACATCCTACTCTCCCCAATTGACTCCAGAGAAGACATCTTGTTTATTCTGCAACAGGAACAGCTCGAAACAAAAACAGAGGATATTTGCGTGATACGGTGGTCAAAACCTTCAGGAGTATATATAATGAATTTTTACTGACCAAAATACGTAACGTGCAAGAAAACGGAGTCCGGGAGACACACGAGGTGCCCACAAGACAGGGGGGCGCGCCCAGTAGGGGGGGGGGGCTCCACTGTCGTGGGAGCCTCGTGTCCCTTTCAGACTACTTCTTTCTTCCTAAAATTCTTAAATATTCCAAAACTGATAAAAATTGCCATTGGAGTTGTTTTGGAGTCGGTTTACTTACCATACCACATACCTATACCTTTTCGGAGTCTGGATCATTCTGGAAAGTGTCCCTTATGTATTCCCCAGGGGTCACGGTTTCAATAATCATAGTTTCAACATTGATAGGATTACCTGAAATATAATGTTTAATTCTTTGACCGTTTACCACCCTTGGACTCGTGCCTTCGAAGTTGTTGACTTTTATGGCACCAGAACGATAGACCTCCTTGATAACGTAAGGACCTTCCCATTTTGAGAGAAGTTTTCCTGCAAAAAATCTTGTGTGCAGTTCTATCTCTAGCGTGGTGTCCTCCATAGGATTCAGAGTGACAATTGCGTAGGATCTGTTCCTATTCATGCTCAGACACACAACGTCTTTTATGTCCTTGGGACATGGCATCTTTTCAATAACATCAACTTTGGCTTTATCAACTTCAATACCTCTCTCAGAGATCTTGTGCCCCAAGACAATGCCTTCACTAACCATAAAGTGACACTTTTCCCAATTCAGGACGAGACTAGTGTCTTCGCATCTCTGCAAAACTCGATCAAGGTTGCTCAAACAATCATCAAAAGAGGATCCATAGACGGAGAAGTCATCCATGAATACCTCACAAATCTTCTCACAAAAATTAGGGAATATAGCCATCATACATCTTTGAAAGGTAGTAGGTGCATTACATAAACCAAAAGGCATACGTCTATAAGCAAAAGTACCAAAAGGGCAAGTAAAAGTAGTTTTAGATTGATCTTTTGCCGACACAGGTATCTGAGAGAAACCAGAATAACCATCTAAAAAGCAGAAATGTGTGTGTTTGGATAGTCTTTCTAGCATTTGATCAATAAAAGGTAAGGGGTAATGATCTTTCTTAGTAGCTCTATTTAACTTACGGAAATCAATTACCATCCTATAACCTGTAATAATTCTTTGCGGGATCAATTCATCTTTATCATTAGGAACAACAGTAATACCTCCCTTTTTGGGAACACAATGGACATGACTTACCCATTCACTATCAGCAACGGGATAAATAATACCTGCCTCAAGGAGCTTTAATATCTCCTTTCTTACCACTTCCTTCATCTTGGGATTTAATCGTCTTTAAGGATCTCTAACTGGTTTGGCATCGTCCTCCAATGTAATTTTGTGTTGACCTAACGTGGGACTAACGCCCTTAAGATCATCCAGAGTATATCCAATAGCTTCTCGGTGCTTCTTCAGAGTTTTCAATAACCTTTCTTCCTCTTTCTCTGAAAGGTTAGCACTAATAATAACAAGATATATTTATTTTTCATCAAGATAAGCATACTTAAGATTGTTAGGTAAAGGTTTGAGTTCAAACACGGGATCACCCTTGGGTGGAGGGGGATCCCCAAGAATTTCAATGGGAAGGTTATGTTTCAGCATAGGTTCCTGTTTAAGGAACACTTCATCTATTTCCTCTCTTTCATTCATAAACATATCGTTTTCATGATCTAGCAAGTATTGTTCTAACGGATCAGTTGGAGGAACAACAATGGAAGCAAGACCAATAATTTCATCTTTACTAGGGGGTTCCCTTTCACGAGGTTGTTGATATTTCTCCAACGTATCTACTTTTCTAAACACTCTTGCCGTTGTTTTGGACTCTAACTTGCATGATTTGAATGAAACTAACCCGGACTGATGCTGTTTTCAGGAGAACTACCATGATGTTGTTTTATGTGTAGAAAAGAAAAGTTCTCAGAATGTCCTGGAAATCCACGGAGGCACTTTTTGGAATTAATAAGAATTTTTGGCGAAAGAATTAATGCTAGGGGGCCCACAGCCTGTCCACGAGACAGGGCCCCCCTAGGGCGCGGCCTCCTATCTCGTGGGCCCCCTGGACCTCCACCGACGTCAACTCCAACTCCATATATTCCGTCTCGGTGAGAAAAAAATCAAAGAGAAAGTTTCATCACGTTTTACGACACGGAGCCGCCGCCAAGCCGTAATCTCTCTCGGGAGGGCTGATCTAGAGTCCGTTCGGGGCTCTAGAGAGGGGGATTCGTCACCATCGTCATCATCAACCATCCTCCATCACCAATTTCATGATGCTCACAGCCGTGCGTGAGTAATTCCATCGTATGCTTGCTGGATGGTGATGGGTTGGATGAGATTTACCATGTAATCAAGTTAGTTTTGTTAGGGTTTGATCCCTAGTATCCACTATGTTCTGAGATTGATGTTGCTATGACTTTGCTATGCTTAATGCTTGTCACTAGGGCCCGAGTGCCATGATTTCAGACCTGAACCTATTATGTTTTCATGAATATCTGTGTGTTCTTGATCCTATCTTGCAAGTCTATAGTCACCTATTATGTGTTATGATCCGACAACCCCGAAATGACAATAAATGGGATACTTCTCGGTGATGACCGTAGTTTGAGGAGTTCATGTATTCACTATGTGTTAATGCTTTGGTCCGGTTCTCTATTAAAAGGAGGCCTTAATATCCCTTAGTTTCCGCTAGGACCCCGCTGCCACGGGAGGGTAGGACAAAAGATGTCATGCAAGTTCTTTTCCATAAGCACGTATGACTATTTACGGAATACATGCCTACATTACATTGATGAATTGGAGCTAGTTCTATATCACCCTATGTTATAACTATTTCACGAGGAATCGCATCCGGCATAATTGTCCATCACTGATCCATTGCCTACGAGCTTTTCATATATTGTTCTCCGCTTATTTACTTTTCCGTTGCTACTGTTACAACTACTACAAAAACCCCAAAACATTTATCTTTACTTTTGCTACTGTTACCATTATTATCATACTACTTTGCTACTAAATACCTTGCTGCAGATACTAAGTTATCCAGGTGTGGTTGAATTGACAACTCAACTGCTAATACTCCAGAATATTCTTTGGCTCCCCTTGTGTCGAATCAATAAATTTGGGTTGTACTTCACCCTCAAAAGCTATTGGGATCCCCTACACTTGTGGGTTATCAAGACTAATTTCTGGCGCCGTTTCCGGGGAGCATAGCTCTATTCTCTGAGTCACTTGGGATTTATATCTGTTGATCACTATGAAGAAGTTGAAAGACGCTAAGACCAAGATTTTGCCCTCAACTACGAGGGGAGGTAAGGAACTGCCATCTAGCTCTGCACTAGATTCTCCTTCCGTTATTAGTAGGCTTGCGACACCTAAACCTGCTACTGCTATGAATTCTGATATGTCGCTTGTTATTGATGATGCCGCTTATGCTATGCATGATGAAACTACTTCTGTGCGTGATACTACTTTGCCATTAGGTGAATTTCTAGATGAACAACTTGCTAGAGTTAGGGGGAATGAAAATATTGAAGAACCTATTATTGATGATAGTGATGATGAACGTTCCACCAATGATTATGTATTACCTGTTGTTCCTAAGGGTTATGTTATGAATGAAGCAGCTGCTATGGAAATTCTTGCTTGCAATGATAGAAATGATCTTAAGAAATTATTAGCTAAATGGAAGCAGCAGTCTCTTAATGCTACAATGAAACCCGATCCTGCTTTTGCTACTTCACCTATCTGTGTTACTGATAAGGATTATGAATTCTATGTTGATCCTGTTATTATTACTTTAGTTGAATCTGATCCTTTTTATGGCCTTGAATCTGAAACTGTTGTGGCACATCTTACCAAGTTGAATGATATAGCCACCCTATTTACTCATGATGAGAAGTCTCGCTATTTATATATCCTTAAGATATTTCCGTTCTCATTGAAGGGTGATGCTAAGACTTGGTATAATTCTCTTGCTCCTGGTTGTGTGCGTAGTCCCCAGGATATGATTTATTACTTCTCTGCTAAATATTTCCCTGCTCATAAGAAACAAGCTGCCTTGCGGGAAATATATAATTTTGTGGAAATCAAAGAAGAGAGTCTCCCACAAGCTTGGGGGAGGCTTCTCTAGTTACTTAATGCTTTGTCCGATCATCCTCTTAAGAAAAGTGAAATACTTGATATCTTTTATAATGGACTAACCGATGCTTCCAAGGACTACTTGGATAGTTGTGCTGGTTGTGTATTCAGGGAAATAACAGTCGACGAAGCTGAAATATTATTGAATAATATGTTGACTAATAAAAATAATTGGACTCTTCCTGAGCCAGTTCCTGAAGTAATTCCTGAACCAATTGAGCCAACTCCTGAGCCTATTCCTAAACCCACTCCGAAGAAGAGAGGTGTTTTATTTCTCAGTCCTGAAGATATGCAAGAGGCAAAGAAATCAATGAAAGAAAAAGGTATTAAAGCTGAAGATGTTAGGAATTTACCACCTATTGAAGAAATACATGGTCTTAATTTACAGCCTGAAGAACCACATTGTCTTGATAACCCGACACAGGTAGTAAAGGTAAATTCTCTCTATAGATATGATAAAGTTGAAATACCCTCTACTAAATTTCATAGCCCATGCTTAGATTCATTTGATGATTTTATGGCTAGACTAGAAAGTTTTAATGCTTATGTTGGTAGAGAGTTAAAGAATAATGCTTTCGAGATAGGACGCGTAGGTGATAATCTGGCTAGAGTTAAAGATGAACTTCACCGCGTTAGCAAATATGCTTCTATGGTTGCTACTCAAGCTGAGCAAGTACTCAAAGCTCAAAATGATTTGCTTGATGAATTGAATAATAAAAATGATTTTGCCGTTAGAGTGGCTACTAGAACTAGTAGAATGACTCAGGAACCTTTGTATCCTGAAGGCCACCCTAAGAGAATCAAGCAAGATTCTCAGAGAAATAATTTAGAGGCACCTAGTTCTTCTAAGAAGAAGAAAAAGAAAAACGATAGAACGTTGCGTGCTTCTAGTGAACCTACTGTAGACACATCTGAGAATCCCAATGATATTTCTATTTCTGATGCTGAAACACAATCAGGTGATGAACATGAACCTAGCGATAATGTTAATGATAATGTTCATGTTGATGCTCAACCTAGCAAAAACAATGATGTAGAGATTGAACTTGCTGTTGATCTTGATAACCCACAATTAAAGAATCAACGTTATGATAAGAGAGATTTTGTTGCTAGGAAGCACAGTAAAGAAAGAGAACCATGGGTTCAGAAACCCATGCCGTTTCCTCCTAAACCATCCAAGTCAAAGGATGATGAGGATTTTGAGCGCTTTGCTGAAATGATTAGACCTATTTTATTAAGTATGCCCTTAACTGATATGCTTAAAGTAAATCCTTATGCTAAGTATATGAAGGATATCATCACAAATAAAAGAAAGATACCGGAAGCTGAAATTTCCACCATGCTTGCTAATTACACTTTTAAGGGTGGAATACCAAAGAAACTTGGAGATCCGGGTGTTCCAACTATACCATGCTCCATTAAAAGAAATTATGTTAGAACTGCTTTATGTGATCTTGGAGCCGGTGTTAGTGTTATGCCTTTCTCTTTGTATCGTAGACTTGAACTGAATAAGTTGACACCTACTGAAATATCTTTGCAAATGGCCGATAAATCAACTGCTATACCTATCGGTATTTGTGAGGATGTGCCTATTGTGGTTGCAAATGTCACTATCTTAACGGACTTTGTTATTCTTGATATTCCCGAGGACGATAGTATGTCTATTATCCTTGGTAGACCTTTTCTCAATACTGCAGGGGCTGTTATTGATTGCAACAAAGGCAATGTCACTTTTCGTGTTAATGGCAATGAGCATACGGTACACTTTCCGAGGAAACAATCTCAAGTTCATAGCATCAATTCTATTGAAAAAGTTCCAACTATCATTTTTGGTGGTTTTGAATTTACTCTTCCTACTGTCAAGAAAAAATATGATATTCTTATTGTTGGGGATTTTCATATCCCCGTTGAGGTAACTTAGTGTTATTCGAAATTTCTCCGGTTCCGTGTTATTCAGAATGAGTTTGTTAACAAGACTTGATCAACCTTGTTAGCGGGTTCATTTTGATGATCACGAGATGGATGAAATTAGAAGGCACAACCTTCTGTACCCTCTTTTTTACTTTCTGTTATTTAGAATAAATAAAGCAAAAATAGTATTATCCGTCTGTTTCCTGAATTATCCGTGCATTAAAAAAATAGTCCGAAAATAAAAGTGCTCCAAATGCCCTGCAAATTTAGTATGATTTTTTATGGAATATTTGAGGATTTTAGGCACTTAAAACACTACAGGAGGGGCAAGCACCAGGCCATGAGAGAGGAGGGCGCACCCCCCCGTAGGGCGCGCCCCCTGTCTCGTGGGCCCCTGGTGGCTCCCCTCCACTTATGCCAGCTCCCACACACTTCATCTTCTACCCAGAAAAATCCCCATCCAGCTCAAGCACGAGTTCTAGCTCGTTTTGCTGCGATTTTCGATCTCTTAGCTCAAAGCTCCATTCACAAAACTGCTTTGGGAGATTGTTGCTTGGTATGTGACTCCTCCTTTGGTCCAATTAGTTTTTGTTCTAGTGCTTTATTCATTGCAAATTTTTGCTGCTTAGGTGACCATGTTCTTGAGCTTGCATGTTAAATTTTTGAGGTCCCAAGCAATTCCAATGCATGATATGGGCTCTAGGAACTTGTAGGAGTTGTTGTTATCATTCTTGTTTAGTTTTATGCACTTTTATTTTGAAGTTACTAAAAATTTCAGAAATTTTCAGAAAAATGTTGAGGAAACTTTTGAGGGGCTCTTCTAGCCAAGGCTCCCAGGAAAAACAAGCCAAAGAGAAGGAAAAAGGCAAGTATAATCTTCCTCGCTTAGCGGAAGTATGGTCGTGTGAATGGCCATGCGAGGATTTCTTGAAAGAGGCTGGAATTCATGAAGACTTTCATGCTTTAATCGAGACTGCAGGCCTCACCGGGTTCATCAACGACCGAATCGATCAGTATCTCTTACTCACCAATACTTTCGTGCAAAACTTTTATTTTTATCCTAAGAAGTCACCGCCTGCAGTATCATTTCATTTATATCATGAGTTCAAAGAATGTCTTTACGTCATTTTTGCGCGGTATGTAGGATACCTTATGTGGGAGAATTAGAGTAACCCCATCATGAAGATGTGGTGGGCTTTGTTAATACTATCGCCTTAGAGGAGCCAAAGAAGGGTTCCGAGGCAAAAGTCTCTAGCATACACTTTTCTGTTTTACGCTACTCTGCCATATTTGCTAGTAGATGCTTGATTGGTCGTGGAAATAGTGGAAACTTGAGCGTTCCTGATATTATCATTCTTCAACATGCTTTGCTTGGAGACAATACTTTTAGTATGGGCGCCGTCGTTGCTAAACGGCTAGCCCTAAATCGTACAAAAGGCCCCATATTTGGAGGTATCTATGCTGCACGTCTTGCTAGGATTTTTTCAGATACCCATTAGGCACCATGAGGAAAAGGAGACAATATTGCCTCCTCACATTTTAGATTACAAGAGCATGGTAGCGCACAAGTTTATTGTTGACAACGAAGATAGGATGCTCTTGTATAAACTTAGATTCAATAAGAAACACTTTGAGATTATTATTTTGCCTGCGCCTTTGTTGTTTGATTTGCTTGCAGAAAATTTTCTTGTCACACCGGAGGCAGTGAACAATCATCGAGCTCAAGATTTTACTCCAGAACCTGAACCTTAACCGGAACCTGAGCTGGACCCTTATCGTGCATAATCTGTCCAGTGGGATCCGGAGATGACTAGCTAGTGGTATCCTTATTACACCTCCCAGTACACCGGGGAGAGTAGCGGCGGTCCTTGGTATTAAACCAACTTAGGCCAAAAGCCTAAGCTTGGGGGAGTACGTATTTCTCATCGAATTTACATTCATGTTCGCACACTAGTCGTCGGTGCTCATACTCTTTCATTGTATTATCCATGCTAGTTTAAATTTCTTTTTCTAATTTTCTTCTTGTGTGTTTGATAAACTTTGAGAAAAACCAAAAAAATTAGTTAGTTTAATTTCCTTGCCTGTAGTAGGAATTTAAGTGAAAACCCAAAAAGATTGGTCGTTCTTATTTTACTTGTTGGGATCTTTCCCGTGTAAATAGTTTTATTTTCTTTTCTTTCCTTTGGGGGTCGAGAAGACCATATTGAAAATGCTTAGTGGCTCTTATATGCATGATTGTTTATTTAATTTAGAGCCCATATTACTTGTCTTCTCTCTTGAGTTCAATGCTTGCAGATTCCAGCTTAGTCCAATGCACGTGCACTCTTATTATTATACACATCGTTCGATCATGCAAGTGAAAGGCAATAATGATGATATATGATGGACTTATTGGGATGAGAAAAGCTGGTATGAACTCGACCTCTCTTGTTTTTCTAAATATGATGAGTTCATCGTTCCTGAGTCAGCTATTATGAAGTAAAAATATTTGCAATGACATTTAGAGATTATAGCTACTAGTGCCGTGCTTGATTAGTGATTTCTACTACACAACCTTCTTCTTGTAGACGTTGTTGGGCCTGCAAGTGCATAGGTTTGTAGGACAACAACAAATTTCCCTCAAGTGGATGACCTAAGGTTTATCAATCCGTGGGAAGTGTAGGATGAAGATGGTCTCTCTCAAACAACCCTGCAACCAAATAACAAAGAGTCTCTTGTGTCCCCAACACACCCAATACAATGGTAAATTGTATAGGTGCACTAGTTCGGTGAAGAGATGGTGATACAAGTGCAAAATAGATGGTAGATAAAGGTAATTATAATCTGAAATTATGAAAACAGCAAGGTAACAAGCGGTAAAAGTGAGCGTAAACGGTATTGCAATGATAGGAAACAAGACCTAGGGTTCATACTTTCACTAGTGCAAGTCCTCTCAACAATAATAACATAGATAGATCATATAACAAGCCCTCAACATGCAACAAAGAGTCACTCCAAAGCCACTAATAGCAGAGAACAAACGTAGAGATTATGGTAGGGTACGAAACCACCTCAAAGTTATTCTGTTGGATCGATCTATGAAAGAGTTCATACTAGAATAACACCTTAAGACACAAATCAACCAAAACCCTAATGTCACCTAGACACTCCATTGTCACCTCAAGTATCCGTGGGCATGATTATACGATATGCGTCACACAATCTCATATTCATCCAACCAACATAAAAGTACTTCAAAGAGTGCCCCAAAGCTACTACCGGAGAGTCAAGAACATGTCCCAACCCCTATGCATAGGTTCCCAATGTCACGAAACCCGCAAGTTGATCACCAAAACATACATCAAGTGGCACATGATATCCCATTGTCACCACAGATAATCACGGCAAGACATACATCAAGTGTTCTCATAAAGACTCAATCCGATAAGATAACTTCAAAGAGGAAACTCAATTCATCACAAGAGAGTAGAGGGGGAGAAACATCATAAGATCCAACTATAATAGCAAAGCTCGGGATACATCAAGATCGTGCCATAGAGGAACACGAGAGAGAACACGAGAGAGAGAGAAAGATCAAACACATAGCTACTGGTACATACCCTCAGCCCTGAGGGTGAACTACTCCCTCCTCGTCATGGAGAGCGCCGGGATGATGAAGATGGCCTCCGGTGATGGGATCCCCCTCCGGCAGGGTGCCGGAACAGGGTCCCGATTGGTTTTTGGTGGCTACAGAGGCTTGCAGCGGCGGAACTCCCGATCTAGGTTCCGTTCTAGAAGTTTTTGGGTACGTAGGTATATATGGGTGCAGGGGGTACGTCAGTGGAGCTACAGGGGTCCCACGAGGCAGGGGGCGTGCCCAGGGGGGGCGCCCCCACCCTCGTGAGCACCTCCCGTATCTCCTGACGTGCACTCCAAGTCCATTGGGTGGCTTTCCTTCCAAAAATAACTTCTCCAGTTGATTTCGTTCCGTTTTGACTCCGTCTGATATTCCTTTTCCTCGAAACACTAAAATAGGCATAAAACAGCAAATCTGGGCTGGGCCTCCGGTTAATAGGTTAGTCCCAAAAATAATATAAAAGTGGATAATAAAGCCCAATATTGCCTAAAACAGTAGATAAAGTAGCATGGAGCAATCAAAAATTATAGATACGTTGGAGACGTATCAAGCATCCCCAAGCTTAATTCCTGCTCGTCCTCGAGTAGGTAAATGATAAAAAAGAATTTTTGATGCAGAGTGATACTTTGGCATAATTTCAATGTAAATCTTCTTAATTGTGGCATGAATATTCAGATCCGAAAGATTCAAGACAAAAGTTCATAATGACATAAAAGTAATAATACTTCAAGCATACTAACTAAGCAATTATGTCTTCTCAAAATAACTTGGCCAAAGAAAGTTATCCCTACAAAATCATATAGTTTGGCTATGCTCTATCTTCATCACACAAAGTATTTAATCATGCACAACCCCGCTGATGAGCCAAGCAATTGTTTCATACTTTAGTAATCTCAAACTTTTTCAACTTTCACGCAATACATGAGCGTGATCCATGGACATAGCACTATAGGTGGAATAGAATGGTGGTTCTGGAGAAGACAAAAAAGGAGAAGATAGTCTCACATCAACTAGCCGTATCAATGGGCTATGGAGATGCCCATCAATAGATATCGATGCGAGTGAGTAGGGATTGCCATGCAACGGATGCACTAGAGCTATAAGTATATGAAAGCTCAACAAAAGAAACTAAGTGGGTGTGCATCCAACTTGCTTGCTCACGAAGACCTAGGGCACTTTTGAGGCAGCCCCTCATTGGAATATACAAGCCAAGTTCTATAATGAAAAATTCCCACTAGTATATGGAAGTGATAACATATGAGACTCTCTATCATGAAGATCATGGTGCTTAAGTTTGAAGCACAAGTGTGGAAAAAGGATAGTAGGATTGTCCCTTCTCTCTTTTTCCCTCATTTTTTTTCTTTTTTTTCTTTTTGGTGGGCTTCTTTGGCCTCTTTTTTTTATTTGGGCTTCTCTGGCCTCTTTTATTTTTCACAAAGTCCGGAGTCTCATCCCTACTTATGGTGGAATCATAGTCTCCATCATCCTTTCCTCACTGGGACAATGCTCTAATAATGATGATCATCACACTTTTATTTTTCTTACAACTCAACAATTACAACTCGATACTTAGAACAAGATATGACTTTATATGAATGCCTCCGGCGGTGTACCAGGATATGCAATGAATCCAGAGCGACATGTATGAAAATTATGAAGGTGGCCTTGCCACAAATACAATGTCAACTACATGTTCATGCAAAAAGCAATATGACAAAAGTAATGTGTGTCATATGAAACGGAACGGTGGAAAGTTGCATGGAAATATATCTCGGAATGGCTATGGAAATGCCATGATAGGTAGGTATGGTGGCTGTTTTGAGGAAGGTATAAGGTGGGTGTATGATACCGGCAAAAAGTGCATGGTATTAGAGAGGCTAGCAATGGCGGAAGGGTGATAGAGTGCGTATAATCCATGGACTCAATCATTAATCAAAAGAACTCATGCACTTATTGCAAAAATTTAGAAGCCATCAAAAACCAAAGCATTAAATGCATACTCCTAGGGGGATAGATTGGTAGGAAAAGACCATCGCTTGTCCCCGACTGCCACTCATAAGGAAGACAATCAATAAATAAAATTGTGCTCCGACTTCATCACAAGCGGTTCACCATACATGCATGCTACGGGAATCACAAACTTCAACGCAAGCATTCTTTAAATTCATAATTACCCCTACTAGCATTGCTTTAATATTATCACCTCCATATCTCAAAACAATTATCGAGCATCAAACTTATCTTAGTATTCAACGCACTCAAAAGAAAGTTTCACAAATCTTCAATACCAAGTATATTATCTTTAAGCAAATTACCATGCTATTAACAGCTCTCAAAATAATCTAAGTGAAGCATGAGAGATCAATAGTTTCTTTAAAACAAATCCACCACCGTGCTCTTAAAGATCTATGTGAAGCACTAGAGCAAAAATTATTATGCTCAAAAGATATAAGTGAAGCACTATGAGCCAAACTATCAAGCTCAAAAGATATAAGTGAAGCACTATGAGCAAAATTATCAAGCTCAAAAGATATAAGTGAAGCACATAGAGTATTCTAGCAAATTCCAAATCAGGTATGGCTCTCTCAAAAGGTGTGTACAGCAAGGATGATTGTGGCAAACTAACAAGCAAAGACACAAATAATAAAGACGCTCCAAGCAAAACACATATCATGTAGTGAATAAAAATATAGCTCCAAGTAAATTACCGATGGAAGTAGACCAAAGAGGGGATGCCTTCCGGGGCATCCCCAAGCTTTGACTTTTTGGTGTCCTTGGATTATCTTGGGGGTGCCATGGGCATCCCCAATCTTAGGCTCTTTCCACTCTTTGTTCCATAATCCATCAAGAGATTTCACCCAAAACTTGAAAACTTCACAACACAAAACTCAATAGAAATCTTGTGAGCTCCGTTAGTGAAAGAAAACAAAAGACTACTTCATGGTACTGTAATGAACTCATTATTTATTTATATTGGTTTTAAACCTACTGTATTCCAACTTCCTATGGTTCATACCACTTAATACTAGCCATAGATTCATCAAAATAAGCAAACAACACATAGAAAACAGAATCTGTCAAAGACAGAACAGTCTGTAGTAATCTGTATCAAATGTATACTTCTGCAACCCCAAAAATTATGAAATAAATTTCTGAACCTGAGTAATTTGTCTATTAATCATCTGCAAAAAGAATCAACCTAAAAGCACTCTCCAGTAAAAAATGGCAGCTAATCTCGTGAGCGATAAAGTTTCTGTTTTTCACAGCAAGATCACATAAACTTCACCCAAGTCTTCCCAAAGGTTCTACTTGGCACTTTATTGAAACAAAATCTATAAAACATGATTAATACAGTAGAATAATCATGTGGAAACACGAAAACAGTAAGGATAAATATTGGGTTGTCTCCCAACAAGCGCTTTTCTTTAATGCCTTTCTAGCTAGGCATGATGATGACAATGATGCTCACATAAAAGATAAGGATTGAAACATATCAGGAGCATCATGAAGCATATGACTAGCACATTTAAGCCTAACCCACTTCCTATGCATAGGGATTTTGTGAGCAAACTACTTATGGGAACAATAATCAACTAGCATAGGATGGCACAACAAGCATAGCTTCAAGAATTTAAGCACATAGAGAGGAAACTTGACATTATTGCAATTCCTACAAGCATATGTTCCTCCCTCATAATAATTTTCAGTAGCATCATGAATAAATTCAACAATATAACCAGCACCTAAAGCATTCTTTTCATGATCTAGAAGCATAGAAAATTTTCTACTCTCCACATAAGCAAACTTCTTCTTTATAGCATACGTATCATCACAATAATCATCATAAATAGGAGGCATGCTTTCATCATAGTAAATTTTCTCATCAAAGCTTGCGGGACAAAAAATATCATCTCCATCAAACATAGCTTCCCCAAGCTTGTGGTTTTGCATATCATTAGCATCATGGATATTCAAGGAATTCATACTAACAACATTGCAATCATGCTCATCATATAAAAACATTCTATAGATTTCTTCTTCTAGCACTTGAGCACAATTATCCTTTCCATCATACTCACGAAAGATATTAAAAAGGTGAAGCGTATGAGACAAACTCAACTCCATTTTTTTGTAGTTTTCTTTTATAAACTAGACTAGTGCTAAAACAAGAAACAAAAAGATTCGATTGCAAGATCTAAAGATATACCTTCAAGCACTCACCTCGCCAGAAAAGAGCTTAGTGACGGAGTGTGAGTAACCTTTACCTAGCCTTCCCGGCAACAGCGCCAGAAAAGAGCTTGATGTCTACTACACAACCTTCTTCTTGTAGAAGTTGTTGGGCCTACAAGTGCACAGGTTTGTAGGACAGTAGCAAATTTCCCTCAAGTGGATGACCTAAGGTTTATCAATCCGTAGGAGGCGTAGGATGAAGATGGTCTCTCTCAAACAACCCTGCAACCAAATAACAAAGAGTCTCTTGTGTCCCCAACACACCCAATACAATGGTAAATTGTATAGGTGCACTAGTTCGGCGAAGAGATGGTGATACAAGTGCAAAATAGATGGTAGATAAAGGTAATTGTAATCTGAAATTATAAAAACAGCAAGGTAACAAGCGGTAAAAGTGAGCGTAAACGGTATTGCAATGATAGGAAACAAGGCCTAGGGTTCATACTTTCACTAGTGCAAGTCCTCTCAACAATAATAACATAGATAGATCATATAACAAGCCCTCAACATGCAACAAAGAGTCACTCCAAAGCCACTAATAGCAGAGAACAAACGTAGAGATTATGGTAGGGTACGAAACCACCTCAAAGTTATTCTTTCGGATCGATCTATAAAAGTGTTCGTACTAGAATAACACCTTAAGACACAAATCAACCAAAACCCTAATGTCACCTAGATACTCCATTGTCACCTCAAGTATCCATGGGCATGATTATACGATATGCGTCACACAATCTCAGATTCATCCTACCAACATAAAAGTACTTCAAAGAGTGCCCCAAAGCTACTACCGGAGAGTCAAGAACGTGTGCCAACCCCTATGCATAGGTTCCCAATGTCACGAAACCCGCAAGTTGATCACCAAAACATACATCAAGTGGCACATGATATCCTATTGTCACCACAGATAATCACGGAACACATACATCAAGTGTTCTCATAAAGACTCAATCCGATAAGATAACTTCAAAGGGGAAACTCAATTCATCACAAGAGAGTAGAGGGGGAGATACATCATAAGATCCAACTACAATAGCAAAGCCCGGGATACATCAAGATCGTGCCATAGAGGAACACGAGAGATAACACGAGAGAGAGAGATCAAACACATAGCTACTGGTACATACCGTCAGCCCCGAGGGTGAACTACTCCCTCCTCGTCATGGAGAGCGTCGGGATGATGAAGATGGCCTCCGGTGATGGGATCCCCCTCCGGCAGGGTGCTGGAACAGGGTCCCGATTGGTTTTTGGTGGCTACAGAGGCTTGCGGTGGCGGAACTCCTGATCTAGGTTCTGTTCTGGAAGTTTTTGGGTATGTAGGTATATATGGGTGCAGGGGGTACGTCGGTGGAGCTACGGGGGTCCCACGAGGCAGGGGGAGCGCCCAGGGGGTGCCCTCCACCCTCGTGAGCACCTCCCATATCTCCTGACATGCACTCCAAGTCCATCGGGTGGCTTTCCTTCCAAAAATAACTTCTCTAGTTGATTTCGTTCCGTTTTTGACTCCGTCTGATATTCCATTTCCTCGAAACACTGAAATAGGCATAAAACAACAAATCTGGGTTGGGCCTCCGGTTAGTAGGTTAGTCCCAAAAATAATATAAAAGTGGATAATAAAGCCCAATATTGCCTAAAATAGTAGATAAAGTAGCATGGAGCAATCAAAAATTATAGATACATTGGAGACGTATCAATTAGCTATGAGTTATAATGGTTTACCTTGCGTGCCAACATGCTATTAGAATGATTATGATGTGATATGATGGGATGGTATCCTCCTTTGAATGAATTGAGTGACTCGACTTGGCACATGTTCACGCATGTAGTTGAATCAACTCAACATAGCCTTCACGATATTTATGTTCATGGTGGATTATATCCTACTCATGCTTGTACTCGGTGTGAATTAATTTTAATGCATGTTTACGACTGTTGTCACTCTCTCAGTTGGTCGCTTCCCAGTCTTTTGCTAGCCTTCACCTGCACTAAGCGGGAATACTTGTGCATCCAAACTCCTTAAACCCCAAAGTTGTTCCATATGAGTCCACTATACCTACCTATATGCGGTATCTACCTGCCGTTCCAAGTAAATTTGTATGTGCCAAACTCCAAACCTTCAAATGAAATTCTGTTTTGTATGCTCGAGCAGCTCATGTTACAACTAGGGCTGCCTATATCTTCCATGCTAGGTGGGTTATTCTCAAGAGGAGTGGACTCCGCTCCTCATTCACGAGACAGGGCCGGTAACTGGGATGCCCATGATCCAAAAAGATCAAAGCAAATCAAAATAATTAAACAAAACTCCCCCAGGGCTGTTGTATGTTGGAGGCACTCGTTGTTTCGAGCAAGCCATGGATTGATGCTTGTTGGTGGTTGGGGGAGTATAAACCTTTACCATTCTGTTTGGGAACTGCCTATAATGCATTTAGTATGGAAGATACAACCATCTCATAGATGTTGCGTTGACAGCAAAAGTATGCCGCTCAAAATGTTATTCAATCTCTATTCTAAAATCGAGCTTTGGCACCTCTACAAATCCCTGCTTCCCTTTGCGAAGGGCCTATCTATTTACTTTTTATGTTGAGTCATCACCCTTCTTATTAAAAGCACCCGCTGGAGAGTACACTGTCATTTGCATTCATTATTACTGGTTTATATTGGGTATGACTTGACTGGATCTCTTTTACCATGAATTACAATGTTTAGTCAGTCCTTAATCTTTAAAGGTGCTCTGCATTTATGTTTTGCGGTCTCGGAAAGGGCTAGCGAGATACCATTTTGTTATATCATGTTATAATTATTTTGAGAAAGTGTTGTCATCCGAGTTCTATTATTATGGCTCGCTAGCTGATTATGCTATTGATGTGAGTAATTGTGAGACCTATGTGTTATTCTGAGTATGGTTAGTTCATAATATTTGCTGAAACTTGAATGCTGGCTTTTCATGTTACAACAACAAGAGCAAACAGAGTTTGTAAAAGTTTTTCCTTATCACTTTCAGTTTATGAACTGAATTGCTTGAGGACAAGCAAAGGTTTAATCTTGGGGGTGTTGATACGTCTCCAACGTATCTACTTTTCCAAACACTTTTGCCCTTGTTTTGGACTCTAACTTGCATGATTTGAATGAAACTAACCCGGACTGACGTTGTTTTCAGCAGAACTACCATGATGTTGTTTTATGTGTAGAAAAGAAAAGTTCTCGGAATGTCCTGGAAATCCACGGAGGCACATTTTGGAATTAATAAGAATTTTTGGCGAAAGAGTTAATGCTAGGGGGCCCACAGCCTGTCCACAAGACAGGGGGGTGCCCCCCTAGGGCGCGGCCTCCTATCTCGTGGGCCCCCTGGACCTCCACCAACGTCAACTCGAACTCCATATATTCTGCCTCGGGGAGAAAAAAATCAGAGAGAAAGTTTCATCGCGTTTTACGACACGGAGCCGCCGCCAAGCCCTAATCTCTCTCGGGAGGGATGATCTGGAGTCCGTTCGGGGCTCCGGAGAGGGGGATTCGTCACCGTCGTCATCATCAACCATCCTCCATCACCAATTTCATTATGCTCACCGCCGTGCGTGAGTAATTCCATCGTAGGCTTGCTGGACAGTGATGGGTTGGATGAGATTTACCATGTAATCAAGTTAGTTTTGTTAGGGTTTGATCCCTAGTATCCACTATGTTCTGAGATTGATGTGGCTATGACTTTGCTATGCTTAATGCTTGTCACTAGGGCCCGAGTGCCATGATTTAAGATCTGAACCTATTATGTTTTCATGAATATATGTGTGTTCTTGATCCTATCTTGCAAGTCTATAGTCACCTATTATGTGTTATGATCCGACAACCCCGAAGTGACAATAATCGGGATACTTCTCGGTGATGACCGTAGTTTGAGGACTTCATGTATTCACTATGTGTTAATGCTTTGGTCCGCTTTTAAAAGGAGGCCTTAATATCCCTTAGTTTCCGCTAGGACCCCGCTGCCACCGGAGGGTAGGACAAAAGATATCATGCAAGTTCTTTTCCATAAGCACGTATGACTATTTACGGAATACATGCCTACATTACATTGATTAATTGGAGCTAGTTCTATATCACCCTATGTTATAACTATTGCATGAGGAATCGCATCCGGCATAATTATCCATCACTGATCCATTGCCTACGAGCTTTTTATATATTGTTCTCCGCTTATTTACTTTTCCGTTGCTACTGTTACAACTACTACAAAAAACCCAAAACATTAATCTTTACTTTTGCTACTGTTACCATTATTATCATACTACTTTGCTACTAAATACCTTGCTCCAAATACTAAGTTATCCAGGTGTGGTTGAATTGACAACTCAACTGCTAATACTCAAGAATATTCTTTGGCTCCCCTTGTGTCAAATCAATAAATTTGGGTTGTACTTAACCCTCGAAAGCTGTTGCGATCCCCTACACTTGTGGGTTATCAGTTGTCTACTAAACTTAGCAAAATTAAACTCATGAGACATACCATCTATGCCAACAGTGACAATATTCTTTTCACAATTAATCTTAGCACTAGCTGAATTCAAGAAGGGTCTACCAAAAATAATGGGACAAAAATCATCTTGTAGGGAACCAAGAACAAGGAAATCAGCAGGGTATTTAACCTTCCCACACAAAACTTCAACATCTCTAACAATCCCAAAGGGTTTAATGGTATCCCTATTAGCAAGCTTAATAGTAACATCAATGTCTTCTAATCCAATGGGTGCAATGTCATGCATAATTTCTCGATATAAAGAATAAGGTATTGCACTAGCACTAGCACCCATATCACATAATCCATGATAACAATGATCTCCTATTTTAATAGAAATAACAGGCATGCCTACGACATGTCTACGTGTCTTAGTATCTGGCCTAGCAATATTAGCAGTATCACCACAGAAAAAAATAACATGCCCATCTAAATCCTCATCCAAGAGATCCTTAACCATAGCAATACTAGGTTCAACATTAATTTGCTCAGGAGGTGTATAAGTCCTAGGATTACTCTTACGAACAACAGTCGAAGCTTTAGCATGATCCTTTATCCTAACAGGAAAAGGAGGTTTTTCAACATAAGCAGTAGGAACAATAGGATCACTATAGGTAATAGTCTTTTCTTTGACTGTAATAGGTGCAACTACTTTCACTTCAACAGGAGGATTATAATTAAACCACTTCTCTTTAGGGAGATCAACGTGAGTAGCAAAAGATTCATAGAAAGTAGCTACTATCTCAGAGTCAAGTCCATATTTAGCTCTAAATCCGTGAAAAGCATCGGTACCCATAAAAGATTTAACACAATCGAACTTAGGTGTCATACCTGACTCCTTACCATCATCGGAACCCCAATCTTCAGAGTTGCGTTTAATTCTTTCCAATAAGTCCCATTTCAAATCAATAGTCTTCAGCATATAAGAACCAGCACATGAAGTATCGAGCATGTTGCGATTATCAAGAGAAAGCCGAGCATAAAAGTTCTGAATAATCATTTCCCGAGAGAGCTCATGATTGGGTCATGAATAAAACATTGACTTAAGCCTCCCCTAAGCTTGAGCGATGCTTTCTCCTTCACGAGGCTAGAAATTATATATGTAATTACGATCATGATGAACAAGATGCATAGGATAGAACTTCTGGTGAAATTCCAACTTCAATCGCTTATAATTCCAAGATCTCGTATCATCACATAGCCTATACCATGTCAATGCATCTCCCTTCAAAGATAAAGGGAAGACCTTCCTTTTGACAACATCATCGGGAATACCTGCAAGCTTAAATAATCCACAAACTTCATCCACAAAGATAAGGTGTAAATCGGGATGCAATGTTCCATCTCCTGCAAATAGATTAGCTAGCAGTTTCTCTATCATACCCGAAGGGATCTCAAAATAAATATTTTTATAAAGTTCAGTAGGTTGAGGAGCAATTCTTTGCTCTTCTGGTTGGGGTGAAGATATCCCGAACAAGCCCCTCAAAGGATTAGTTTCCATAGTGACAAGTAACAGAAAATTTCAGAACACTTCATAAATGTTTCCTTACCAAGTTCCACTCACCAAAAGCGTTAAACTCCTCGGCAACAGCACCAAAAAAGAGTCTTGATGACCCACAAGTGTAGGGGATCAATTGTATTCCTTTCGATAAGTAAGAGTGTCGAACCCAACGAGGAGCAGAAGGAAATGATAAGCGGTTTTCAGTAAGGTTTTCTCTGCAGGCACTGAAATTGTAGGTGATAGATAATTTTGTGATAAGATAAATGGTAATGAGTAACAAGTAAATAAAGTAAATAAAGTGCAGAAAGGTGGCCCAATCCTTTATGTAGCAAAGGACAAGCCTGGACAATTTCTAATAATGAGAAAGGAGCTCCCAAGGACACATGGGAATTATCATCAAGCTAGTTTTCATCACGTTCATATGATTCGCATTCGGTACCTTGATAATTTGATATGTGGGTGGACCGGTACTTGGGTAATGCCCTTACTTGGAAAAGCATCCCACTTATGATTAACCCCTATTGCAAGCGTCCGCAACTACAAAAGAAGTATTAAGGTAAACCTAACCACAATATTAAAAATATGGATCCATATCAGCCCCTAACGAAGCAACGCATAAACTAGGGTTTAAGCTTCTGTCACTCTAGCAACCCATCATCTACTTATTACTTCCCCATGCCTTCCTATAGGCCCAAATAATGGTGAAGGGTCATGTAGTCGACGTTCACATAACATCACTAGAGGAAAAGACAACATACATCTCATCAAAATATCGAACGGATACCAAATTCACATGACTACTAATAGCAAGACTTCACCCATGTCCTCAGGAACAAACGTAACTACTCACAAAGCATATTCATGTTCATGATCAGAGGAGTAATAATATGCATTAAGGATCTGAACATATGATCTTCCACCAAGTAAACCAATTAGCATCAACTACAAGGAGTAATCAACACTAGTAGCAACCCACAGGTACCAATTTGTGGTTTTGATACAAGATTAGATACAAGAGATAAACTAGGGTTTTGAGAGGAGATGGTGCTAGTGAAGATGTTGATGGAGATTGACCCCCTCCCGATGAGAGGATCATTGGTGATGAGGTTGGTGATGATTTCCCCCTCTCAGAGGGAACTGTCCCCGGCAGAACAGCTCCGCCAGAGTCCTAGATTGATTCTGCCAAGGTTCCGCCTCGTGGCGGCGGAGTTTCGTCCCGTAAGCTTGCCCATGATTTTTTCAGGGTAAAAGTGATGATATATCAGAAGATGGACACCGGAGGCCCACCAGGGGCCCAGGAGATAGGGGCGCGCCCTATCGGGGGGGGGGGCGCCCCCTGTCTCCTGGATAGGGTGTGAGCCCCATGGTGTATTTCTTTCGTTCAGAAATTCTTATTAAATCCAAAAAGATGTTTCGTGGAGTTTCAGGACTTTTGGAGTTGTGCAGAATAGGTTTCCAACGTTTGGTCCTTTTCCAGCCAGAATTCCAGCTGCCGGCATTCCCCCTGTCGGTGTCAAAACTGGCGGATCTCGGGTAGGGGGTCCCGAACTGTGCGTCTAGGCGGATGGTAACAGGAGACGAGGGACACGATGTTTTACCCAGGTTCGGGCCCTCTTGATGGAGGTAAAACCCTACGTCCTGCTTGATTAATATTGATGATGTGTGTTACAAGAGTAGATCTACCACGAGATCAAGGAGGCTAAACCCTAGAAGCTAGCCTATGGTATGATTGTTGTTCGTCCTACGGACTAAAGCCATCCGGTTTATATAGACAACGGAGAGGGCTAGGGTTACACAGAGTCGGTTACAATGGTAGGAGATCTACATATCCGTATCGCCAAGCTTGCCTTCCACGCCAAGGAAAGTCCCATCCGGACACGGGACGAAGTCTTCAATCTTGTATCTTCATAGTCTTGGAGTCCGGCCGATGATGATAATTCGGCTATCCGGACACCCCCTAGTCCGGGACTCCCTCAGTAGCCCCTGAACCAGGCTTCAATGACGTCGAGTCCGGCGCGCATATTGTCTTCGGCATCACAAGGCGGGTTCTTCCTCCGAATGATTTATAGAAGATTGTGAACACCAGGATAGTGTCCGGCTCTGCAAAAATAATTTCCACATACCACCGTAGAGAGAATAATATTTACACAAGTTCAATCTGCTGACGTATTTGATGGTGTGACGTCACACCACTACCAAGCCTTTAATTAAATCGTTTTTATTGTACCACCTCAGCGTGTTTAGCGAAGCGGTTTCCTTTGCACGTCTTGTCGAAGCAGAGATCGTGTTCCCCTTATTCCGGGATTCCCATCAACACGGACGTGGGTAACCCAACCGCGCCATTGATTGCGGCGCTTGGGGGATAAGCGAGTTTTATCAGGCCGGTGGGGACGCATGTTTTCCATAGTTTGACTCTATGCGGGATCTAAACTCCCTTTCCTTTGACAGGACTGGCTGAAGAAGGCCGAGCGGACTATCTGTCCGGCCCATTGCCAGAGGACCCAGCGGACGCCCGTCTAACGGGGCTGCTGGCTCCGCCACCACACGTGGTGCCGGAGAAGAAGGCCAAGAAGAAGGCCACGAGTACTCGAAAGAGTTCCCGTTTTCAGGTGTTATCAGACGATGCCTCCGAGGCCGACTCCTCTCACCAAGGTGAGGAGGAGAAGAAGAAAGCCTCTCCCCCAGCGGGGGGAGAGAAGAAAAGGAAGGCCTCCCCAACGAGGGAGGCTGAAGGGTCCAAGAAGGGAAAAACTCTTCCCCCGGACTGCTCTGCCAACACCAGTGACGACGACGAGGACTGGCCTCCAAGGGCCAAGCCCCTGGCGAGATCGTGAGTATCCAGACTCCCGAATAACTTCATGGTTTTTATTTTTTCGCCACATAATGTCTTTATAATGCCGCATACAACCCTGCAGTCCGCCCAAGGATGATTTTCCCGCTTCGTCGAGCGGGTCCTTAGGTGCGTCGGATATGGATTCTCTTCCGACCGCCTCCACCCCCCGTGACACGGACGATGCAAAGTGGGATCCCGGGAAGGGACCCGCCAGGAGGAGGAGGCCCCGGAGGTGTCGCAGGACAACCTCCCGAACTTTGCACCGGACTCGGCTCCGGATCCCATAGTGGCTCCGGAGTCCGGCGGGCGGCCCCTTCGCAAGAAGGGCAAGACCGTGACACCACCAGCCTCCGTCCAACCGGAGGCACCGGATATTTTGCTGGAGGCGCTTAATGGCGCCTCCATCGAAGAGGAACACCGCACTGTTATGAGTGCGGTGATTCAGAAGGTGCAGCTCGCCAAGAGCGGGCTGACCGAAGCCTGCAGCAGCCTTCTAACAGGCTTTGAGGTAAGAATTTTGATATATGTAAAATAGTACCGTATAGACAGTAGCCCCTGATGCTCGGTTCGATGTTCGGAAAGAAAAGCCGGACTGAGGATCTAAGAAGATATACGCAGGAGTCATAAAAAATATGTCGATATGGGATTGCACGCTGCGCTGCTGACCTCTGCCGCACTGACTGCGGAGGTCAATAATTTGAAGGAAGGCCTCGAGCCGTCCGAGAACGAGCTCGGCCGTGCCAAGAAGCAGCTCGAGGACAAAGAAGGTGAGTAACACCTTATTAAAGTTGTACCTTACAGAAAAGGATTTTGGTTGCAAAAGGAAAGACAAGGATAACGTGGGTATTGCAGGGGCCACTAACAAGGTGGCGACCCTGAAAGAGGCGGTGGCCGCGGCCGAATGCAATGCGGCCGCGGAGCGCACCGAGCGAGAGAAGCAGGAGGCGCGGGTGGCGGAGGTACAGCAAGAGCTCCAGGATCTCGTGGAAAAACATGAGAGCCTGGAGCGTGACTCGAAGACTTGAGAGTCTGAGCTTGCAACTGCTCTTGGAGTGCCAAAGCCGCTAAGGCCGAAGCCTACAAGGCCCTCTAGGAAATCGAGGCGTTGAAGAAAATAGCAGAGGGTAAGGCATTTTTCATGCAAAGTAAGCATGTGAGTGTTAATTACCTGTTGCTTACCCGAATTCGGAGCTCTCCAGGAGCATTCGCAGATCTTCCTCACAGCGTGTCCGATGCTGCTGCGTTCTACCGGGCCGAGGAGGGGAGCTCGATGGAGAAGGTCTTCTGGTCTCAGTATGCTGAGAGCGGACATCCGGTGCCCCTTAGCGACCAGCTGAAGTAGCTGGTCGAGCTCCACAAGGCGGCCGAACAGGCCATGAAGGGCCTCATAGTTCGGCTATGGCCTAAGGAGGCCATGCCTGGGAGCTACTTCGGCCTGGTGCGGTGGCTGGTGGATGCGTGCCCGTGGGTTGAAGTCATCAAGCACTCCGCCTGTATTGAAGGTGCCCGTCGGACCCTTGCCCGCGCAAAGGTGCACTGGGGCAAGATGGATGCCCAGAAGCTCGTGACGGACCCACCACCGGAGGGCAAGGAGCATCGCGCGCCTGAGATGTATTATAAGAGTGTGCTGAAGGGCGCCCGCACTATTGCGGGTGAGTGCTCCAAAGATGTAATATTTGAGTAGACTCGCATTTTGTTATCCTGTGCGCTGAAAACTTAGTTCATTTGCGCTAAGCAACGCTTTTTAATTTAAAATATTACCTTCTGTGCGACTGTTTATCAAATCTGAGACATGGCAAGTCGTCGGCTTCAGCCCCCACGCCACGAGTGCTGGGGTGTTCGGGATAAATTTGAGCACTCTTGTTCCCATATTTGGGTCCATCTAGGGAGGCGCTCAACACAACGAACAAAGCAACCGGACTTATAATGCTTGAACACTCTCACTTAGCCATAGAATTCTATAATTTTAAATTTCGGCGAAGCCCCTAGTCTTCGGAAGGCCGAATTTGGGGCACTATCCACGCCTGGGCCAGACAAAAAACCGGCTCCTCGCTCTAAGCGGCATAAGTCTTTAGGGACTCGCAAAAAACCTCTCGAACAGCGACCAGCTCTCGCCGCATCATGACGGTCAGTTTTAGCTTTCTCCACTGAGGCGTTAACCCAGCTCAACTGGGGCGCAATCGCAGTGGTTCTCCCAGTGCTACCTTAGCCGATACAATGGAACGTAAGGTACCAAAACATGGGAGCCGGGCAAACCCAACTATGGACCCAAGACATGATTCGGAGCTGATGCATATAATGCTATAAGTTCGGGGTGCCGCACTTGTGAAAGTGTTCGGACTTATCATACCATGATGCGGGAAACATAAGCCCCTGGTGTATTTAGCCGTACCAAAACGTACGGATGCGACATGTCACAAATGAACATATGTATAAAAAGAGAAATGCAATTGGAAGCAAAAAGGTGCTGCATTACTTATTCAAGAAAAACTGCTATAAGTGCAGAACGATACAAATGGTGCGATAAGCAAGGGATGGGACTGTTAAACATGTCCCCCTCCAGGGGTAGGCTGCGGAATGGTGCATAAAACAGATTTAATGCTCGTAATGGAGACCACCTGGATATTCGTTGTAGCCTTTCTTCTTCCCTGGCTGTTGCATCGTGAGTTCGGCAGGTCTACTGCCGGACAGGGCCTCTGACGAACTGAGTCCTGTGGGTAAAAAATGAAAAGGAAAAAAAGAACGACACACTTGAGAGCCCCTGGTGTGGTTGAGTCGCCGTCTGGGCCTATTGTGGTCGCGCCCCTCTCCCCATGCCCATGGTATCTTCAGAGCGTAATGGTGTATGCGAAGGACCTGTCTTGACGTTTTACAGGGGCTGGGGATGGGGCCGCACTGCTATGCATGCTCAGAACATGCCAGGTGGTCTTGTTGTAGGTTACTCCAGGCGCGCTTAGCTGTGTCTGGCCGCTTAACGGCCGGACTCGAGAATTGCCTTAAGAGGCTGCATTGCACTTCTGCCGCGAGAGCCGCTGTATGTTCCTCCGTGCGGAGAGAACGTTCAGTGTTTCCGTTGACCGTGATGACTCCTCGAGGGCCTGGCATCTTGAGTTTGAGGTATGCGTAGTGCGGCACCGCGTTGAACTTTGCAAACGTGTTACGTCCAAGCAGGGCATGATAGCCGCTGCGGAATGGAACTATGTCGAAGATTAACTCCTCGCTTCAGAAGTTATCCGGGGATCCAAAGATCACTTCCAGTGTGACTGAGCATGTACAATTGGCTTCTACACCTGGTATGACGCCTTTAAAGGTCGTCTTGGTAGGTTTAATCCTTGAGGGGTCTATGCCCATTTTGCACACTGTGTCCTGATAAAGCAGGTTCAGGCTGCTGCCGCCGTCCATCAGGACTCTGGTGAGGTGAAATCCATCGATGATTGGGTCTAGGACCAATGCGGCGAATCCGCCATGGCGGATGCTGGTGGGGTGGTCCCTTCGGTCAAAAGTGATCGGGCAGGAAGACCATGGATTGAACTTCGGGGTAACTGGCTCCATCGCGTATACATCCCTGAGTGCATGCTTTCGCTCCCTTTTCGGTATGTGCATTGTGTATATCATGTTCACCGTCCGCACCTGTGGGGGGAAACCCTTCTGTCCTCTATTGTTCGGTGGTCGGGTCTCTTCCTCGTCATCGCTATGCAGCCCCTTGTCATTGTTTTCGGCAATTAACTTGCCTGCCTGCTTGAATACCCAACAGTCGCTGTTGGTGTGGTTAGCTGGATTTTCGGGGGTGCCATGTATCTGGCATAGGCGGTCGAGTATTCGGTCCAAATTGGATGGACCCGGAGTAGTTCTTTTGAATGGCTTTTTCCGCTGACCGGGTTTAGAGCCTCTGAATCCAGCATTGACTGTCGTATCTTCACTGTTATCGCTGTTAATGCGGCGTTTGTTGTTGTTGCGACGCGACCTGCCATTACGGTCATTGAAATCCGGACTGCCAAAATTTTTGCTAAGGTTATTGCTGCGTGCTAGCCAGCTGTCCTCACCCGCGCAGAAGCGGGTCATGAGTGATGTGAGGGCTGCCATGGATTTCGGCTTTTCCTGTCCTAGGTGCCGGGCAAGCCACTCGTCGTGGATATTATGCTTGAAGGCCGCTAGGGCCTCCGCATCCGGACAGTCAACGATTTGGTTTTTCTTGGTTAAGAACCGTGTCCAGAATTTTTTGGACGATTCGTCTGGCTGCTGAATTATGTGGCTGAGGTCATCTGCGTCTGGTGGTCGCACATATGTGCCTTGGAAGTTATCGAGGAATGCGGCTTCCAGGTCTTCCCAACTCCCAATTGACTCTGCTGGCAAGCTGTTAAGCCAATGTCGGGCTGGTCCTTTAAGCTTGAGGGGGAGATATTTGATGGCGTGAAGATCGTCACCGCGGGCCATGTGGATGCGAAGGAGATAATCTTCGATCCAAACCGCGGGGTCTGTTGTGCCATCGTAAGATTTAATATTCACGGGTTTAAACCCTTCAGGGATTTGATGATCCATTACTTCATCTGTGAAGCATAGTGGGTGTGCGGCGCCTCTGTACAGGGCGATATCACGACTGAGCTCAAAAGCGCTTTGTCTGTTTTGTTCGGCCCGGCCGGACATACTGTGTCCGGCGCGACGGTTGTCGTCACGTATAATGGGGCGCCCACGCGATCCGTAGATCGATCTTGATTGTCTTGACCTATCCTCCAATATATCTCGCAAGTCCGGAGCGTTCCCATGTGGCCTTGCGCTTTTCGAGCGATGCCGGGGTACGAGTTTAGTGAAGGGCCTACAGGACTCTCTGTCGCGACCACGAGGTGGTCGGTCAGCCGTATTGTCTCCTGGTGATGCGGGTTCATATGCCTCCTCCTCTAATCGGGGGAGCAGCTTGCGTTTAGGGTAGCTTTTGGAGGGGCGTTCGAGCTCATGCTCTTCGGTCGCGAGGACTTCAGTTCATCTGTCGGCTAGCAGATCTTGATCAGCTCTAAGCTGTTGCTGCTTTTTCTTCAGGCTGTTCGCCGTGGCCATAAGCCTGCGTTTGAAACGCTCCTGTTCGACGGGATCCTCAGGCACGACGAATTCATCGTCGTCGAGGCTTGCCTCATCTCCGGAGGGAGGCATATAATCCTCTACCTCTTCTTCTGCTGCCCTCTCATAAGGGTTGGCGTCTCCGTCCTCCTGCGCTGGATCTTGCTGGAGTGGGTTGTCTTCAGCACTGTCCGGTGTATTATTATCTCCGGTGCCGGAATCTTCATTCTTGTTGTGGCGGGATTTAGAGCGGCGCCGCTGACGCCGGCGCTTGGGATGTTTCTTGGAGGGGTCATCCTCCGTTGTTCCTTCGCCATTCCCATCCTTTGGGATATCCACCATGTATATGTCATATGATGAGGTGGCTTTCCAGTGCCCGGTGGGTGCTCGTTCTTGGTCGTCTCCGGCATCGTCGTCCATACCGTCGATGTCTTCGGAGTCGTAGTCGAGCATGTCGGTTAGATCGTCGACAGTGGCTACCAGGTGGGTGGTGGGTGGGCTTTGAATTTCTTCGTCGTCCGCATCCCAACCGTCCTGACCGCAGTCCGGCCAGGGCTCTCCTGATAACGAGAGATACTTTAGCGAACTTAAGATGTCGCCGAAAGGTGAGTGTTGAAAGATGTCCGCTGCGGTGAACTCCATGATCGGCACCCAATCAGATCCGGTCGGAGGGGGCGCGGGAGGTTCAGAGTCCGGCAAGGAGTCCGGCCCCTCGGAGTCACGAGCTTCGTGAGGGACAAGGTCAGTGTTCGGCTCTATCGCCGTAGAGGTTGCAGCCCTCGAGGCGGCGTCTAGCCATCCGTCCTCGATCTGCGCAGCCAGCTCTGAATTGAAGATCGGAGCGGGCTCAAGTGCGGCCTCCAGGGTACTGTCGGCAGCAGAGCTAAATCATGCCCGTCGTGACAGTGCGGCGCGCTTGACTGTGGCTCGAATCCGTCGAAGATCAAGTCCCCGCGGATGTCAGCCGTGAATTTCAAACTTCCAAATCTGACCTGACGGCCAGGGGCGTAGCTTTCGATCTGCTCCAGATGGCCAAGTGAATTGGCCCGTAGTGCAAAGCCGCCGAATACAAAGATCTGTCCGAGGAGGAAGGTCTCACCCTGGACTGCGTCGTAGATGACGATCGAAGAAGCCATCGAGCCTATCGGCGACGACACAGAGGAACTCTCAATGAAAGCACCAATGTCGGTGTCAAAACCGGCGGATCTCGGGTAGGGGGTCCCGAACTGTGCGTCTAGGCGGATGGTAACAGGAGACGAGGGACACGATGTTTTACCCAGGTTCGGGCCCTCTTGATTGAGGTAAAACCCTACGTCCTGCTTCATTAATATTGATGATGTGTGTTACAAGAGTAGATCTACCATGAGATCAAGGAGGCTAAACCCTAGAAGCTAGCCTATGGTATGATTGTTGTTCGTCCTACGGACTAAAGCCATCCGGTTTATATAGACACCGGAGAGGGCTAGGGTTACACAGAGTCAGTTACAATGGTAGGAGATCTACATATCCGTATCGCCAAGCTTGCCTTCCACGCCAAGGAAAGTCCCATCTGGACACGGGACAAAGTCTTCAATCTTGTATCTTCATAGTCTTGGAGTCCGGCCGATGATGATAGTTCGGCTATCCGGACACCCCCTAGTCCGGGACTCCCTCACCCCCTCTTCATGGTAAACCTTGTAAAATAAGAGAGAATAGCCATAAGTATTGAGATATAATGTGTAATAATAGCCCATAATGCAGTAAATAATGATATAAAATCATGATGCAAAATGGACGTATCAAGCTTTCCTTCACAAAAGAACTGTATTCAGCTTTGTACAATTAACACAACCCTTAGCCGCGAAGGTAGGATATAAAAAAATATAAATAGTCTCTTTACTGACAACTTTTTTCGTCGAAGCGTCAGCTTGACACTTTAGTGTTTTGAACCGTTTTCACACTCCTCATTTCGTATTTTGATGTCAAGCCCCCTTGGCTCGTCTTGTCAAAACAGAGATCGTGCCCACTTATTACGGGATTGCTCATCAATAAAATTTGGGTAACCCAACCGATTACATCGCATGCTCACGTTGGGAACAGGCGAGTTTCAAGGCTTAAGTAGGGGGACGGTTGGCATTTTTACCGCCTATAAGAGGGCAACAGATTCCTCCTTTATTCTCCACGCCTTCTTCCAGCCTCCACCTTCCAATCTCCCAAGCTTCAGCGCCCGAAAAAAGCTTTCTTCCTCACCACCACAACCATCTCCTCCAGCCATGGCCGGATCCGGTTTCAAGGGCAAGTGGGAGGCCTCCTCCATCACGTAGAGGGAGGTGAAGAATCTCTAGAGTGTGGGGTACCTGGCCGCAGACATTGCACACATGCTCTCCGACGACGAGCAAATCATCCCTACTCCGGCGCCCGGTGAGAGAGTCGTCTTCCTTCCCCATTTTCTTAGAGGGCTAGGATTTCCACTCCACCCCTTCATCTGGGGACTCATGTTCTATTATGGGACAGATTTCCATGATCTAGCCCCAAACTCTTTCCTCCACTTCTCGGCGTTCATCGTCGTGTGCGAGGCTTTACTCTGCATCCCACCACACTTCGACCTATGGCTAAAAATATTCAATGTGAAGCCGAAGGTGGTCAACGGGCAGCATGCAGACTGTAGCAGGGCCATGATAAGCAAACTGCCCAATGCCACATGCCCCAAGGGGGCCTTCATCGAGACTGTCAAGGTCTGGCAGCAAGAGTGGTTCTACATCATCGAGCCACGCCGCACCAAATGGGCGGCAATTCTGGAGTTCAGATCTGGACCCCTCACGAGGCTCACTTCATGGACCACTAAGGGCCTTGACTGGGGGTCCCAGATGGAGGTACAGATGTTGCAGACGTGCATCACCAACATGCTGGGCAAGAATGTTGGTCTCACCAATGTGGTGCAGATCATGCTCTTCCGTCGCATCCTCCCCTACCAACGTCGGGCCTCCCCCATGTGGGAGTTCAACCTAGAGGAGCCGCGGACCCTAGAGAACTTCTTTGGCACAACACATGAAGGAATATGGAAGCTACTCTTCAAGGCCCAGAAGAGCTGGCCTATGGAGACCGAAGACGTCGGGCTTGATGCCAAGAATAAATCCACTCCGGTAAGTATTAGCTTTCCGAAGGTATGTCCGGTCTATATTTTGGATCAATATGAATCTTATTAGCACACTTCTTTATTGGGCTAGACAAATAAAGTGGAGTGGATCAAGAGTCTGGCTCCAATGCCTGAAGACCCAGTCACACCCCAGCTGACGGAGATGCTGGTACCGGCGCCCTAGCTACCAGGCACTGGAGAAGAAGGGCAAGAAGAAGAGCAAGGAGCCCAAGGGTGGGCCCCACTGCAGGGATCCTTCGGACGCTATGTCCAGAGAATTTGAGGCTGTCTCCTCTCATGAGGAAGACGAGGACGAAGAGGAGGAGGAGGAGGTGGAGAGCGACTCCCCTCGCAAAACGAGGAGGAAGAAGAGGACGACCTCCGAGAACCCGGAGGGGGCAATGCCGAAGAGGAAGAAGATCAACCTCTCGGTTAGTTTGGACTCTGAGTCTGAACACAGCCCGAGAAGAGCCTCCAGGGTGAAGCCCCTGGTCGAATCGTAAGTATCAAAATCTTACTTGTTTCGGCTTCCGCTTATCTGCCTTTGTCATATACACTATATCTTTGATTGCATTTCAGCCCTCCATGCAATATCTCGAACACCTCGTCTTCGTCGGGGAACTCTCTAGCGCCTGAAGAGGCAGAGAGTGATGGACCATCGTAGGCCCCCTCCCTCACTGCCATGGAGGACACCGAGGTGTCATCCCAAAGGACCTCTCTTGTCCGAGGAGGGCCGGACAAGGCCATCTAGAAGGCGCCTGAGGTTAGTACCTCAGATGCCGCAGACCGGGGGACGGCGACCCCCACGACCACCGAGGGTGGAGGGTCTCAACAGTTCGCCCCCCTGGCGAACACCGTCCCAGAGACCAATGTGGCTCCCGTTTCGGATCAGCATCCCCCTTCGACGGAGGAGGGAGGAGAAGAAACTCCATCAGACTGCAACGCGCTTCCATCATGGAAGAGCACCGCACCCTGATGGGTGCGGTTATGGAAAAGATTCGGTCTGTGAAAAGCGGATTGAACAGAGCCTTCAACAGCCTATAGACGGGTGTCGGTGACAAAACCGGCGGATCTTAGGTAGGGGGTCCCGAACTGTGCGTCTAACGTCGATGGTAACAGGAGATGGGGGACACAATGTTTACCCAAGTTTGGGCCCTCTCTACGGAGGTAATACCCTACTTCCTGCTTGATTGATCTTGATGCATATGAGTATTACAAGAGTTGATCTACCACAGGATCGTAATGGCTAAAACCCTAGAAGTACAACCTATATGATTATGATTATTTCTACGGACTAAGCCCTCCCATTTATATAAACACCGGAGGGGCTAGGGTTGTACATAGTCAATTACAGAGAAAAGGAATCTTCATATCCGAACGCCAAGCTTGCCTTCCATGCCAAGGAGAGTCCCATCCGGACACGGGACAAAGTCTTCTGTCTTGTATCTTCATATCCCAATAGTCCGGCGCACGCTACGTAGTCCAGCCATCTGAGGACCCCTTAATCCAGGACTCTCTCAGTAGCCCCTGAACCAGGCTTCAATGACGAGGTGTCCGGCGCGCAGTTTGTCTTCGGCATTGCAAGCCGGGTTCCTTCTCCGAATACTCTAAAATAATCTTTGAACACAAGAATCGTGTCCGGCTCTGCAAAACAAATTCAAGACACAACCGTAGAGAGTATAATATTTCTCGAGTCCAATCCGTTGACAACTTTTCATAGCGTGACATCACGTCATCGCCCGACCTTTATTTCAAACCGTTTTTAGTCTGCCGCTCCATATTTCGAGATGCGGTTTCATTGGCACGTCTTGTCAAAGCAGAGATCGTGTCCCCTTACTACGAGATTCTCATTGATACGGGCGTGGGTAACCCAACCATTCCGTTGGCATGATTCCTTGGGAATAGGTAGGTTTTAAGGCCTAGGAGGGGTTATTTGATATTCATCGCCTTTATAAAGGGACTAAGACTCATGCTTTTTCCTTTACGCCAAGCCTTTCCTCAACCTCTCCCACGTCGAGTTCCAGCACCCAAGGTTCGAGTTAATTGCTTCGCACTTCCCAGTCATGTCCGGACCCAGCCCTCAAGGCTGGTGGGTGGCTTCCTCCGTAACAGAGGAGGACATCGCGAATCTCCGGGAGGCAAGATACTTGACTGTGGAAATCCTCCACAGGCTTCCTGCTCAAGCGCAGGTTATTCCTACTCCCAGATCCGGTGAGAGGGTAGTATTCATCTCCCACTTTCTTCGGAGGCTAGGTTTTGCTCTGCACCCCTTTGCTCGAGGGCTCATGTTCTATTACGGGCTAGATTTTCATGATCTAGCTCCGAACTCCTTGCTTCACGTCTCGGAGTTCATTATCACGTGCGAGGCCTTCCTTCGTATTCCCCCACACTTCGATTTATAGCTCAAGACCTTCAATGTGAAGTCGAAGGTAGTTGAAAGGAAATAGGCGGACTGCAGTGGTGCTGCAGTGAGCAAACTCGCCAATACTACTTGGCCAAAGGGCTCCTTCATAGAAACTTCCAACCTGTGGCAGCGGGAGTGGTTTTACATCACTGAACCCCGTGGTACCAGGTGGGCAGCTACACCTGCATTCCGATCTGGCCCTCCGTTATAGCTTGCATCATGGATTAATAAGGGGCTGGACTGGGGATCCGTTGATGAAGTGCAGACGCTACAAAGCCGCATTTGGAGCCTCATTGAAAAGGACACTAGTCTTATCAATGTAATCCAAGTAATGCTAGTCCGTCGGGTCCTACCGTGCCAACGATGGCCTCTCCGGATGTGGGAGTTCAATCCGGAAGGACCACGAACCCTTCAGCACTTCTCTGGCACGACGCTCAGAGGAATGTGGAAATTATTCTTTGGGACACGAAAACAGTGGCCGGATACTATAGAAGATATCGGCCTTGACTGCAATCATCTGGATACCTCGGTAAGCACTCAACTCCCGAACACAGTTTAGTCAAATTCTTCATAATATACTGAGAAAATCATACTCGGCCAGGGCTGGATAAAGAAGGCAGAGAGAATTAGGTGTTCGGCCCCTCGTCCCGAAGACTCGGCTGATCCGGTGTTAACAAGGATGCTGACTCCGGCACCATATCAAGTACCGGCGAGGGAAGACCAAGAGGAGAGAAAGACAGCCCATGGTGGCCCCCATTCTAGAGGCGCACGATGCACCTTGTCTGGGGAGTTTGAAACTCCCTCTTCCGAAGATGGAAGGGAAGGAAAAACTGACATCCCTTCTCCTCATGGGAAGAAGAGGACCGCCTCCGAAGACTTGAAGATAAAGGCTTCTAAGCAGGGAAAGATATCCCTGTCAGGGGGTTCTGGTTCGGGAGGTGATGTTGACATGCAGTCCCTCCGTAAAGATAGGCCCTTAGATGAGTCGTAAGTGAACAAGGGTGTTTTAAACATATCCCGTTCTTTCCTGGTTGTAAGGGTAACATTTAAAATATATGTTTGCAGTCCGGCATGCAGCCTTCCTCAACAGTCCTCCTCCTTGGGGGATCTCCTTCCAGAGATGATGGAGAGTGAGACGCCTCCACAGATCTCCCCTCCCGATAAGGCAGATGACGCCGAGGTGTCATCCTGGAGGATCTCTCCCGAACAGCAAGCAGTGCGAGGGACAGTGAAGATCGGGCCCGGAAGCGTCACTTCGGCTGTCTAGGGTCCAGAATGTGCGGCCCCTACGAGGACCAACAATAAAGGCCCTGGACTATCTTATTTTCACGGGACGGCGCGATCTGCTCCGAATCCAGAGGTGCCGGATACATTGATGGACACATTGCGACATGCGTCCGTTTCAGTGGAACATCATACCTTGATGGGTACAGTGGTTGAGAGGGTTCGATCCGCGAAAAGTGAATTAAATGAAGCCTTTATGAGCCTGGTAAGAGGCTTCGAGGTATGTAATGTAATATGTTTGATTGTGTTATAAACGCAAAATGCGCCTGTGTACAGATAGTATCCCCTGAGACTCTAGTTGGCGTCCAAAGGGAGGCAATCAGAGGATCAAGAAAGATATGCCCATGAAATGATCAGACTAATTGAAACACAGGCTGTTACATCTGTGGCGACTGCCCAAGCTACATAGATTGCAGATCTGAAGCAGAAAGTTGATGTGGAGGATGATGACATCACGCTTATTAACAGGCGGCTCGATGAGGTGCAAGGTATGTCTTTGGGGCACTTAGTATATGCAATGATATGAGCATGACGCTGAGAATTGTATACTGAGATATGCATAACTGCAGATAGTGCCGCCGCAGTTGAGACCCTTTGGGCTGAGCTTGCCCGGGCCAAGGAGCAGGCTAGGATGAGCAATGCAGCTATCGAAAAGGTAGCTACTGCATTAAAGGCCGAACAGGCTGCTAGGCGCCAGTGCGAGGAGAGAATATCTACTATGGCACTCCAGCTAAAGGATGCCACTGGTTGATGCGATGTGCCCGAGAAAGACAACAAAACCAGAGCGGCTGATCTTGATAAGGCCTTACAAGGGGCGAGAGAAGCACGGTCTGAGTCTAGAGCGGCTCGGGAGGAGATCCGACAAGCTGGGGAGATCGCAGCTGGTAAGCCCTTCTTATTACAAACTAAATTCGGTGATCCGAAGTATGCCCCATTTAATCATATGTGGAGTTCTCTAGACGCATTTTTGGAATTGTCAAAGAGTGTCTCCGATGCGACGCAGTTTTTCCAAGCGCAAGAAAGACATGCAACGTAAAAGCTTTTCTGGTCGCAATTCAGCATGCCAAAGCGTCCATTGTTGCTGAATGAACAGATGGCCCTATGGGCCAAGCTCCACAAGCTATCCGGATCTGCCATGAAGGACGTCGTAATCCGGCTGTGGCCGACTGAGCCAATTCCAAATAGTTATTTTGGTTTGGTGCGGCGACTTGTGGATGCGGTGCCGCATATTGACATTGTTAAGCGGTCAACGTGCATAGAAGGTGCACGGATGGCCCTTGCCCGCGTCAAGACGTACTGGGTGAAGATGAAGGCCACCGGCATTGTAGCAAAAAGTCCACCCGAGGGCAAGGACCATCACACGCCAGAATATTATTTTGAATATGTCCTAGAGGGTGCCCTCTTGATAGAGGATCAGTGCTCAAAAGATATTATGTTCGAGTGAAGTGTACTAAAATTGTAAAAAAAATATTATTATATATTTATGGCTATGTTTTTTATACTTTTGCCAAACAAGTTTTTCTTGCCTCCTTTGCGGCCGTTTTTTGTATAATCAGAAAGTTTGCCAGTAGTCGGCTTCTGCCCCCTCGCGTATAACGCGGGGGTGTTCGGAAAGGCACTTGATCACTCTTGACCCAATGGTGGGTCTACGCCATTGAGGCGAACCAGGCAATCAGACTATAGGGCATTAACATTTTTACTTAGCCATAGGAGTTTGACGGTGGGTCTATGATATAGCCCCTGGTATGTACGTGGTTATCCGGATACGGTGCATTGACACATGTGACTATAAGAACGGTCCTTCGTGTAATACGAAAGGAATCACGAAGATTCCAGTGAGTCATCAAGTGGTTGACCAGCTCTCGCCGAATCATGACAGTCAGTTTTCGCCTTTTTCTACTGAGGTGCTCATCCGGACAAACCAGGACACAATCACAGTAGTTCTCCCTTTACTTCCCTAGCTGATAGAGCAGAACGTAAGGTAGTAAGCACAGGAGCCGGGCAACCCAACTATTGACCAAAGACATGATTCGGAGCTGGTGCATATAAGGCCAAACTCGTGACGCCAAACACTCCCTATAGGTGTTTGGACTTTTCAAAGTATATCGGGCCGGATACAGCCCCCAGTAATGGACCCTGGTGTCAAGGCACGTGTGGCAATCTGACATGGGGTGAGAACGCAGGTGGTGAGGGAAGAAAACTCCAAACATAATATGAGCCAAGCTGCTTCTATAATATCGCTTTCGAGTACGGCGAGCCGTGTATTTGCAGATAATGCCGATAGCCTCCTAGGACATTTTACATGCCAGGAAAGTATAAATCAAAAAGATATAAAAGGTTTACACAGGGTCTTAATCTAAAAAGAAACCTTAGTGCGGGGCCCTGCTGCATGTCTGCGTTGTTTTCTCCTTTGTGATATGTCCTTGAAGTGGGGAGTGTGATGGCCATCTGTAAAAAAAAAACCCGAAGAAAGGAATCTAGTGTGGCCATAAACAAAGCTGGTTTGTTTAATGAACCTTGAAAGATAACTTTAGAGTCCGAATAGGGTCGAGCCGGACTATGGACTATTTGTATGAAGTGTGCCCCCAGCGCCGCCCAAGGAATTTTAAGGGTATACTTGTGTACACGAGGCACGTATGCTATCATCTTATGGGGTAGTCGATGGGGCGTAACTGCTAATCAAGCTCAGGTTTATTTGAGCTGATGCACTGGGGCGTACGCCGGACACATTTAGCTGTGTCCGCGGTCTTAACGACCGATAAATTGTTCGGCTTGAATAGGCCATTTTGGACTTCAGCTGCTAGGGCCGCAGTGTCCTCCTCCATAGGAAGAGAGCACTCCATGTTTCCATTGACTGTAATGACGCCACGTGGTCCGGGCATTTTGAGCTTTAAATAAGCATAATGCAGGACTGCATTAAAGCGGGTGAAGGTCGTTCTTCCTAGTAGTGCATGATAGCCACTTCGGAACGGAGCTATGTCGAAGATTAGTTCTTCGCTTCGAAAGTTATCGGGAGAGCCGAATACGACCCTCAATGTCAAAGAGCCCGTGCAGCAGGCTTCTACGCCCGGTATAACTCCTTTAAAGGTCGTGTTGCTTGGCTTGATTCTTGACGGGTCTATCTCCATCCTGCGGACAGTGTCCTGATATATCAGATTGAGACCGCCGCCTCCATCCATAAGGACTCGAGTGAGATGGTATCCATCGATTATTGGATCGAGCACTAGGGCAGCCGAACCCCCATGATGGATACTAGTTGGATGATCCCTGCGATCAAAGGTGATCGAACAGGCCGACCATGGGTTGAATTTGGGGGCAACAGGCTCAATGGCGTAGACATCTCGAAGTGCGCGTTTGCGCTCCCTCTTTCGGATATGAGTGACATAGATCATGTTCACTGTTTTGATCTCCAGTGGAAATTCCTTCTGTCCCCCTGTGTTCAGCTGGTGAGATTCATCATCGTCTTCGCTCTGAGGTCCCTTCCCCTTGTGTTCGGCGGTGAGCTTGCCGGCCTGCTTGAAGACCCAACAACTACGATTGGTATGGTTCGCAGGTTTAGCGGGGGTGCCATGGATCTGGCAAGGCCTGTCTAATATTTTGTCCAGGCTGGATGGACCATCTTTGTTGCCTTTAAATGGTTTCTTCCGCTGACCAGGTCTGGAGCCACTGAATCTGCCGTTTACTGCTGTATCATCTGGGCTTCCAACATTGTTTCGACGTCTATTTTTGTTACGTCATGGCTTTCCATTGTCATCCCTGACTACGGATGTGCCAGGCTCGCTGGTGCTGCTGCGGGCTAACCAGCTGTCCTCGCCCGTGCAAAAAATAGTCATGAGTGTAGTTAGGGCTGCCATTGTCCTTGGCTTTTCTTGGCCGAGGTGTCTAGCTAGCCATTCGTCCTGGACACTGTGCTTGAAGGCTTCTAAGGCTTCGGCGTCCGGACAATCGACAATTTGGTTCTTCTTAGTGAGAAACCGATTCCAAAGCTTACGGGTTGATTCCCCGGGTTGCTGGATTATGTGACTTAAATCGTTAGCATCCGGGGGCCGGACATAGGTCCCTTGAAAATTGAACCGGAAAGCATCCTCAAGTTCTTCCCAACTTCCAATGGAGTTTTCTTGGAGGCTTTTCAGCCAGTGCCGAGCTGGTCCTTTCAACTTGAGGGGTAAGTATTCCATGGTGTGGAGATCATCTCCGCGAGCCATGTGGATGTGAATAATAAAGTCTTCTATCCAGACAACAGGATCTGTAGCTCCATCATATGCTTCGATATTTACGGGTTTAAACCCTTCTAGAAATTTGTGATCCAGCACCTCATCGGTGAAGCACAGGGGGTGTGCGGCACCCCTGTATTTGGTTATATCATGGTGTAGGTCTGACGGTTGTAATGTTCGGTGTCGGCTCCGAACTGGTATATGACCATCATATTTGGCTTGATAACCATAGTCCCGCGTGGGGGTACGGTCCCCTAGATCCGTAGATGGATCAGGTCTTGCCAGCTTTTTTGTTCAGTTCCTCACGCAGTTCGTGTTTCTGGCCTTGAGCTGCAGCCTCCTTTCCTTTACGGGGAGGGCGTGCAGGTTTGTGCACGCCATTGCTAGCCACTCTATATCGTCCACGAGGTGGTCGGTCCGGCTTGTCGGCGATTTTTTTTTCCGGTGGTATGGGCGCAATAGCCTTGTCGTCAAATCCGGGTAGCAGTTTACGCTTAGGATAGCCCTTTGCTTGGCGATTATAAACATATTTTTCCTCAGCGTCTAGCACTTCATTCCATCTATTATTGAGCATATCCTGTGCGGCTTTAAGCTGCTGCTTCTACTTCTTCCGGCTCCTTGCGGTGGCGATAAGCCTTTGATGGAGGCGCTCTTGTTCTAAGGGTTCTTCTCGGACGACGTATTCGTCGTCGCCCAGGCTGACCTCCTCTTCAAAGATAGGTTGACAATTGCTATCTTTGGCATTGTTGTGGTCAGACAACGACCCCGGGCTGTGTTCACCATCCTCTCGCTCGTCTTGCTCCATCGCTGGATCTGCGGGGTCCTCGGCTTGGTCCGAATTATCACCGTCGTTAGTGACAATGTTGCTATCTTTCCCTTTGCCGAATCAAGATCGGCGCTTATCATGCCGACGTTTGGGAGGTTCATCGACAGGCTTATCTTTATCGCCGTCGGCCTCCTTCTCTTTAAGTCTGTCCACCATATATACATCGTATGAGCAGGTGGCTTGTCCTCGACTGGATCCTTTTCATTGTCGCCGTTGTTCTCTTTGGGTGTATCCACCATGTATACGTCATATGAGGAGGTGGCTGTCCAATGCCCTGTAAGCGGTGGTTTTTGTGCCTGCTCCTCTCTGGCTTCGTCGTCCATACCGTCGATGTCTTCGGAGCCGTAATCGAGCATGTCGGTTAAGTCTTCGACAGTGGCTATAAAGTGAGTGGTGGGTGGGAAGCGGAATTCTCCGTCATCAGCTCCCAAATCAAGCCGTATATAGTTCAGCTGAGAGTTTCCTGATAAGGAGAGGGCTTTTAATGAGTTTAGCACATCGCAAAAAGGCGACTGCCGAAGATGTCCGCAGAGCTGAACTCAATGATCGGCGCCTGATCTGGTTCAATGGGTGCGGATGCACGTGGTTCGGAACCTATGGCCGGAGACGAATCTCGAGGATCCGGCGACAGAGAACCCACTCGAGGTTGGATCTGTGTATGGCTCTAACACCGTGGAGTCTGTGGCTTCCGTGGCGGGGTTGAGCTTCCCGTCCTCGGATGGCGCAATCTGCTCTGGATCTAGACCCATAGCAGTTACCGGCGCTATCCCCTAAGCACGGTCCGATGACAGATTTAGGTCATGTTCATCGTGGTGGCAGGGAGCCTCCGTCATGGGCTCGAATCCGTCGAAGATCAAGTCTCCGCTGATATGGGCCATGTAGTTCAAGCTTCCAAACCTGGCCTGATGGCCAGGGGCGTAGTTGTCGATCTGCTCTAGATGGCCAAGCAAGTTGGCCGGCAGTGCAAAGCCGCCGAATACGAAGATCTATCCGGGGAGGAAATCTCCCCTGGACTGCATTGTTGTAGATGATTGATGGAGCCATAAAACCTTTTTGGTGATGACGCAGCGAAACTCTCAATGAAAGCACCAATGTCGGTGTCAAAACCGGTGGATCTCGGGTAGGGGGTCCCGAACTGTGCGTCTAAGTTCGATGGTAACAAGAGACGGGGGACACGATGTTTACCCAGGTTCGGGCCTTGTCTACGGAGGTAATATCCTACTTCCTGCTTGATTGATCTTGATGAATATGAGTATTACAAGAGTTGATCTACCACGGGATCGTAATGGCCAAAACCCTAGAAGCCTAGCCTATAGGATTATGATTGTGTCCTATGGACTAAATCCTCCGGTTTATATAGACACCGGAGGGGGCTAGGGTTGTACAAAGTCGATTACAGAGAAAAAGAATCTTCATATCCGAATGCCAAGCTTGCCTTCCACGCCAAGGAGAGTACCATCCGGACACGGGACGAAGTCTTCTGTCTTGTATCTTCATAGCCCAACAGTCCGGACCACGCTACGTAGTCCGGCCGTCCGAGGACCCCTTAATCTATGACTCCCTCAACGGGCTTTGAGGTATGCGATGTACTTCTCTAACAAGTTCTTCATATAAAAAAATGAACCTATGTATAGGTAGTAGCCCGTGAGACTCTGTCTGGATTAGAACAATCCGAACAAAGGATCCCAAAACAAGTTACTAATGTACTGTGCTATTGTGCGAGACACGCATCCATGTTAGCGGCTACTGCCCAGGCCATAGAGGTTTCCGAGCTTAATTAGAAACTTAGATTAGCCGATGAGGAGCTCGACCGTGTCAATAAGTGGATTGACGAAATGCAAGGTATCTGGAACTTACATTCCAGAAGTGATATGTGTATTGATCCATTTAACTTATTGAATTTTATGATTATAATCATAGTTGGCGCGGCTGTAACAGCCCCAAAATTGGGTTATCAATTTTTGTGCTATTATTCCTTCCTGGCAATCATTTTCAAAATCTTTCTCCTGAGTTTGCTGGATGACTCTGAGAATTCTAGTAATTTCCAACCTTTCGAAACCTTGTTCATGTCATTGTTAGTGGACAAGACCTCCTTTGCATCATCTCAAACCCATTCAAACCCTAATTCCAAATTTTAGAATTTGAATATGCCCTTTGTGAGTACAAAGGAGCCATCATTTTCCTTGATCTGTTGATTGTCCCAATTGTTCCCAAAGACCCTCCTACCTTTCTAAACCTTGGATATGCAAAAATGTTGCTAAGTCCAATGCGATATTTTTCACTTGTGATTTATTCCTTTTCTTGTCTTTCTGAGGAATAAAATCCAAAGGCATAGCTAGCCATCTCCTAAATTCGGGAAAATTGGTGGAGTTGATATTTGTGCCTAATCCAATCTCTGGCAAAAAAATTGGCCATAATTAAATAAGGAAAATTGCATTTCCTATTTAATGCCAATATTCCATTTCTACCATTTTCTAAAAGAACTACCATTTTCATAGCAAGAAAAATTCCCACATAAATTTTGGAGCTTTACCTTGCTATATCCTCACTAGCTCCATCTTAAACTCATGTTCCATAGAGAAAAAATTGGGCACATGATCCAATGCAAGTTTCTGCCTTCTCTGATATTTTGCAAAGGAAGTGCTTGATTCCTAATTCCAATTGAGCTAAAATTTGGTAGGGTGATTAACATTGATAAATCACCAAGGGATACCAAAAATAAGCTCAATCCCTTCATCCTAGCTCCCTGTGCAATTTTTCGAAGTTTCTGACCAGATTGCAACTTTGCGAAGGAAGTACCTTCATAGAGTGTCAAAATGGGATGAAGCTTTACCAGCCTCTCACATATCCCAAATAATTATTCTCCACCAAAATTCAGCCCATTCCATTGAACTATGTGAGCACAGGAGCAATTCTTGGTTTCTGTCCAAATTTTTAGTTTGTGAAGCAAGTATATTTTATCTTGCTCCATTATGGCTGAAAATATTCCTAAGCCTTCTCCTACCCATATAACCCATCTCCACAAGATTTTGGCCCATTTCATCTAGCCAATATTTTCCTAGAATTTTCCCAAGTTTCTGGAAAGAGGAGATGCTTGTGAAACAAGTACCATTTTAGCAAGTCCATTTGGTATGAAATTTGTACAACATCTATATCTGTCCAAATCATCAAGCTTTGCCAAGTTCTAGCCCAATCCAACACTCCTAGTGAGTGCTTCTTCATCATTTGGTTTCTGGACCAGATTTGGCATTTGCACTGCAACTATGTTAAATGCTTGTCCTAATGACCTCATAATTCCCAGGACTTTAGTCCTTGTTAGCCTAAACCTCCCAGACAACAAGTTTTACTTTTAGCCTCTCTGGTTTGATCTCAATGATGTGGTCAAGTTTGCTACAGCAAACTTGTGGAGCTTGGTTTACTCCACTCCCTGTGTGTTTGCTCATCTCTATTTACCGCAATATTTCTCTACCTTGGATGGACTATGCTATAGACATGAGCTCGTGTCAGTAAGGAGGCAAGAGCGTGCCTTGTCGGTGGTGACCATGGGCGATGCAGGCCAAAATGGTGGTCTCACCACTGTTGGCGTCGGCATGTCTGCTCTAGCTGGTTTTGGCTTGTCCAAGCGTGTCCTACAGCTCCCCCTCAACGTCGCCTTCTCCCTGGACCTCTCTCTCCCTCCATTTTCTTCTCTGGCGCGGCGTTCCAATGGCCTCATAGTGCGCTCCCGTGGCCATCTTCTCCTTCCTCACATCTGTCCTCTTCCCCCTCTCGTGTCCGAGCGCTACTCGTCTCCGTGACCCCCTGGCGCTTGTCCGCATCCTCCTCGTCGTCTTCCCGCTTCTCCCCGTGACTGCTGCTACCGGCAGAGCCGTAACCGGACGTGCTCAGCGATACTCGGCTCGGGTGCCCCTCGCCTGACTATAAAAAGGCCACACGCGGCTCGTCCGAGCTCATCAGCAGACTCTCCTCCCTTCTCTGTATCTCCCCAAGTCCTCCTCTCGTCCCCGCAGCCCCTCTCCAACCTCCACCACTGCCGTGGTCGCCGCCTCGGTCTCCTCTGATTCCGGCGACCAGGAGCTCCCCTCGTCGTTCCTCCACCACCTCTGCAACCCCCAGCATCCCGCAAGTCTTCCCGTAGCCTCAACCCTACCCCTCCACCACCATAGCACCATGTTCTCTGGTGGCCGACGCCCCTCCCCGACGTGAGCTCGACAACGGCTGCAATAAAGCTCTTCGATGGCAGTGGCTGCCATCCATCGCTGTGCCTCTCTCTCCCGAGCAGTTTGGTAGGCTGCATGCCCCGAGTGGTGGCCGGACGTGCCGGCGAGCGCCGTCGAAGTGAGCCACCTCCCTTGGCCAGGTGTGCGTAGAGCAGGAGAAAGGAGAAGATAGGCTAGGCGGGGCCCACCCCCGTGCGACCCCACCTGTCGGCGACAGAGCGCCATGGCAGATAAGTGGAAGCGCCCCAGCCTCTTTATGCTTTTCCTTAGCCAAAGACGAATTGTCTGAAATGCGCCTTCTACTTCTGAAAACGTATTCTGAGGTTTACACCTTCTCTTTTTCAGCCCCACCCGCCGAAGTGCTTATTTTGTGAACGTTCACTGTTTAAGCCTTTTTTTGCCTAAAAAGTGAACGGCCACAACTTTGCACTCGTGACTCCGATTGAGGTGATTCTAGTGCTCACATTCTCTGTTTGTCGAGCTCATTTCAATGGGGCTATTTTCTTAATGTTTGCACATTCTGAAAATACCCATTTTTCCCTTGCCATAATCCAGCCCTTTGAGAGAGAACCCCTCTCCAGCAATTTTTTCCACGAGGTGATCGCATTTATTTCCAAAGTGTTCCTCAATCCCAGGCAAGCCAACCTCTTATCATGAGCCCCAAACTTGCATGTTGACTTTGCTAGCACATGCTAGTTGGATGTCATTGTTGATAATATCATGCCTCTGTTCTGATGTCAGTAGTCTTGATGCCATGATGATTCTGTTACCTTGTTAATATGCTAGTACCTGGTATTGTCATGTTTCATATGCTAGAGCTATTCACTTGAAAAGCTTGGTATTTTGTTAATGCATTCGTATGATGCATGTTCATTGTTGCATTATTGTTAAATATGCTTGCATGTTGATAATGGTGGAAAAGATAATAAAATGACTTTATAATAATAAACCTCCCCCGTCATCGATGGGATGAAGTCATAGTGCCACCAAATCGAGCTTTTTCTAGTGCGACCACATTTGCCTTTATGGGAAGGTCCTAACTGGGTATGTTGTCATGCCTCCCGCCGGTGCCTCCAACGAGGGAAGGTTATGGGCGCGCGCTACCCTGATCAGGTAGGTGGACATAAGCCTTGTGTGCCGTTGTTGTGTATGGTTTTTGAGCTCATGTCCCCATTTTGGACCGTTTTGTTTTGCCACGAGATGGTCGTTGATGCCTTTGGTAGGCACGGGGCCACCCAGGACCTAGCCCAGAGGGGAGTTGGTCGGAGTGGCCGGGAGAGTGTTATGGGCAATATAGCAGTTTTGTCGAAACGTCATTGGTCCACCCGAATGGGAGTGTGAGGCCTTGGGTTTTGTGGTGTGGGTACAGTGTGCTACCTCTATAGAGTGTGTGTTAAATCTGTCGATAGCCGCATCCTCGATCATGGGCACAGTTCATAGTAGGTCACACTATCAGGTCTTGGTCGAAATGGAGGATAAACCTGAAATAACTAAGTTGACAACTAATGTGTGATAAAGAATGTGGTGACTTGGACTATGAGATAGTCGTCAGAAGTCACGGTGATGTTTTGATATGATCACAAGACAAGGTCTCGGTGAGTCATGAGTTTGCTCCGAGGAGCCGTGGCAAAGTAAGAGGTTGTTGAATAAAGTTAATATGTTATGTCTGCATGGAATATAACTAGTAGTTTATGTCCAGCATAGTTTCATGATGCCATGCCATGTTTTGGTTGAAATGCTAGATTATGCCATGTTTTGAGATATCATGTTCTTATTGAGATGATATGTTATGTTTTTCCAAGTAAGTTCGGAATGCCGTATTATTGCCATGTTATGATGTTGATGCTTATTTTGATCTATATCTTTAGTTGATATTATACCATGCTTATTTCTGTTACGAGATGGTTTGATAGGGCATGGTTGTTGCATGCCCTTGGTTCTTGCTTTGTCATCTAGTTGTTTGGATGCTATATATTTGGTTGTCTTGCAAGTACATTCAATGTACTGACCTGGTGTGTGATGTTAGTTTTGTAGGTCGTGCCTGGATTGTCATGCTAGGCCATAACCTTGCCAGTTCTGTGAGTTGTGGAGCCTAGCCAGAGTCGATACGCTGCCAAACCAAGACTTCCGCCGCCATTTAAATAGCCTTAGAGCTATGCCAAATGATTGCATTCATCAATGATGTAATTTTATATACATGCATTTGATGAATATTCTTGTACCTGGAATGCTGTATCATGGACCTGTCGTGTGTCAGGTGTTATCCTGGGCTGACGAGCGAAGGCCCCCTGCTCCACGTGGATCGGGGTGACACAGGAGATGGTATCAGAGCAGCCAGGCAGGCATAGGTTATCCTAGCATTAGACCCCCGCTACCATTAACCCGTAATGACCCTAAGGGATTTGACCCATCCCTGGCAGCCGGCATGGTCGCTGTTGATCAGCAGGTGGCGCAGTCGGGATTAACACATCCTTACCCTGCTTTCCCCACCAAGTTTTCTGTATATTGGATAGCAACCCTATCCTTTCTGGTCGGCCGCACCTCTTACCCTTCTCCATTAAGGGAAAGGGGCCATGCCATGCGGGCATGTCCCGCATAGCTGCCTATAAAATCCCCTTTCTGCTAGTCGCATCGCTCACCACTCATTCAACCATGTCCCTGCAGAGAAGCCTAGCTAGTAACTCCCCAGCCATGATTCGCTCCCTCAAAGCTCCCAAGTTTTACAACCGAACCTTTGTCGTCAATCATACTGGCTTTCCACCCCTTCTTATTGAGATGCTCACCAAAGCCCTTGGCTGTATTGCTTGCCCCAATTACCTGGTGTTCCAATCGGCACCCATTCCTCACCTTCACCGCTATGATGAAAGAGTGCACATCTGCCCTGGTCCCGCGGAAGATGGTCAGCCCCTTGGTTTTTCAGGGTAGAGCCATGCCCACTACTGTTTTGGCAATCCAGGTTGTTGCTGTGGAGGCTATCCTATACCTCCGAACCAAGTTCCCGCAAGTGGCAGAGAGGCGGGAGTTTTGCTTTTCCCCCGTTGTGGCAGAAGCAGGAAGTCAGCCTCCTCCCACTATCCAGAAAGGTGACCCGACAATCGCTCACCTGGTGCAATATATCACTACCCACGGGATGATGATTTCAAAGATGATTACCGAGTTTAGAACCTTGGACCGCGATGTTGTACGGGTTGTCACGGAAGCTTATTGTGAGGGTCGTAAATTTGCATCTCAAGCCATTCGCCCAACGCCATCCAACCCAGTGCTACCCTCTCAGCCTGTGCCGTGGCTAAAGACAGATGTCATCACCCTCGACTCCTTTAACAAGGCTCTTTACCATATCCACCAGCAACATTTGCTTGGATCAGTTCCAGCCGCATCCTCAGCAGCCGAGCCCCAACCCATAGAAGTGTCCAGCGATGAAGGTGAAGGTTGGCTCAGTCTTCCTCTTCCAAGAGAGCCCCAACAAGGCCAGTCCTCTGCATGACCTCAGTCATACAGTCAGATGATTCTGCGAGTAGGTCGGTTTGTCATTTCCTCCTTGATATGAGGATAGAACCATGTATCCTGGAGTGAGTTTTTTCGTTTAGTGTGTAGCCCGTTGTTGTATGTTGGTACTATTTGTAATCCGTATGCTATGCTTTATGTATGCTTTCTTGCTTTTTGTTTTTTGTTTTTGTTTGTCTCTCTGTCAAGCAGAAATGTTTGACATGGTTGGCACTGTGTTGCTAACAAGTTTTAATCAGTAGAACACATACACTAAACAACATTGACTAGTCCTGAGTCTACAACAAAATGCGCGTTGGTGTAGGTATATGTATACCAGGAGTACATATACCCACCAGCATTAAAAACACCTTAGTATGATATGATTTGTCTGATGTGTTTTCCTTTGCATATATGTTGCATCAGTCTGTGTGCTAGTTTAGATTGTACTGCATCCTTCATGCATACTAGGTTCACCCACGAGTACATTTGGGCAGTACTCGTGGGAAATGCAAAGTCACCTCCCCATCTCTATCTGTGCATACTCCGTGTGCCAGATTTTCAAACCCAGAGCCTCGAAGAGGCATTTGCATCTAGCCATTTCTTGTCCCTAGTTATTTTTCGTTCGCCCCAATTTCATTTCCGGAGAAACATTGCCAGCTTTATTTCGCTCGAACCAGTACATCTACCTCGATATAGATTTCAACTCCGATTCTACCTCGATGCCTACATTTCATGGAGCTATCCGTGAAATTTTCCCCCGTGCCCTAGTATGACTCCTTGTCAGTGTCAAAACCGGCGAATCTCGGGTAGGGGGTCCCGAACTGTGCATCTAAGGTTGATGGTAATAGGAGACGGGGGACATGATGTTTACCCAGGTTCAGGCCCTCTCTATGGAGGTAATACCCTACTTCCTACTTGATTGATCTTGATGAATATGAGTATTACACGAGTTGATCTACCACGAGATTGTAATGGCTAAACCTTAGAAGCCTAGCCTATAGGATTACAATTGTGTCCTATGGACTAAATCCTCCAGTTTATATAGACACCGGAGGGGACTAGGGTTACACAAAGTTGGTTACAAAGACAGGAATCTACATATCCGAATTGCCAAGCTTGCCTTCCACGCAAAGGAGAGTCCCATCCGGACACGAGAAGAAGTCTTCTGTCTTGTATCTTCATAGCCCAACCGTATGGCCCATGTATATAGTCCGGCTGTCCGAGGACCCCTTAATCCAGGACTCCCTTAGTAGCCCCCGAACCGGGCTTCAATGATGAGGTGTCCGGCGTGCAGATTGTCTTCGGCATTGCAAGGCGGGTTCCTTCTCCAATTACTTCAGAGTATCGGACTTAAAGAGCAATATCCGGCTTTTCATTTAATGTCGCGCTCATCGGCTTCTGCACCTTCATGATTTCAGCTTCCACGTGTCAAGTGATTATGAGACGTTGGGGAATTTTTGCATATTCCACCCTGACCATGTGAGAAAATTGTCTATTTAAAGAGACGGGGATCTTCATACCCAATCCACACCTTCTCCACCAAACGAGGAATCCTCTGAGCTTGTCAGCAGAAACCACCCCAACATGGCCAGCGCTCCCAGCTCTTCCTCCCGCCCCCACGGCCCCAAAAAGGGCGATTGGGAAAAGTGCTATGTATCCCACAACCAACTGGTGAAGCTGCAGACACAGGGATTTCTTCCCCTCGCAAATCTAGTCCCTGTTCAAGCCGGATTGGCTTCCTTCAACGGTGGGGAGCAGGCGGAGACTTTCCCCAACCCATCCAGGGGGAACGAGTATGCTTTGTTCCCTACTTGTTGAGAGGTGACGGATTTCCAATCCATCCATTCCTCCGAGGTCTACTAGAGTATTATGGCCTCCAACCGCACAATTTAACTCATGCCTCCATCCTGCATATTGCGGGTTACGTTGCTCTTTGCGAGCTATTCCTGGGTTGTGAGGCCCATTTTGAGTTATGGAATAAGCTATTCTTCCCCGTCCCTCGTAATCAAGAGGGATCAATATTTGAAGTGGGCGGTGCCGAAATATCACGCATCGCAGGGACCGGATATTTGTCCGGCACGCCGAGGAAGGCATCCAAAGAATGGCCTTCCGAATGGTTCTATATTGAGGACATCTCCCTTCCCGACCCAATCCGAATGGGTCTTCCTGAATTTTCAAGTGCTCCATTGAAGAAACGCCTCAGCTGGCGTCCCTGGAGCCTCAGGGAGGAAGATAGCACGGAAGTCCGTCAATTAATGAGCAAGATAAAGATGCTCGCTCAGTCCGGATTGTCAATAGTCGAGGTTATGGCGATATCCATAATACGAGGGGTTCAGCCACTCCAATACCAAGGGTGTCCTATGTGGCACTTCAATGGAGAAGATGACGCCACCCGCTATGGTCGGAAGGGTCCGGACACTCCCGCCGCTTTGGCAAAAATACTGTCTGGATTATACAAAGGGGAGAAAGAAGAGTCCATCCGCATTAAGCCCAGAGATGGATTTTCCATGTACAACCCTCCCAGCTGGGTGAGTTTCCATCCCCCTACTCAATTTACTCCCTGAGTCAATTTCCAAAAATATTAATCCGGCCATCTGAAACAGGAATGGCAGAAGATTACCAAGGAGTTACATAGTCCAGCACCACAGCCAGAGGACCACAACCGGGCCCTTGACCCCGGATTCATAGAAGATCCGGATATATTCGTGGAGCTCGGGGATGGAGTGTTCTACCAGGCGAGCCATGACGGCACAGAAGTGGCCATCACCACTGACTATCCCAGCCTTCTCCCTGCCTCACATGTAAGTAATCAGGAGACTTATCCTTCGAAAGAATTTCCTCTTTCCGCCTCACCCACCGCACTATCTTATGCTCTAAAGGGGAGGCGATCGGCGCGCCACGCTGCACCTGAGGTGACTCACAAGAAGGCTGCACCTACGCTGGGCAGGCCTTCGAAGAGGAAGGCAAATAGAAGCACGGCCGAGCCTCCATCAAAGAGGTATGGTTTTTAAAATATGTTCCTTGGCTGTCACATTGAAGTGTGATGCTATCCATTGTGTCTTATCAGGAAAAACATTTGCCGGACTATGTCCGGGGATCCTGCCGGTCATGCTTCCACTAGCCAGATTCTGAACCCTGTCTCAAGGACAGGGGCTGACGCAGGAGTGATACTGGATTGTCCTTCTATAGAGGAGTCGGATGATGTATCCGTCACAAACTCTGAAGTGGAGAGCGCCATGAATCATCGGCGCCGGCGGGCCACTCTTCGTGACTCTGGTTTTTTAGAAGAGGCTTTCAACGCCTTCAACTCGGGTGATGCATACATTCGAGCTGCTCGAGATGGACTTACTAGAGCCACAGACCAATATTTGAAAGATATGCGGGTAAGTACATATTTGTACCAAACTGATAATCATATACCAGTAGCCCCTGAGACTTGAAGCAGTTGAAGCAACTGATTTGAGGATCATTGTATACCCAGGTGCTCACAGAGAAGAACAACATGTTGGCTCAGGAGCTGGAGAAGTGTCGGACCCAGCTATCCACTACTAGTGCCGAACTCGAGAAATCCAAGAAGGCAGAGTCTGATAATGATACCTTCCATTGAGAAAACATAATCATATACCGTGATTATTAATGCGGGTGTGTTTCTTATGGCAGAGTCGTCAGATCATCCGGGAGAGGTACTGGAAGTCGCACCGGCGGAAGGTCCAGGAGGTCAAAGGCAACTGGTCGCGGGCGAGCGTATACTGACGCGGGTCCGGGAGGAGAAAAACAAACTCCAAGATTCCCTCACCAAGCTGGGCGAAGAGCTAAAAGATGTGCGGGCCCAGCTGGCTGACTTCGTGAAGGAGAATAAGAAGCTATGAGGCGGCATATTTATTATGTGTTTAAACTTACCCCTGCGTAATTCGACTAGGGAAGGAACTGACAGAATTATGTCCGTAGGTATGCTGACAGGCCGTCCCGAAGGGGAGGTGTCCGGATCTTCGAGCGATCTGCTACGAGAGCTGTCGCAAATGCACGAGCAAGCTCGGCAGGCGATCTGAAGTATTTCCAAGGCCTTGTGGCCATTCGACTCGCCTCCAGGAAGTATGGAGGAGCTGGTACAACTATTGAAAGGAGCGCGGTGGCGCTTTCAATTATGAAAGATATCGGCCTGCTGGGAAGGTGTGCGAGAGGCCTGGGCTATGGTGAAAACACGGTATACCAAGCTTGATCCGAATCACATGGCCCGGGTCGGACCTTTAGGGTCAGATGGAGAAGAAATTCCCGTTAGTTTGGTATACGACTAGGTACAAGTAGCCGCCAAATATTCCCAACAGGATTGTAGGCTAGATAGCCTGTTAGATGGCATAGAGGAAGAAGTTTTTGAGTCTAAGTGACTATGTAGTTCAATTGCCAAATTATGTCTCTAGCTGAATTGTAAAATGATTGTCATGGCGGACCTTTTCGCTTCGACCTCTCGACCCGAAGGTGTGGAGTGCTTCCGAATACCCGCTCGGTAATGTATGCCGGGGTATGCATGGAAACCAGGCGTAGGGGTCATAGTTGCTTGAACAGACAAGTATCCGACTAGTTATGTTATATTACATTTTGATTGTAATTAACATCTTCCAAAGAGAATAGTTTTGTTAAGGTTCCTTTCCCTGGGTCAACATGCATTAACATGCACGTCCGGACTGTGATTGAAAAAATCACAGCATACGTAACATCTGGGGGTTCATAGTGTAACGAGTAAAGAACATCTTTAGTTCGCCGACCGAATATTCCCTTAAGAAGCTAGCTTTCGGCTTCACCCAATCTGAGGTACACATCCGGATGACCCGGCAGTAACAATCACAGAGGTGCTCCCTTTATGCCCTAGCTGAACTAACGGGAACGTAGGGCATAAGCACAGGAGCTAGGCAACCCAGCTTGGCCAAAAATTAAGTCATATTGATACATATAATGGCGAAGAAAAGGTACATACGCGGAAAAGACACGTATGTGGTGAGCTTGATGCTTGGAAAAATAATAATAATAAGCTTCTGTACAAGAAGCCCCTTGGTATAATTGACGTACATATTTGAGAATGTGTGTGTTGCAGTTGTACGGCTTAGCCGCATGAGAGCTTTATGGCTTTAAAAAAGGAAATGTGAAAAGAGAGGAGGATAAATAATGGAAACAAAAGGAAAAAAGGAGACGAATGAAGAGTCCGACGCTAGGCATAGAATCTTCGGAGTCTGGCTGTGTTCCATGGGTTCGGCTCTAGGCGATTGTCTCATGCATCACGCAGGCGGTACGCTCCTCCGGTGAGGACTTCGTCAATGATGAAGGGACCCTCCCACTTGGGCTTGAGTTTGTCCTTTTTCTTCTCCGGCAAGCGTAGAACAAGTTCACCAACATTATAAGTCTTGGCCCGTACTTCTCTGCTTTGATACTTGCGGCCCTGTTGTTGATAAAATGTGGGACGGGCTTTTGCAACGTCACGCTCCTCCTCCAGGGCATCTAAGCTGTCCTGCCGATCCAACTCGGCTTCTCTCTCTTCATACATGCACACCTCAAGGTGAGTCATGAATAATATCGCAGGGTAACACAACCTCTGCGCCATACACCATGAAGAAAGGTGTATATCCGGTAGAACGATTGGGCGTGGTCCGCAGCCCCCAGAGTACGGAGTCGAGCTCCTCGAACCAGTGCTTATCTGATTCTTTCAAAGACCACACTAATCTGGGTTTAATGTCGCTTATAATAAGACCATTGGCTCGTTCAACTTGACCGTTGGTTTGTGGGTGATGGACGGAGGCGTAGTTGAGCTTGATGCCCAGATTAGCACACCAGGCTTTCACCTCATCGGCTGTGAAATTGGAGCCGTTGTCGGTGATGATGTTGTATGGAACACCATAACGGTGCACAACACCGGATATAAAGTCTATCAATGTCCTGGCTTCGGCCATTTTAACTGGTTTGGCTTCTATCCACTTAGTGAATTTATCCACCATGACAAACAGATATTTTTTCTTATGGCTTCCTCCTTTAAGGGGTCCAACCATATCAAGCCCCCAGACCGCAAAAGGCCAAGTGATGGGGATTGTTTGTAAAGCGGTGGGTGGCACATGGCTTTGGTTGGCAAAAAGCTGGCATCCGACGCAATGTTTGAGAAGGTCATGTGCGTCTGCTCGGGCCGTCGGCTAATAGAAACCTATACGGAAGGCCTTGGTTACAAGGGCCCGAGCCGCGGCATGGTGACCACCGAGACCGGCATGAATTTCAGCCAAGAGCTGTTGCCCTTCTTCCTCAGAGATACATCTTTGAAGTACTTCGATAACGCTTTTCTTGTAGAGTTCCCCCTCGTGAACCTTGTAGGCTTCAGAGCGCCGCACAATGCAGCGTGCCTCATTGTGATCCTCAGGAAGTTCTCACCTATTAAGGTAGGCCAAGAAGGGTTTGGTCCATGGGGTAATGACGGCCATGATGAGATGGGCCGACGGTGTGATTTCGGTGGCCAAGCCCCCGATGATGTCGGTGTGTTTGGAATCTGGGGTTATAGTCAGGTCCGGATTGGTGTTGCCGCTCTCCCCTTGCCATACCACGGATGGCTTAAAAACCCTTTCGAAAAAGATGTTAGGTGGAACGGGGTCGCGCTTGGCGCCGTTGCGAGCAAGGACATCCGCCGCTTGGTTACTTTCTCGAGCCACATGGTGAAACTCGAGCCCCTCGAACCGAGCCGACATTTTGAGAATGGCGTTACGGTAAGCTGCCATCTTCGGATCTTTGGCAACGAAATCTCCATTTATTTGAGATATTGCAAGGTTTGAATCCCCGTGCACTTCCAGGCGTTGTATGTCCATGGAGACGGCCATCTGAAGACCATGCAATAAGTCTTTGTATTCGGCTGCATTGTTGGAGTCCGTGAATAATACTTGGACGTACTGAACTGTATCTCCAGTAGGGGATGTTAGGATAATGCCTGCCCCTAGGCCCGCCAGCATTTTGGAGACGTCGAAGTGCATGACCCAGTTGGAATATGTGTCGTACTCTTTAGGGAGCTCGGCCTCTGTCCATTCGGCGACCAAGTCGGCCAGTACTTGAGATTTCATGGCCCAGTGTGGCTTGTATATTATGTCGAATGGGAGGAGCTCAATGGCCCACTTGGCAATCCGGCCCGTGGCGTCGCGGTTGTTTATTATGTCATTCAGTGGTACCTCGGAGGCCACCGTTATTGAGAATTCTTGAAAGTAGTGTCGTAGCTTCCAGGATGCCATGAAGACCGCATATGCTATTTTTTGGTAATGAGGGTACCAGGATTTGCATGGTGTCGGGACAGTGGATATGTAGTATACCGGCTTATGAAGCGGGAATTTGTGTCCATTCTCCTCTCGTTCGACGATGAGCACCGCACTTACGACCTAGTGTGTGGCTGATATGTATAATAACATGGGTTCACTGACGTTTGGCGTGGCCAGGATTGGGTTGCTTGCTAGAAGAGCCTTTATTTCTTCCAATCTGGTCGTTGCCGCATCCGTCCACTCGAAGTGATCGGTGCGTCGGAGAAGGCGATAGAGTGGAAATGCCTTTTCTCCTAGTCTGGAGATAAAGCGGCTTAAAGCTACCACACATTTGGATAGTTTGTGGACTTGTTTGAGGTCAGTTGGCGTAGCCAACTGTGACAAAGCTCGGATTTTAGCTGGGTTTGCCTCAATTCCTCTTTTGGAAATGTTGAAGCCCAGAAGTTTTCCAGCGGGAACGCCGAAAACACACTTTTCTGGATTGAGCTTGATGTCATATGTTCGGAGGTTGTCGACTGTGAGACACGGATCTTCTATTAATGACTCGAAGTGACTAGTTTTGATGACTACGTCATCCGCATATGCTTCAATTGTCTTGCCGATTTTTTTCTCCAGGCATGTTTGAATCATGCGTTGGTAGGTGGCACCGGCATTTTTGAGCCCGAAGGGTATAGTGTTGAAGCAGAAAGGCCCATATGGGGTGATAAATGCCGGTGCGGCTTGATCGGACTCCTTCATCTTGATTTGACGGTATCTGGAGTATGCATTGAGGAAACACAGTGAGTCGTGTCCTGCGGTAGCATCGATAATCTGATCGATGCAGGGGAGGGGGAAGGGATCTTTAGGGAAGGCCTTGTTGAGGTCTTTGAAATCGACACATAGGCGCCAAGATTTATCATTCTTTGGTACCATCACCAGATTTACTAGCCAATCCGGCTGTTTTATTTCTCTGATGAATCCGGCCTCGAGTAACTTGGATAGCTCTTCCCCCATAGCTTGTCGTTTGGGTTCTGAAAAGCGCCGCAGTGTCTGCTTGACTGGCTTATATCCCTTCAATATATTGAGGTTGTGTCCGGCCAGCCTGCGTGGGATCCCTGGCATATCAGAAGGGTGCCAGGCGAATATGTCCCAGTTTTCGCGTAGGAACGCTTGTAATGCGGCGTCAACCGTTGGGTCCACCTGTGCCCCGATGGATGTTGTCTTCTTGGGATCCGTCGGGTGGACTTGGAATTCGACTGTTTCGTCTGCTAGTTTAAAGGAGGTGGATTTGGGTCGCTTGTATCTGGGTGGGTGGGTGGTTTTAAATATGAACCCTGACCCAATCTGGGAACCGGAGTTTGAGAAACTTCTGAGCTTAACAGTATGGGCTCGAGGATATCAACCAATTTTTCAGGCCCACAGACCGACTCTAGGTTTGGAGTACGGGGCATGTATTCTCGCGGGCAGGTATCCGGCTCTGTGAGCTCAGCAATCCGAACATAGTCCGTCCTCAACATAGAGGAAGAGTTGTTGTGCTGCTCCTCCACTACCGCTATCTGATGGGTGATCGGTGGAGATTCTATTTCTCTTTGATCGGGTTTAAGCCCAATCCGATCATAGTCTGTAGTGACTCCCAAGGCAGCGATGCAATCCAAGAGTTCGTTTCAAGACGACAACTCCATCAGATCCATCTGCTTGGAGTATTCTGAATAGATGCGGAGGCAATTTTCGATGACCTGAGAAGTCATCGTCGGCGCGATGGCCGAACGGGCGATCATTGTGAAGCCGCCCAGTCGGAGGGTTCGGCTTGAAGCCAGGGCTCCTCCAAAGGTGATGTTGTCCTTGATAACATGGAGAGCCAATGAAATCACCAATGTCGGTGTCAAAACCGGCGGATCTCGAGTAGGGGGTCCCGAACTGTGCGTCTAAGGTTGATGGTAACAGGAGACGGGGGACACGATGTTTACCCAGGTTCGGGCCCTCTCTATGGAGGTAATACCCTACTTCCTGCTTGATTGATCTTGATGAATATGAGTATTACAAGAGTTGATCTACCACGAGACCGTAATGGCTAGACCCTAGAAGCCTAGCCTATGGGATTATGATTGTGTCCTATGGACTAAACCCTCCGATTTGTATAGACACCGGAGGGGACTAGGAATCTACATATCCGAATCTACATATTGGAATCGTCAAGCTTGCCTTCCACGCAAAGGAGAGTCCCATCCGGACACAGGAATAAGTCTTCTATCTTGTATCTTTATAGCCAACAGTACGGCCCATGTATATAGTCCGGCTATCCGAGGACCCCTTAATCCAGGACTCCCTCACTCCTAACCTGGCGCAGCCACCTCAACCGCATCTGGACCCCATCACCATCACCATCACTGCCTTGCATAGTGCAGGCGAGTCGCCAGCACCACTCCACCGCAGCACGCGATTACTCCACCGGCGCGAAGTGACGGAGGATCAAGCATGGCAGAGGACCACCCAGTGCACCATCTTTATCCGCACCTCGAGCCACCGCACCTATTCGCGGGTTGCCCGGGCTCGATCATTACTGATGAGTATCACCAGGAGGATCAACGAGTCGATCAGTGTGCCCCGCATCATAGCTAGGAACCACCACAGCGCCACCAGGAACACGGCCTCGCCGAAGGAGCTCGACTCGACCTCATCCAAACCGAAGAGGTAGTAGAGCGGCATTGTATTTGTATGTTGGAAGAGCGTCGCACTGGCTTCTTTTATAGCCCAACTACGGTGTACGGCAAGCGAGGTCCAGGAGAACCGCTCGTTGCCCGATCACCGACGTCCAAGAGGCGAATCCGCGATTAGTGCCGACAAGGTGCTGGCCCGCGACGTGGGTGCTCACTACACCGGCACCGTGCATGTCGCGCACTATGGCACTAGGGTCCTCATCACCCTAGGAGCCAGATGCGCACTGCACCAAGCCGCACACAGAGCAACAGCAAAGAAGAAGTAGCGAGCTGGAGGTAAAAGAAGGAGGCTGCCAGTGGGCCCTGGACCCACGTGTCAGCAGGTGAAACCAGTGTGTTCACTAGGGTGCATCTAGAATTTTTCGGGAGTTTGATCTCGAGTACCCCTAGCCATGGGAATAACATTGTTTGCCCATATCCCTCTCTGGGTGTACCAATTATCGGTGGCCCAAACTCGTCTGAATCTGACCAAAGGGTTAAAAAATTAACCCAGAGGTTTTCCCTCGGAGTGGTTATCTTTTCATTTGTGTTGTAACCCTAGGAATCTCGAGGACGAGATTCTTTTAAGGGGCGAGGTTTGTAACAGCCCCAAAATTGGGTTATCAATTTTTCTGCTATTATTCCTTCCTAGCAATCATTTTCAAAATCTTTCTCCTGAGTTTGCTAGATGACTCTGAGAATTCTAGTCATTTCCAACCTTTCAAAACTTTGTTCATGTCTTTGTCAGTGGACAAGACCTCCTTTGCATCATCTCAAACCCATTCAAACCCTAATTCCAAATTTTGGAATTTGAACATGCCCTTTGTGAGTACAAAGGAACCATCATTTTCCATGATCTGTTGATTATCCCAATTGTTCCCAAAGACCCTCCTACCTTTCTAAACCTTGGATATGCAAAAATATTGCTAAGTCCTATGCAATATTTTTCACTTGTGATTTATTCCTTTTCTTGTCATTCCGAGGAATAAAATCCAAACGCATAGCTAGCCATCTCCTAAATTCATGAAAATTGTTGGCGTTGATATTTGTGCCCGATCCAAGCTCTGGCAAAAAATATTGGCAATTAAATAAGGGTAATTGCATTTTCCTATTTAATGCCAATATTCCATTTCTGCCATTTTCTAAAGGAACTACCATTTTTATAGCAAGAAAAATTCCCACATAAATTTTGGAGCTTGTCCTTGCTATGTACTCACTAGCTCCATCTTAAACTCATGTTCCATAGATCAAAAATTGGGCACATGATCCAATGCAAGTTTGTGCCTTCTCTGAAATTTTGCAACGAAAGTGCTTGATTCCTAATTCCAATTGAGCCGGAATTTGGCAGGGTGATTAATATTGATAGATCACCCATGGATACCAAAAATAGGCTCAATCCCTTCATCCTACCTCCCTGTGTAATTTTTCAAAGTTTCTGACCAGATTGCAACTTTGTGAAGGAAGTACCTTCATAGAGTGTCCAAATGGGATCAAGCTTTACCACCTCTCACATATCCCAAATCATTAGTATCCACCAAAATTCTACTCATTCCATTGAACTATGTGAGCACAGAAGCAATTTTTGGTTTCTATCCAAATTTTCAGTTTGTGAAGCAAGTATATTTTATCTTGCTCCATTATGGCTGAAAATATTCCTAAGCCTTCTCCTACCCATATAACCCATCTCCACAAGATTTTGGACCATTTCATCTAGCCAATATTTTCCTAGAATTTTCCCATGTTTCTAGACAGAGGAGATGCTTATGAAACAAGTATCATTTTGGCAAGTCCATTTGGTATGAAATTTGTACAACATCTATATTTGTCCAAATCATCAAGCTTTGCCAAGTTTTAGCCCAATCCAACACTCCTAGTGATAGCTTCTTCATCATTTGGTTTCTGGACCAGATTTGGCATTTGCACTGCAACTATTTTAAATTCTTGTCCTAATGACCTCAAATTCCCAGGATTGTAGTCCTTGTTAGCCTAAACCTCCCAGACATCAAGTTTTACTTTTAACCTCTCTGGTTTGATCTCAAGGATGTGGTCAAGTTTGCTACAACAAACTTGTGGAGCTTGGTCTACTCCACTCCCTGTATCTTTGCTCGTCTCTTTACCGCAGTATTTTTCTACCTTGGATGGACTACACCGTAGACATGAGCTGGCATCGGTAAGGAGGCCAGAGCGTCCCTTGTCGGTGGTGACCACGGGCGATGCAGGCCAAGATTGTGGTCTCGCCACTGTTGGCGTCGGCACGTCTGCTCCGGACGGTTCTAGCTTGTCCAAGCGTGTCCTACAGCTCCCCCTCGACGTCGCCTTCTCCCTGGACCCCTCTCCCCCTCCGTTTTCTTCTCCGACATGTCGTTCCAATGGCCGCATAGTGTGCTCCCGTGGCCATGGTCTCTTTCCTCACCTTTGTCCTCTTCCCCCTATCGTCTCCGAGCGCTGCTTATCTCCATGACCCCCTGGCGCTCCTCCGTGTCCCCCTCGTCATCTTCCCGCTCCTCCTGGTGACTACTGCTGCCGGCAGAGCCATGGCCGAACGCGCTCGGCGGAGCTCGGCTCAGGTGCCCCTCGCCCGACTATAAAAAGGCCACCCGTGGCTCATCCGAGCTCATCAGCAGCCACTCCTTCCTTATCTGCGTCTCACCAAGTCCTCCTCTCATCCCCGGAGCCCCTCTTCGACCTCCACCACCACTGTCTTTGCCGCCTCGGCCTCCTCTGATTCCAGCGACCAGGAGCTCCCCTCGTTGTTCCTCCACCACCTCTGCAACCCCCAGCATCCCGCAAGTCTTCCCTTAGCCTCAACCCTGCCCCTCCACCACCATAGCACCCTGTTCTCCGGTGGACGACGCCCCTCCCCGCTGCGAGCTCAACAGCGGCTGCTACAGAGCTCTTTGGTGGCAGTGGCTGCCACCGATCTCTGCACCTCTCTCTCCCGAGAAGTTTGGTACGCCGCATGCCCCGAGTGGTGGCCGGACGTGCCGGCGAGCACCGTCGAAGAAAGCCGCCTCCCTCTTCCAGGCGCGCATCGAGCGGGAGGAAGGAGAAGACAGGCCAGGTGAACCCCACCCCCGCGTGACCCCACCTATCGGTGATCGTAGAGCGCCAAGTCAGATAAGTGGAAGCGCCCCAGCCTCTTTACACTTTTCGTTAGCCGAAGACGTATTGTCTGGAATGCGTCTTATGTTTCTGAAAACGTATTCTGAGGTTTACGCCTTCTCTTTTTCAGCCTCGCCTGCCGAAGTGCTTTTTTGTGAACGTTCACTGTTTAAGCCTCTTTTCTGCCTAAAAGCCACAACTTTGCACTCGTGACTCCGATTGAGGTGATTCCAATGCTCACATTCTCTGTTTGTTGAGATCTTTCCGATGGGACTATTTTCTTGATGGTTGCACATTTTGAAAATACCCATTTTGTCCTTTCCCTAATCCAGCCCTCTGAGAGAGAAGCCCTCTCTGGCAAAATTTTCCACGAGGTGATCTCATTCATTTCCGAAGTGTTCCTAGACCCCAGGCAAGCTAACATCTTATCATGAGCCCCGAACTTGCATGTTGACTTTGCTAGCACCTCGTGTATGTGTTTAGTTACAATAGTTTCTTGCATGTTTCATCTGACGTTATTTCAGTCGTGCTATATGTTAGTGTTGTGTGCCATGCATGCTTGTTCTTTCATGATATCTTTTGACAGGCTAGTTGGATGTCGTTGTTGATAATATCATGCCTTTGTTTTGATGTCAGTAGTCTTGATGCCATGATGATGATGTTACCTTGTTAATATGATAGTACCTGGTATTGTCATGTTTCATATGCTAGAGTTGTTCACTTGAGAAGCTTGGTATTTTGTTAATGCATTCATATGTTGCATGTTCATTGTTGCATTATTGTTAAATATGTTTGCATGTTGATGATGGTGGAAAAGATAATAAAACGACTAGATAATAATAAACCTCCTCCATCATCGATCGGATCAAGTCATAGTGCCACCAAATCGAGCTTTTTCCAATGCAACCACATTTGCCTTTGTGGGAAGGTCCTAACTGGGTCTGTTGTCATGCGTATCGCCGGTGCCTCCAATGAGGGAAAGTTATGGGCTTGCGCTACCCTGATCAAGTAGGCGGACATAAGCCTTGTGTGCCCATTGTTGTGTATGGTTTTTGAGCTCATGTCCCCGTTTGGGACCGTTTTTTTTTGCCATAATGGTGGCCGTTGATGCCTTTGGTAGGCATGGGGCCACCCAGGACCTAGCCCAGAGGGGAGTTGGTCTGAGTGGCTGGGAGAGTGTCATGGGCAATAGAGCGGCTTTGTCGGAATACCATTGGTCCACCCGAATGGGAGTGCGAGGCCTTGGGTACCGTGGTGTGGTACAGTGTGCTACCTCTTCAGGGTGTGTGTTAAATCTATTGATAGCCGCGTCCTCGGTCATGGGCACAGTTTGTAGTATGTCACACTATCGGGTCTTGGTCGAAATGGATGATAAACCTGAAATAACTAAGTTGACAACTAATGTGTGATAAAGAATGTGGTGACTTGGACTATGAGATAGTCGTGAGAAGTCACGGTGATGTTTTGATATGATCATGAGACGAGGTCTCGGTGAGTCATGAGTTTGCTCCGAGGAGCTGTGGCAAAGTAAGAGGTTGTTGAATAAAGTTAATATGTTATGTCTGCAAGGAATATAACTAGTAGTTTATGTTCAGCATAGTTTCATGATGCCATGCCATGTTTTTGTTGAAATGCTAGATTATGCCATGTTTTGAGATATCATGTTCTTACTGAGATGCTATGTTATGTTTTACCATTGCCATGCTAGAAGTAAGTTGCGAATGCCATATTATTGCCATGCTAGTAGATGTTATGATGTTGATGCTTATTTTGATCTATGTCTCTAGTTGATATCATGCCATGCTTATTTCTGTTATGAGATAGGTTTTTGCATGTGCTTGGTTCTTGCTTTGTCATCTATTTGTTTCGATGCTATATATTTGGTTGTCTTGCAAGTACATTCAATGTACTGACCTGGCGTGTCATGCCAGTTTTCTAGGTCATGCCCGGATTGTTCTCTTGTTCCGTCGCACTAGGCCGTAACCATGCCAGTCCTGTGAGTTGTGGAGCTCAGCCAAAGTCGATACGCTGCCAAACCAAGACTTCCGCCGCCATTTAAATAGCATTAGAGCTATGCCAAATGATTGCATTCATCAATGATGTAATCTTATATACATGTATTTGATGAATAATCTTGTACCTGGAATGTTGTATCATGGACTTGTCGTGCGTCAGGTGTTATCCTGGGCTGACATGCGAAGGCCCCCTGCTCCATGCGGATCAGAGTGCCACAACAGCTGAGGTCGAATCCCTAAAGAGCGCGCTTGCCCAAGCCCAAAAAGAGCCAGAGGAGAATAGGGAAGCCACTGACAAGGCGGCAAAGGAGCTGGAGGCAAAGCAAACTACCCGCGGAAAACATGAGGCTCGGGTGGGTGAAGTTGAGCAAGAGCTCAGTGACGCCATTACTAAGGGCGAGTCCTTGGAGTAGAAGACTTTGGACCAAGCGTCCGAACTCGCCAAGGCTCTCCAGGATATCAAGGAAGCCCGGGTTGAGTCCCAGAGTGCCCTCCAGGAGATCAAGCAGGTGAGGCAGATAGCAACTGGTAAGGCTTTTCTTATGTGGAGTAAATTTGCAAGTAAGAGATATATCTTGCTGACCTGAGTTTGGAGTTCTCCAGGTGCATTTGAGGATCTCCCGAGGAGTGTTGCTGATGTCGCAAAGTTCTTCCAAGCCGAAGAGGGGAGCTCGACAGAGAAGTTGTTCTGGTCATAGTACCTTGCGCCAGAGCATCCGGCGCTCCTGAGTGATCAGCCGAAGCAGCTGACCAAGCTGCATAGGGTGGCCGGGTTGGCCATGAAGGATGTAATAGTCAGACTTTGGCCAACCGAGCCCATGCCCAGCAGCTACTTCAGACTCGTGAAGCGGCTGGTCGACGCGCATCCTCGGATTGATGCCATAAAGCGGTTCGCCTGCATAGAAGGTGCCCGGATGGCCTTCGCCCATGTCAAGATGCAATGGGTGAAGTTGAAGGCCACCAAAATTGCTACCGCAGGGCCGCCTGAACTAAGGATCACTAGAGGCCGAAGAGGTACTTCAACGAGGTCCTCGAGGGAGCCCGCATAGTAGAGGGTCAATGCTCGAAGGATATCATAATTGAGTAGTGGAGTTTGGGTTGTAAAAAACCATCTAATGAACTCATGATGTGAAATATCTATGCTTTGGTCTTTTGGTTTGATTAATTTGTCCTCCTGTGCGTCCATTTATTTATAAGTCTGAAAGTTATCAGTCGTCGGCTTCTGCCCCCATATAGATATTATAGGGGTGTTCGGGAACGCATGGCCGCACTTTATCCAACGTATTGGTCCTATATAGCAGGCATCCTGCGAGATGAACTAGGCAATCAGACTATGCGGGTTTATTACTTTCACATTGCCATAGGAGTCCATTGGTGGGTGAGGGAGTCCTGGATTAGCGGGTGTCCGGATGACCGGACTAAGACCTTTGGCCGGACTCCTGGACTATGAAGATACAAGATTGAAGACTTCGTCCCATGTCCGGATGGGACATTCCTTGGCGTGGAAGGCAAGCTTGGCGATACGGATATGTAGATCTCCTCCCATTGTAACCGACTCTGTGTAACCCTAGCCCTCTCTGGTGTCTATATAAACCGGAGGGTTTTAGTCCGTAGGACGAACAACAATCATACCATAGGCTAGCTTCTAGGGTTTAGCCTCTCTGATCTCGTCGTAGATCTACTCTTGTACTACCCATATCATCAATATTAATCAAGCAGGAGTAGGGTTTTACCTCCATCGAGAGGGCCCGAACCTGGGTAACAACATCGTGTCCCTTGTCTCCTGTTACCATCCGCCTAGACGCACAGTTCGGGACTTCCTACCCAAGATCCGCCGGTTTTGACACCGACATTGGTGCTTTCATTGAGAGTTCCTCTGTGTCATCACCTTTAGGCCTGATGGCTTCTCCGATCATGAACAACGATGCGGTCCAGGGTGAGACTTTTCTCCCCGGACAGATCTTCGTATTCGGCGGCTTTGCACTGCGGGCCAATTCGCTTGGCCATCTGGAGCAGATTGAAAGCTAAGTCCCTGGCCATCAGGTCAGATTTGGAAGTTTGAACTACACGGCTGACATCCGTGAAGACTTGATCTTCGACGGATTCGAGCCACAGCCGAGCGCGCCGCACTGTCACGATGGGCATGATCTAGCTCTGCCGCCGGGCAGTGCCCAGAAGGCCGCTCAGGTGTCCGCTCTGACCCTTAGCTCGGAGCCGACCGCGCCGATCAAGGACGGGTGGCTGGACACCGCCTCGGGGGCTGCAATCCCTACGGCGATCGAGCCGAACACCAGTCTTGTCCTTCGCGAAGCTCACAACTCCAAGGTGTTGGACTCCTTTCTGGATTCCGAGCCTTCCGCACCCCTTCCGATAGAACCCAATTGGGCTCTGATCATGGAGTTCACCGCCGCGGACATCTTTCAGCACTCGCCCTTTGGCGACATCCTGAATTCACTAAAGTCTCTCTCTTTATCAGGAGAGCCCTGGCCGGACTACGGTCGGCAAGGTTGGGATGCGGACGACGAAGAAATTCGAAGCCCACCCACCACCCACTTCATAGCCACTGTCGATGATTTAACCAACATGCTCAACTATGACTCCGAAGACATCGACGGTATGGACGACGATGCAGGAGACGACCAAGAATTAGCGCCTATAGGGCACTGGAAAGCCACCTCGTCGTATGACTTATACATGGTGGACACCCCAAAAGAAGGAAATGGCGATGGAACAACGGAGGATGACCCCTCCAAGAAACAGCCTAAGCGCCGGCATCAGCGGCGCCGCTCTAAATTCTGCCAAAGCAAAAACGGCGATTCCGGCACTGGAGATAATAATACCCCGGACAGTGCCGAAGACAACCCCCTCCAATAGGACTCAATGCAGGAGGATGGAGAAGCCAACCCTCATAAGAGAGCGGCAGACAGAGAGGTAGAGGACGATAATTACATGCCTCCCTCCGAAGACGAGGCAAGCCTCGCCGACGATGAATTTGTCGTGCCTGAGGATCCCGTCGAACAAGAGCGTTTCCAACGCAGGCTTATGGCCACAGCGAGTAGCCTCAAGAAAAAACAGTAGCAGGTTAGAGCTGACCAAGACTTGCTAGCCGACAGATGGACTGAAGTCCTTGCGACCGAAGAGTACAAACTCGAACGCCCCTCCAAGAGCTACCCCAAGCACAGGCTGCTACCCCAATTAGAGGAGGAAGCAACTAAACCTACATCACCAGCGTATGACGCGGTCGATCGGCCACCCTGTGGCCGCGACAAAGAGGCCTCTCGGCCATCAATTCAAGCCGCACCCCGGCGCCGCTCAAAAAATACCAAGGCACGGGGAAATGCACAGACCTGTGTGACATATTGGAGGACAAGGCAAGGCTAACAAGATCAATCTATGGATCACGTGGGCGCCCCACGACACGTACGATAACCGTCACGCCGAATATGGCATATACGGCCAGGCCGAACACGGCAGGCAAAGCTCATATGAGCTACGTAGTGATATAGCCCAGTACAGAGGCGCCGCACACCCACTATGCTTCACAGACGAAGTAATGGATCATTAAATCCCCGAGGGCTTTAAACCCATAAACATCGAATCATATGATGGCACAACAGATCCCGCGGTATGGGTCGAGGATTTATCTCCTTCATATCCACATGGCCCGCGGTGATGATCTACACACTATCAAATACCTCCCACTCAATCTTAAAGGACCAGCTCGGCATTGGCTTAACAACTTGCCAGCAGAGTCAATTGGTTGCTGGGAGGACCTGGAATCCGCATTCCTCGACAATTTCTAGGGCACCTATGTGCAACCACCAGACGCCGATGACCTAAGCCACATAATTCAGCAGCCAGAGGAATCGACCAGACAATTTTGGACACGGTTCCTAACCAAGAAAAATCAAATAGTCGACTGTCCGGACGCAGAGGCCCTTGCGGCCTTCAAACATAACATCCATGACGAATGGCTTGCCCGGCAGCTAGGACAGGAAAAGCCGAAATCCATGGCAGCCCTCACAACACTCATGACCCGCTTTTGTGCGGGAGAAGACAGCTGGCTAGCTCGTAGTAATAACATGACCAAGAGCCCTGGTAATTCGGATACCAAGGACAACAATGGCAGGTCGCGTCGCAACAAGCACAAGCGCCGCATTAAGAACGACAATACTGAGGATACGCCAGTTAATGCTGGATTCAGAGGCTCTAAACCCGGTCAGCGGAAAAAGCCATTCAAAAGAAATACTCCGGGCCCGTCCAGTTTAGACCGGATACTTGATCGCCCGTGCCAGATACACGGCACCCCCGAACAACCAGCCAATCACACCAACATGGATTGTTGGGTGTTCAAGCAGGCAGGCAAGTTAAGCGCCGAAAACATAGACAAGGGGCTGCATAGCAATGACGAGGAGGAGCCCCGGCCGCCGAAGAACAGAGGACAGAAGGGCTTTCCCCCACAAGTGCGGACGGTGAACATGATATACGCAACCCACATCCCCAAAAGGGAACGGAATCGTGTGCTCAGGGACGTATATGCGTTGGAGCCAGTCGCCCCAAAGTTCCACCCATTGTCCTCCTGCCCGATCACTTTTGATCGAAGGGACCACCCCACTAGCATTCGTCACGGCGGATTCGCCGCATTGGGTCTAGACCCAATCATTGACGGATTTCACCTCACTAGAGTCCTCATGGACGGCGACAGCAGCCTGAACTTGCTTTATCAGGATACAGTGCGGAAAATGGGCATAGATCCCTCAAGGATTAAACCCACAAAGACGACCTTTAAAGGCGTCATACCAGGTGTAGAAGCCAGCTGTACAGGCTAAGTTACACTCGAAGTGGTCTTTGGATCCCCGGATAATTTCCGAAGCGAGGAGTTAATCTTTGATATAGTCCCGTTCCACAGTGGCTATCACGCCCTGCTAGGGTGAACCACATTTGCAAAGTTCAATGCGGTGCCTCACTATGCATACCTCAAGCTCAAGATGCCAGGCCCTCGAGGAGTCATTACAGTCAATGGAAACACCAAACGCTCTCTCTGAACAGAGGAGCACACGGCGGCCCTCGCGACGGAAGTACAAAGTAGCCTCTCAAGGCAATTCTCTAGTCCGGCTGTTAAACGTCCGGACACCGTCAAGCGCGCCCGGAGTAACCTACAACAAGCCCGTCTGGCACGTTCCGAGCAAGCATAGCTGTGCGGCCCCAACCCCAGCCCTCGCGAGATTGCGAAACTAGTACCACACGTACATAACTACGCTCTGGAAATACCATGGGCATAGGGGGAGGGGCACAACCACGACACGCCCAGAATGCGGCTCAACCGCACTAGGGGCTCCCGATTTTTTCATTTCTCTTTTCTTACTTTCAGGACTCCACACTCAGGAAAGCCTGTCCGGCAGTACAATCGCCGAACACACGATGCAACAGCCAGGGAGACAGCAAGCCACGTCGAATGTCCAGGTGGTCTCTATAACGAGCTAAATACCTGTCTTACTTGAAGTCTCGCAGCTTGCCCCTGAAGGGGGACATGTCAAATAATCCCATCTCTTGCTTATCGCACTATTTGTATCGTTCTGCTTTCATAGCAGCCCTTTAATAAACAATACATAGCTCTTGTCTATTATTGCATTCATTTTTTAAATATGTTCAGTTATGACATTATGCAACCGTACACTTTGGTACGCCCAATGCACCAGGGGCTTAAGTACCCCAGAATACGGTGTGACAAGACCGAACACTCTCATGAGTGCGGCACCCCGAACTTATAGCATTATATGCATCGGCTCCGAATCATGTCTTGGGTCAATAGTTGGTTTGCCCGGCTCCCATGTTTTGGTACCTTACGTTCCGCTATATCGGCTAAGGTAGCGCTGGGAGAACTACTACGATTGTGCCCTAGTTGAGCTGGGTTAACACCTCAGTAGAGAAAGCTAAAACTGACCGTCATGATAGGGCGAGAGCCGGTCGCTGTTCGAGAGGTTTTTCGAGTCCCTAAAGACTTATGCCGCTTAGAGCGAGGAGCTGGCTTTGTCCGGCCTAGGCGTGGATAGCGCCCCGAACTTGGTCTTCCGAATACCAGGGGCTTCGCCGAAATTTAAAATTATAGAATTCTATGGCTAAGTGAGAGTGATAAAGCATTATAAGTCCGATTGCCTTGTTCGTTGTGTTGAGCGCCTCCCTCGAAGGACCCAAGAATGGGAACAAGAGCGCTCAGGTTTATCCCGAACACCCCAGCACTCGTGGCATGGGGGTAGAAGCCGACGACTTGCATCTCTCAGATTTAATAAACGGCCGCATAGAAGGTAATATTTTAAATTCAAAAAGCGTTGCTTAGCGCATATGAACAAGTTTTCAGCGCACAGGATAAACACGAGCGAGTTTACTCAAAAATTAAATCCTTGGAACATTCGTTCGCCACAAGGCGGGCACCCTTCAGGATGCCCCCATAGTACATCTCGGGCCTGCGATGCTCCTTCCCCTCCGGTGGTCCTTCTATCACCAGCTTCTCAGCATCCATCTTGCCCTAGTGCACTTTGGCACGGGCAAGGGCCCTACGGGCGCCTTCGATGCATACGGAGCGCTTGATGACTTCAAGCCATGGACTGGCATCCACCTGCCGCCTCACCAGCCCAAAGTAGCTCTCAGGCAGGACCTCCCCAGGCCACAGCCGGCCTATAAGGCCCTTCATGGCCTATTCGGCTACCTTATGGAGCTCGACCAGCTGCTTCAGCTGGTCGCTCAAGGGCACCGGGTGTTTGGCCTCAGCATACTGGGACCAGAACACCTTCTCCGTCGAGCTACCTTCTTCGGCTCGGTAGAATGCGGCGGTGTCGGACACACTACGGGGCAGATCTGCGAATGCTCCTAGAGAGCTCCGGATTCGGGTAAGTAACAAGTAATTCACCTTCACATGCTTGCTTTGCATAAAGAGTGCCTTACCCGCTGCTATCTTCTTCATCACCTCAATTTCTTGGAGGGCTTTTTGGGCTTCGGCCTTGGCAGATTTGGCGCTTTCAAGTGTCGAGGCAAGCTCGGACTCTCGAGTCTTGGAGTCAAGCTCTAAACTCTTGTGTTTTTCACAAGAGCATTGAGCTCTTGCCGCACCTCCACCACCTACGCTTCTTGTTTCTCTCGCTCGGTGCACTCCACGGCCGCAATGTCTTCGGCCTTGGACAACGCTTCCTTCAGGGTCGCCACCTCGGTGGTGGCCCCTGTAAACACCCATGTTGGTCCTGTCATTATTTGCAACCAGGTATTTTCATATACTTACATAAGGTACTACTTACCTTCCTTGTCCTTGAGCTGCTTCTTGGCACGGCCGAGCTCGTTCTTGGACCGCTCGAGGCTCTGCTTCAATGCATCGACCTCCGCAGTCAGTGCGGCAGAGGTCAGCAGTGCAGCCTGCATTCCCATATTGACACATTTATGTTAGACTCCTGCGTATATCTTTTTAGATCCTCAGTCCGCCTTTTCTTTCCGAACACCAAACTGAGCATCAGGGGCTACTGTCTATGCGGTAACATTTTTACATGTTTTAAATACATACCTCAAAGCCTGTTAGAAGGCTGACACAGGCTTCTGTCAGCCCACTTTTGGCGGACTGAACCTTCTAGATGACCGCACTCATAACAGTGCGGTGCTCCTCGTCGACGGAGGCGCCGTTGAGCACCTCCAGCAAATTATCCGGTGCCTCCGGTTGGACGGAGGCCACCGGGGTCATAGGCTTGCCCTTCTTGCGAGGGGGCCGCCTGCCGGACTCCGGAACCACTGAAGGTTCCTGTGCGGTGTCCGGCCCAGGTCCGGACTTAGATCCCTCTGGGGTTTTATCCCCTTTCGGCCTGGAGTCCGGGAGGTCGCCCTGTGGCACCTCCAGGACCACCTCCTCCTGGCTTAGCCCCTTTTGGGACTCCACCTCAGCATCGTCCGTAGGGCGAGGGGAGGTAGCAGTCGGGAGTGAAAGGCTATTCACATCCGACGAATCCAGGGAGCCGCTCGATGAATCACCGAGCTGAGCCTTGGGCGGACTGCATGATTATATTCGGCGTCAGAAGGTACTGTGCAATAAAGGAACACCATGAGTTATTCTGGTATTCGGATACTTACGATTTTGCCAGGGGCTTGCCCCTGGATGGCCACTCCTCTCTGCCATCGTCGGCGTCGGAGGCGTAGTCCGGAAGAAGGGTCTTCCCCTTCTTGGACCCGCCGGCCTCCCATGCTGGGGAGGCCTTCCTTTTCTTTCCTCCCCCCGTTGGAGGGGGAGAGGCTTCTTCCTCCACCTCCTCCTCGTCTTCGAAGGGGGAGTGCACTTTGGGGTCATCAGGCGATGAGTCCGACACCACCTGGCGCCGGGAACTCTTTCGAGTTCCCGTGGCCTTGTTCTTAGCCTTCTTCTCCGGCACCACGTGAGGTGCCGGAACCAGCAGCTTCGCCAGGCGGGCGTCTGCTAGGCCTTCGGTCAAAGGAGCCGGATAGTCGATCTGTCCGGACTTCTTCTGCCAGTCCTGTTAAAAGAATGGGAGCTTAGATCCCGCATAGAGTCAAACTATGAAAGACAAGTACCCTGTAATGGGTAAACTAAGCTTACCGCGCTCGCTTGGCGCTTCGCGCAGAATCCGCGATCCTCGGTAATGGGAGGGTGAACCTCGGAGCTCTTGAAAAGCACCTTCCAGGCATCTTCGTGCATTGTGTCAAAGAGCCTGGACAAAGTTGGGTGCTGGGCCGGGTCGAATTCCCACAAATTAAAAGCCCGTCATTGACACGGGAGGATCCGGCGGAAGAGCATGACTTGGACCACGGTGACAAATTTAACCTTCCTGTCGGTCAGGTCTTTGACGCAGGTTTGGAGTTCGGTCAGCTCTGCCGAATTACCCCACAATAGGCCCGTCTCTTTCCATGAGGTGAGCCGTGTGGGGATGCTAGATTGAAATTCGGGGGCCGCTGCCCATTCAGGGTCACGCGGCTCGGTGATGTAGAACCACCCTGATTGCCACCCTTTGATGGTTTCCACAAAGGAGCCCTCGAGCCATGTGACGTTGGCCATCTTGCCCACCATGGCGCCTCCGCACTCCGCCTGCTGGCCGCCCACTACCTTCGGCTCGACATTGAAGATCTTCAGCCATAAGCCGAAGTGGGGCTTGATGCGGAGGAAGACCTCGCACACGACGATAAACGCCGAGATGTTGAGGATGAAGTTCGGGGCTAGATCTTGGAAATCCAGGCCGTAGTAGAACATGAGCCCCCGGACAAATGGGTGCAGTGGGAAGCCCAGTCCGCGGAGGAAATGGGGGAGGAACACCACCCTCTCATGGGGCCTGGGGGTGGGGATGAGCTGCCCCTCATCTGGGAGCTGGTGCGCAATGTCGTTAGACAAGTATCCGGCCTTCCTCAACTTTTTGATGTGCCTCTCCGTGACGGAGGAGGCCATCCACCTGCCTCCTGCTCCGGACATGGCTGGAGAAGGTTGAGGTGGGAAGTGTGGGCTGGGGCGCTAGAGCTCGAGTGCGCGGAGATGGATAAGCAAAGGAGGAAGAAGGCGTAAATGGAAAGAGTGGATCCTTATCCCCTTATATGGGCGGACAAAACTATGTACCCCCACCAGCCTAGTAAAACTCGCTTATCTCCCAAGCACCGTGATTAATGGCACGGTTGGGTTACCCACGCCCGTATTGATGAGAATCCCGAAATAAGGGGACACAATCTCTGCTTTGACAAGACGTGCCAAGGAAACCGCCTCGCTAAACGCGCTGAGGTGAGACAGTAAAACGATTCGTATGAAGGCTTGGTAGTGGCATGAGGTCACGCTGCGGAATACGTCAGTAGATTAGATTTGTGCAAATATTATTCTCTCTACGGTGGTATGTGGAACTTATTTTGCAGAGCCGGACACTATCCTTGCGTTCAACATCTTCTATGAAGTATTCGGAGGAGGAACCCGCCTTGCAATGATGAAGACAATTTGCACGCCGGACTCGTCATCATTGAAGCCTGGTTCAGGGGCTACTGAGGGAGGCCTAGATTAGGGGGTGTCTGGATGACCGGACTAAAACCTTTGGCCGAACTCCTGGACTATGAAGATACAAGATTGAAGACTTCGTCCCGTGTCCGGATGGGACATTCCTTGGCGTGGAAGGCAAGCTTGGCGATACAGACATGTAGATCTCCTCCCATTGTAACCGACTCTGTGTAACCCTAGCCCTCTTCGTGTCTATATAAACCGAAGAGTTTTAGTCCGTAGGACGAACAACAATCATACCATAGGCTAGCTTCTAGGGTTTAGCCTCTCTGATCTCGTGGTAGATCTACTCTTGTACTACCCATATCATCAATATTAATCAAGCATGAGTAGGGTTTTACCTCCATCGAGAGGGCCCGAACCTGGGTAAAAACATCGTTGTCCCTTGTCTCCTGTTACCATCCGCCTAGACGCATAGTTCGGGACCCCCTACCCGAGATCCGCCGGTTTTGACACCGACAGTGGGGCTAAGTACTAGCCCCTGTTGCGTGAACGGCAATCTGGAGTACGATGCCTTTGCAACAAGGCTAGTCGAATCCCACCCCTCGTATAACACGGCATAAATCGCGAACAATTTGTAGTATAACACTAAGTCACCGGATCGCTGGCCCGCTCTTGCATATCATGACAAGACATGATTCGGCGCTGATGCAATCGCAGTAGTTCTCCCTTTGCTACCTTAGCCGAACTTGCGGAACGTAAGGTGGCAAACACACGAGCCGGGCAACCCAACTATAGACCAAAGACATGATTTGGAGCTGATGCATATAGTGGAATATCCGGGACGCCAAACAGTTCCCTATGGGTGTTTAGACTTTTCAAGAGTTTGTGGGGCCGAATACAACCCCTGGTATGAAGGCCATGCCGAAAACGCATACATCAGTCGAAAGCAAGGAGGGGATACATATTATGCTATGATATAAGTACCAAACCAAAGGTGGTGATCATTTGCTTCCTTTATATCCTTATTAGTACGTCGAGGCGTATTTCGACACACAATGCCATAAAATATTGAGGTCATGTTACATGGCTAAAAATTTACATAAGGGAAAGTCTAGCACATGGCCTAAAAATAATGGTTCGAAGACTCCAGTGATGCCCTGCCGCGCGTCTACGCCGTTTCTCCTTAGTAACAAATCCTTTGACAGGGGTATTTGATGGTTGTCCATAAAGGAGGGAAAAGCTAGCCTCGAAAGGGTCACTGGTGCAACCATACAGAGGATAGGGCTCTTAATGAACCTGCAGCAAAAAATGTATAAGGTCCAAATAGGGTCAAGCCGTACCATGGACTTTTTCCACAGTGTGCCTCCGGTGCTGCCCCAAGGTATCTCAAGTGTGTAGTTATGTACGTGCGGTACATAAGCCGCAACCTTATGGGGCAATCAGCGGAGGCCGAACTGCTAATCAAGGTTCGGATCCATCGAGTTATCGAACTGATGCGCGGACTGGGCTCATTTAGAGATATCAGTGGCTTGAATGTGCGGTGAATTATTCAGCTTAATAAGGCCACCATGCACCTCGACTGCAAGGGACGCGGTGTGCTCTTCAGTACAGAGGGAGCGCTCCATATTTCCATTGACTGTAATAACTCCACGTGCTCTGGGGCTTTTTAAGCTTCAAATAAGCATAGTGCGGGACTACATTAAAGCGGGCAAAAGCAGTTTGTCCGGGAAGTGCATGATATCCACTGATGAAGGGGACAATGTCGAAGATCAGTTCTTCACTTCGGAAATTGTCTGGGGAGCCGGATACTACCTCCAGTGTTAATGAGCCCGTACAGCGGGCCTCTACGCCGGGTATCACACCCTTAAAGGTAGTGTTACTAGGCTTGATTCTTGATGGGTCAATGCCCATTTTGCGGACAGTGCCTTGATAGATCAAATTGAGACTGATGCCGCCGTCCATAAGGACTCTAGCGAGATGGTATCCATCGATGATTGGATCAAGTACCAGGGCAGCTGAACCCCCGTGGCGGATACTGGTTGGATGATCCCTATGATCAAAGGTGATCGGACAGGTTGCCCATGGACTGAATTTTGGGGTGACAGGCTCTACGGCGTAGACGTACCTTTGCGCGCTTGCGGTCCCTTTTAGGAATGTGAGTGACATAGATCATGTTCACTGTTTTCACCTCGGGGGGAAACAGCTTTTGGCCCCCGGTGTTCGGCTGACGGGGCTCATCATCGTCCTTGCTTGGAGGTCCCTTTCCCTTGTGTTCGGTATTTAACTTACCAGCCTGTTTGAAAACCCAATAGTTTCTGTTGGTGTGGTTGGCAGGCTTGTCGGGTGTGCCATGTATCTGACAGGGCCTCTCAAGGATTTTGTCCAAGTTGAATGGACTGTCCCTGTTGCCTTTAAAAGGTTACTTCCATTGACCGGATTTAGAACCACTGAATCCAGCATTGAAAGCACAAGTGCTCCCTGGGTGATTTTGGTAATTAATATCAACATATCTCTTGTTGGACTAATACTTTCATCCAGTATACCTTACTAGTACTAGTTGGTAGTAGTAAGAAACAAATTCCAGTTTTGGCACGAGCTCGTACTGCGGGAGCACCACAAGGCATGCCGTAGGAGTTACATTTCCCTCTCGGGGCCCACGGGACCGAACTTCAGTGGCTTAGTGCCAGGCCTATGAGTCAATGACATGTGGACCTTAAATGCGGCTGGCCCAGATGTCATTCTCATGGTGGTGGCGTGGTTCGCGACTCACTCATTCGAGATGAACCAGCCGGTGGTGGTGTGGTCGTGGCAAGGGTGCCATAGTTGGGTGTTGGGGCGTTACGAGGCGTAGATGGCCACACCAGCGGGTACTACATGTAGTACATAAGTACACCAGCTGAGGATTCGATGGTGCAGGAGTATGGATCGGAGCACAGCAGCGGAGCAGGCAAAGCGCGTCCAATCGGGTGTGTCTGTGGTAGAAAGTTGATGGTCGCTGCAGTTCAGCTGGCCCGCATGTCATGCACACAAAGGCAGAGGAGCGATGGGGCCGAGAGGGATGGGGGACACGTCGGGGGGATTAGGATCCCCTGGCGCGAACAATCCTACCATTCTGTCACTGACATGTGGGACCCATAAGCGTGGGTCCCACCTGTCAGCGAAGGAAAGGCAGGGCAAGGCAGTGATAGCCACGTTAGAGGATCCATGTCCACATCGGGGGACGTCGTGTTGTGGGTTGGAGCGGCATCGTGGGAGTCGCGTGTGGGTGTGGCAGTGGTAGAAACAAGAAACGTGATGGTCGCCGTGGTTCAACTTCCATGGACAAGCTGTCATGTCTGCTGACACATGTATATCAAAACTAGAGTGTTTATATTTCAAGCACGTGAACAAGTATTATTCTACTACTTCGGATCCATTGCAACGCACGGCCAGCATATTGGTAGTAGTAGTGTCCATCTCTATCTCTAGAGGCCTCCCTCGTTCATCCTATTCTCTCACAAGATAAACTACTCATACAAATGCATCTTGATGTTCCGTGTAACGCACGAGGATGTTTCCTTGGCGGTCTCTCTAGCGTGGCGTGGTCGTAGTTGCAAGTTGACGCCCCTTGAGATGCCGACGTTGAGGGGCACTCGAATTTCCTCCGATGAGCACGTAAGATGAGTTTGATCACGTAGTAAATGCATTCTAAATACTACTTCCGTGTCCATTTCCAAATTCTCCCCCTTCCCACTGTTTCACAGGTTAGGTTCGGTGCGAGTGGAGATTGGCTTGCATATGTACAGGAGGGTACCAACATCAATTTGCACAACATTTACAACGGTGACACCGTTCCCGTAGATCCTTTGTCCAGCATTGGATCAGCCATGCAACGGGCCACCGCATGAATTGGCATGATGGAGCCATGGTGAGATTGAATAAGATAGCACGAACCTTGCACATGGCGGTCAAAGGCGGACCATGCTGTCTGCGGCCGATTTGTTGTCGTACGAGTAGGAAGACGTTGTGCTCCTTTCTAACCGCATCTTCGCGGTGACAAACCAGGGGACTTATTTTGTATGGGACACATCCTACAATATACTCCCTCTCTCCCAGTTTATTTGTTTTGAATCTTTTCGTTTTATAAGTTTCAAATTCAAATTTAGAGCTCCCCATCACATGTATAGTAAAGAAACAAATCTCGAGTTTGGCACGAGTTCGTGCTGCGGGAGCACCACAAGCCCTGGCGCAGGAGTTACATTTCCCTCTCAGGGCCGTTAGGACTGAGCTTCAGCATCTTTGAGTCAATAACATGTGGACCCAATAGGTGACTGGTCCACATGTAATGCTCCCGGAGGCAGAGGGGCAGTGGGGCCAAGAGGGGTGTGCCGCAGGTCGGGGGACGTGTGGTGTCATGGGTTCGAGCGGCGTCGTGGGAATCGCGTGTGGCTGTGGTAGAAACTTGATGCTCGCCGCATTTTAGGTGGCCCACATGTCATGCACACAAAGGCAGAGGGGTGGTGTGGCCGAGAGGGCTGAGGCGCACGTCGGGGGACGTGGTGCCGTGGGTTGGAGAGGCGTCATGGGAATCACGAGATGAAACGTGATGGTCGCCGTAGTTGAACTTCCATGGACAAACTGTCATGTCTACGGACACATGCACTGAATACCGATCACCGGAAGGAGTAGCAGAGAAATCTATATATGCGGATAAATAGTTCCTTATAGTCAAGAGGACCCACACTACTACTCTGTTCCAAAGACATGCACACCATCGAAATAGTCCATCTATATCAATATACACCGAGAGGGAATAATGTTTTTCACAAGAGAGGAAATAGTTCATCCATCCATAATGCCCTCTTGCTAGTGCAACCTTTTCTTCTTCTTCTTCTTCTTCTCATTTTCTGTGGGAGACGGCATCGCAACAAGCTCTTTGGACCTTGCAGCTATCTCGAAACTCACACGGGCATCGAGGGCAGCATATTTTATCTGCTCGTACGTCAAGGGATAATTCTCCCATCCACACGACCTTAATGCCACCATCTCATCACTCTTCTGAAGATTTGTACCGAGCACAAAATTTGCTACGTCGAATAGGGACGGTGTCTATTTATCACAATCTTCTACAAGAATTTTGATTCTAGTTTGTAGGTCAGCGATGCTTTTCAAATCAAGGTTGTACGGCTCCAGCTTATGTTTGTCCCCTTCGGTGGCTGCCCCACAGAAGTATACGACCTCTCGAGACAAGAAATCGTGAAGCTCACCTGGTATGGAGGGCGAGTGTATGATGTGGTACACCAAAACATCATCTTCGAGGCACAGCTGAAGGACGGTGGCGCGCTGGATCTTCCCAGGGGCACGCTCCGTGTACTCTGCGTCGAGACCGATGACCCTCGTCTCTAACTTTTCGAGGGAGTTGGATACATTGTTGATCCACTGCCGAACAACCCTTGGGTGGACTATGCGCATCGAGCCTTCGACGAGGACATGTTGGACGCTAGAAACCTGCATCTCGATCTCTTTCGCCATTTGGAACCGCTGGAACGGAGGGCTATGGTTTGGAGAATTAGGATTAGATGGCTAGTCTAACTGAAGTAGTAGATGATTATTTAAAGAGGTTAAAACAATGTGAACACAGTGGGGTTTGGATGCAAATGAAGATGAAGGGGAGGTGAAGAAGCCGAGGAGAATCGGTTCCCGATGGAGAAGTAAATGGGAGAAGTGGTGTGCAGGCAGTTGATTAGACGGCTAGGTAGACTAAACGAAAAGGCTATCTGGGTAGACTGATGAGTCGTACCTGTTCGTGTACGTGCCCATCCTTCCTGATAGGTGGGACCTATGCAAACAGATAAAAAAATGTGTCGTACCTTCTTCTTTTTTTGAGCGCGTGAGTGGGAGACACAACATTCTCTGGTTAAGGAATACTCCCTCCGTTTAGGTGAGTATAAGTCACCTTATGAAAATCAGGTTTTCCCAATACCTTTAGGCATGGAGCATTAACTTCTTGCTCGATCCCCTCCCAGCCTCGTTAGCCAGCGTTCTCTTCCTCTGCTGCCGCATTCTACCTTTCCATTTTACCTCTTCTCAAGTGTGGAACGATCTGCATGCCGTCCTTGATGCACCAGAACAACCACTGCATGCATCGCGGCAGGGCGTTGATTGGGCATGCACAAGAATTTGGTTCTGCTTGTAATATGGATGATACCTGAACGATGAAGTGAACAGGCATGCTAGCACGGGAGTACTCATGTTCCTACTAGTAGTAGTAGTAGTAGTAGTACAACTATGGTACACTTGATGGTCAAAATACTATTCATCCGGTCCTCACAGTGAAGTGACAACACCCTGCGCCTGACACTAGTCCAGGCAGCGTGTTCGGGTTACCAAAGTCAGCCTCACCATGTGCACTGTGTAGTCTCTCACCGCTGTTGTACAGCACATTGGCGCCTCGCCTTGTCTCCCTCTCCGCTCCGGACTATGCTTCGGTGCCTTAAGGCACCTGCCTTTGTGTCTATGACATGTGGGTCCAACAGGTGGCTGGCCCACATGTCAGTGACCCAAAGGCAGGTGCCTTTAGGGCACCGGAGCTGCGTCCCTCCGCTCCCATAGCACCATTCCATCTCCATCTCCTTCTCCGTCTCTGTCTCCATCTCACTGTGCCCCCGTGTACCGTCGCCTCACTGCCTCCGCCAGTACCACCATTCCCTCGCTAGCTGCTCCAGCACCGACAGCCTTCTCCCCCATAAATCAAGCCCCCCAAAACCCCCACCTTCCAAACTCCACCATGGCCGAACGCAAACCGTGCATCATCCATATGAGCCGCGATTGGAGCAATCTCCCCAGTGACATGCTTGACCTCTGTTGTTCGTGTATGGATATGTTGAGCGCCTTGCGGCTGGCTGCATTCTCGAGGGACATGCACACGGCCATCGTCGAAGCGAGGCCTAAGCTTTTCAAGACACCCTGCTTGCTGCTATCTGGTCTTGCGAGATTGCCTCACCTTGATACAGAGCCGTACATGATGCCCCTCGACTTCAATCCGATCTCCATTAGCCGAAACTTCTTTGTAGGTATGTAGTGGGACGCCGTACATCATTTCCCTCGACATCAATCTGATCACCATCGCCCGAAACTTCTTGGCAGGTATGTACTGGGTCGGCATGAACTCCCACTGGATGGCTGCCTTCAGAGAAGATGGTAAAAAGTTGGTGCTCGTGAACTTCCAGACCTCCCATGAGATTATCCTTCCTCCATTGGATTATATAGAGTATTACCATCGCGGTCCAAGTCACCTAGATTACCACGTCAGTTGGACGGACCTTGTTTTGCAGAAGATTGTAATCTGCCAAGTGCCGACACGACATGCGAATTACGCAGACTTCAAGCTAATTGCCTTGTTCGACTGCGGACTCGCCTATCATTACGCCGGTGCCTTCTTTAGCTGGAGAGAACCCAGCTCGTAGTGGATCATCGTCAAAGCTGATACACACTTCTGTGATGCTATTGAACACAATGGCATCATCTGCACGATCGAGAAAGCAGATGGCACCACGTATTGCTAGGACGGCGCGTGTAAGTTGTTTCCATCTCATGTTAATGATGACGCCATGACACTGTTTGAACTTTTTGTGATGATCGGCATATCCCTGTTTGAGCAGAATTTGAGTAGAACTATGGCAATGTATTAGAGACGCCGTAAATCAACTATATTTGGAATGAGTTAATTCATGCCATTGTGAACATGTCATTACAGCCAATTTGTACCCTGAATAATCAAACGGTTAGCAATATATGGATATTGCCCTTATTTTACAGTAATCTATATACTACTACTAAATATGAGTGTGTATCAATGGACATGTTAGTTTCCTCATTTTCATGATGTAGAAACATGCACCACACTGTTGGCTTCATCTAACCATACATTAGGGAAGTAAATGTGCATATGGAGAACTCTATATTTGGAAGTAGTGAAATCCTGCAATGCTTACCATGTGTACATACCCCTTGAGCAATCAATGGCTAGAATAATATCCTCACAAATTTTTGCCCACAGAACACGAGTATATAACAATGCATGGTCTGTTAGTTACCTTGAAGAATTTGTTTGTGAGGACATAACATGATTACATAACATGCATGACATGGTAGTTTCCTGTGAAGAATCAATTGCGAGATAACATGAGTATAACCATGCATGGCACTTCTATATTTTTGAACCTAGTATACATTTCCCTGTATTTTCCTCCCAGTTCCAACAAGGACATATCAATGTTGTTTATTGCATTATCCTACTCTGAACAATGCTGATCCTACATTAACAATGCCTGTCCTTTTTTATATGATGCAGTGTCCCTACAGTTACTGCCCTTTGTAATCACACCACCTTTGCCAAAAATAGGGAAGCACAACTGGTTCCTCGCTCGATCACACGACGACAAAAGATTGATGATCATTTGGACACATGAGCCGGAAAAGTTATATTGCAAAACCCCCACTCTATACAAGCACCGTGTAATACGTGAGTATCTGGACAGTGGCTGTTACGTCTATGAGCAAGATACCAGCTTGTTGGGGCCTTTAGGAATTTTTAGTTGGAGGCGGGTAAACAGCCTTAGGTTCACACTCTCTGTTTCTCAGACTCAATTATCCGATTAACAAGGAGATCGCCGTTGGCAAGGACCTTGATGGCTGAGAGGCTCTATTTGCTATGGAAAACTGTGTCGACACGGCGAGCCCTAGGAGTTCAGGAGCAAACTCCCCTGATTGTCAACGATACAGCCTGCAGCCAAAAGAAGGTGAGAATGACAAAGGCATCCGAATTAACTTTGATCCTTGGATGTCTCAATTACGACAGGCAGTGATGTGGTTCAAGCCTTCAGGTTGATAGGTAATTGGGCTGTTGCATCGAAAGGGTGGAGTACTGGTGTCTCCGGATCACTGGTCGCTGAAGCGGGGCTGCAAATTATGATGGTGTTGGATCATCTCTTCGAATGACTGTTGTCTTTGCTGCTGGTTCTGGATGGGTAGTTCTTTCTTTTGTTATGCATATTCCTTGTCATTTCGTCATGCTCGTCTATGCCACTCTTACTATGTAATAGTTGCTTCTGTTTAGAATGTCATTCTCGTCTGGATCATGAGAGTCTGAGCGCTGCAGATGGGTGCATTTTGGTGGTGTAGCAAGACTTCTTATGAACTATCATGTCTTGTTGTTTATGTCAGTAGTAGTCACTAGTCAGTGTTTGAATGTTGTATATATCGTTGTTTCGAACTGTTTATTGTCTCGAACTACTGGTGGGCTAAATGAGGGCATCACCATTCTCCAGTGTTTAGAGTATATCTCCTTTTTTCAAGTTATATAATTTGAGCTCAGTGTCTTTTCGATGATGTACACTTGTTTTGGCCAGTGAGGTTTCATTGAATATGGGTCGAGTAGTAACGCAATGCCAAACAGGCCAATTATGACTCTCAGGCTGGGCTCTCAAAAGATCCTGGAAAAAAAGGTCGGGCTCTCCAAAAAATAAAGAATAAGGACTCTTAGGCCGACATGTAGGCGCCAACGGTGTTTTCGTGCGCTCGCGCGCCGAGAGCATATTGGCGCGTGCTCGAAATTCATACTACCTTTTCATCCCCGGTCTCCTGCCCCTCCCCCACACCTATGGAATCTCGATTCCTACTCTAGTTCCCCCAAATCCCCCTCCTGTACTCCCTGTACTCAAGCGCACTATCATGTCACTAGTCAACGCGGATCTCCGAGCTAGAGATCCTGAGGTCCGTTCTGCCTTTGGTCGCTGCATGCTATCGCTCAACAGTGGCATGGCGGCGCTTGACGACCAGTTTGCCGGGAAAGTGCTGATGGTAACCATCAATGGCGACCTGCCTCCCGTCTCACCGGACGACCTTGTCAAAGCTCTTTGCATTGCGCACAACATCCAAATAAGTGACTTGCTCGTCGAAGTCTGTCCGCCACCGGCTGATTTCTTCGTCAGGTTCCGGACAACTTTCGACTGCAGTCGTGTGTTCGAATCTTCCCGGCATTTGTTCTGCGATGGCGCTCTGGTGAGCTTTGATCAGTGGCACCCAGGATGGGGCTCGGTGCCCTCTGAGCTTGAATTTTTAACAAAGCTTACCTTCCACGGCATGCCTCGACATGCTTGGAACAGCGAGTCCATGAACGAGCTTATCAAAGACCTTGGAGGTGAGCTCGTAAGTATGTTTGTTCCTCCAGACAGCTGGGCTCTAACGGTTATGGCATGGATGAAGAAGCCGTCCACCATACCGAAGGTGATTGGTGTTGAGATACCGATGGAGGAACCGGGCCGGTGGAGGAACCTGGGTTGTACTATTCGTCACCACCAAGGCCATTGCGGATCACATTAGCGATGTACCTGTATCGAGTGTTCGTGCATGTCGAAGAAGTGGTCAATCCATCAATTGAAGTCCTGCCGCCGCCGCAGGTGCCAGGGTTGACGTCCATTACAGGAGTCAACGTTAGACTTTCCCCGTGTTGCTCGGAATGATGGATGACACAGGGCCTACTCCATCGCGCGGCGGAGGCCACTGCTTCTTTGGGAGAAGAGGCAGGGCTGGCTGCCTGGATGTGCTCTAATTTGAGGTAACAACTGAATCTTGTCAGATACTAGTTAAATATGAGCTATGGGTGTGAAGCACTGATATGCCAGTACATTTGATTGTGACTTGTTCTAATTTTGTACCTGAACTTTTTTTAGAAAGGGTTGTACGTCAACTTAATGTGCTAGCAGAACTTATTGTGTTGTCTATCTGTTTTCTTTGCACAACATTCAAGATATTTCCCCATCATTGATAAAGATGATGAACCGTTATGTACGACTTCATTGGTTTCAACATAGCCCTTCCCGTAGCGATCCACTGCTTCCATCTTGATTGTGCCGCCTACGTGAAATTTTTGTATGCAAGTTCAGTGTGCTATGATGTATCCGCAATGCATATGGCTGAAAGATGTATTTACGAGCATCGACCGATGGGTCTCTCTCTCTATCTCTCTCTCACACACACGCGCGCACACGCACAAGTGGGATCCGTTGAACTATTTATTTGCTTGTGACAGCTTTTAATTAGGTTCCATTGTAATCTAACTTTTTTCTTAAGTTATTAATTGAGCTCAGTGACTTCAAAAAGTTGTACAGAAACCTTGTTTGGGCCTTTCCGGCATCACTGAATGTGGGCTGAGTAACCATGTTAGGTTGTACTATACTACAAAGGCCTTTTTTTCAACATCAGCAATGCAACTGGGCCGACAGTTGTACACAATATCCGGGTCAACTTGTTATTCTCTGCCCCGCTAGGCTGCAAACTTTCCTAGGAGGTATGCATTAGGCTTAACAAGAAAATGGACTTTAATAAATAATAAATGGGATGTAATTATAATAACTGGGCAGTAACTATGCACCAAACACGTAATTAGTTTAAAAATATATTATTTTTAGAATTTGAAAATTTTAATTTCATTACTTGTTGCGCGCGCAATATTTCGTTGGATTTTAACGTAATACAACTTTATTTTGAAATTATATTTAACCTGACTAGAAATTTCGGATAAAAATATTTCGGATCCCATCAAAATGTGGGATTTTTTTTTAATTCTGTTTTGAGCGGTTGTTTGAAATTATGAATCGTTGTCCTAGCTAGAAGTTGGGATGTACATTTAACAAACTGTAAATGGGTTGTAGTAAATTCCATTAGAATTAAAAAAATGGGTTGTACATTATTACAAATCACAAATGGGCTATATATTCTCTGCCAAATCCGAGTTGTGGGCCTACTAAGTTGACATGTACCAAGGGCTTTGTCAACTTAGTCAATATAAACGATTCTAGCTGAAGTGATCGTACGATGTCCATCCAACGTCCGTAGTGCTTCTTCAACCTCTGGTCTTCTTGCTCCAGCCGCCCAAAGCAGCGCTGGTCGTGTCGCGCGCTCCTGCCTCCCGTGGCCGGCTGTGATGTCGCGGAGGCATCACTGCCCTGTACTACTCCCACCACTGGCCAGGACCTGCGGCGACGGCAGCCTCACACTGCAGCCGAACCAGTGAACCTTCGTACTCCTCTCCATGCGGGCTTCCACTACTGCGTCTTCCCCGGCTTCGCGTCGTCCCTGTAAGTGCATCTAGTGCCCCTTAGTGATTTTGGTGTATTGAAGACTTATAGGTTAAGGGACTAATGCGTTTGTGAGTGTACATAGGTCTATAAGTCTATGAGGAGTTTGATATTTACAGAGAAAGTCGACCCTAAAAATGAAGTTCTTCAACTGAAGACTTTGATATTCTGAAGACTTTCCGAAGACTTTGAAAGTGAAGAAATTGGTGTGACCTTGAAGACTTGGTATTCATTTGTGGAACATGAAGCGTGAAGACTTTTCTTTTCGTAGTTTCATTTTCTCCTTGTTGAGTCATAGGAAACAGCGTACTGTTAAAGGGGGTCGAGGAAATACTAAGGAAAAATTTCCATGTGATGCTCAACTCAAAATCCTACACCTACCAATCCCTTCGAGTGAAGCCTTTGGAAATCTCATACAGTTCAGTCACTTTCTTCAGCGACAGAGACGAAGTTCTTCTGGTCGCTGATGAAGTTGTTCTGACTGAGGAGTTAGGAATTCGCCAGTGCGAATTACCTACACAGTGAGGAACATGATAGCCCTGAGGAATTTGAGAGTCAAATTTCCGACCGTTGTTGTGCTGCGCGCCAGCTGTCCCAAAATATCTTATCCACCTAACGGTCATATCATTGAGGGGCATTTATGTCTTATCATGTCGGGTTGCTCCCTAGGCTATAAATAGCCGCCCCCTACAACCACTAGCTGGTTGGCTGCTCCGAGAGAACTTGACACTTGTCATTTGAGAGCAACCCATCCTCCGAGGACTTTGAGAGAAAATCATCGAGTGAGGAAAAACCCCAAAACCAAACCCCTACAAACCCAAAGTGATTGAGCATCACTGAAGAAATTGATCCCGCGTGGATCCGACGCTTGTTACCTTTGAAGACTGTGCTTCTTCCAGACGGTTAGGCGTCAAGGTCTAGAGCATCCAAGAGGAATTGTGGATCGCCGAGTGACCAAGTCTGTGAAGGTTTGGAAGTCGCCTGAAGACTTACCACGAGTGATTGGACGAGGTCTGCGTGACCTTAGTTCAAGGAGAATACGGTGAGGATTGGGTGTCCTGAGCTGCATCCTCAGAGACTGGGTGTTCGGGACTGCGTGTCCTCGAGTTTAAATACTTAGCCGCTCCAACCAGACGTACAACTGAGATAGCAGTTGGAACTGGTCTACCAAATCATTTTCTTCACCAACCTTACTGGTTCTATTTCCTCAACCCTTTCATTTCCTCATTGTTGTGTTGAGTGTTTGTCCATATCTGTGTTTGAAGACTTTGACTGAAGACTTTCTCAATTTCCTCAGTTCAATTTCTTCAGTCTGTTTGTCTTCATCTTGTGTTATCCTGTGATTACGCTTTCTATACTCTGTGCTAGTCTTCATTTCATCATGATGACCATGCTTGTATTCTGTTATGCTTACTTTTGAGTACTTATTCCGCTGCTAACAGTTTTTCATTAAGGAATTTCCTCACCGGCAAATTCCTCAGTGAAGAATTCATAAAAATCGCCTATTCACCCCCCCTCTAGTCGACATAATGCACTTTCAATTGGTATCAGAGCGAGGTACTCCCTTGTTCTGTGTGATTTTGGTTTAACCACCTGGAGTTTTAGTTATGTCGACAGCAGGTATGATCAAGGTCTCGGCTGGGTGTCCTACCTTTGATGGGACGGACTACCCCTACTGGAAAAACAAGATGCGAATGCATCTCGAGGCAATTGACAACGATCTCTGGTATGTTGTAGAAAATGGTGTTCCCTCTGTCTCACCCTCACTGAACGCTACCGATGTGAAGAGATTCAAGCAACTCGATTCTCAAGCGAAGAATATCATATGTGGCCATCTGAGTAAAGGACAGTATGGAAGAGTGAGTGCTTTGGAAACTGCTAATCTTATCTGGGATAGGCTGTCCAAAGTGAATGAAGGAGTCTCAACTCAGCGTGACTCTCGAGTTGATGTTCTTCGGAATCTCTTCAACCGCTTCAAAAGACTCGACAATGAGAATGTCCAACAAACCTTTGATCACCTCACTGACATCTCAAATGAGCTTCAAGCCCTCGGTACCACTGACATCACTGACCATGAGGTGGTGAAGAAACTGTTGAGATCGCTTGATTCCTCATTTGATACTCTGGGTCTGATGATACAAGAACGGGCTGACTACAAGTCTCTTGATCCTGCCGATATCCTCGAAAGGCTAAATACTCACGAGTTCCAGCTTGCTGAAAAGAGAGATCTCTATGGTTCGAGCTATGGCAAACCACGTGCCCTGAAGGCCAAGGTTGTGTCTGAGTCTGAATGTGAGGACTCTGGTAGTAGCCTTGGTGATCCTGAAGAACTGAGCCAGGAGCTAGCACTGCTCGTGAAGAAATTCCAGAAGTTCTCAAGACGTGGTCGCTTTGGAAAATCCTCAAGAGGCAGTGATTCCTCATCAAGTGACTATAAGAGAAGGCTGTGTCACAAATGCAAGAAACCTGGTCATTATATTCAAGATTGTCCTCAGTGGGAAAAGGAATTGAAGAAGAAGAAATAGAAGGATTACAGTTCTGATGATGCGAAGAAGAAGAAGAAATCGTCAAAATCTTCGTCATCAAAATCCTCGAAGTCTTCATCTCACAAGAAGAGCAGCTCCAAGAAGGCTCGGGCATTCATTGGCAAGGAAATGGACTCTGAAGCTGAATCTGAGGAAAATGAGGAAGAGGAGGCGTCTGAAGAATCCGAATCTGGCGTGGCGAGTCTGGCCTTCGCTACTGCTTTCGTCAGCAAGTCCATCTTCAACACTAAAGAAACTGACCCCACCGACAAGCCTGATGAAGATAATGATGACTACGCTCCCACCTATTCCTTCATGGCAAAAGGTACAAAGGTACTGAAATACACCTCCTCTGAATCTAGTGAAAATGAATCTGATGAGAATCTCAAGCCCAGCTACTCTAAACTTGCAAAGATTGATGTAAAACAACAACGGGCGTTTGAAAAGGTTCAAAACATGCTAGACAAAAGTGATGATATGTTATGTGAAGAAATGGATCGCACTAAAGCCCTGACTGAAAATCTTCAGAGACTTCAGTCTAGGTTTGATAACCTTCAAAGTCATCATAACACTCTCTTATCTGATCATGAGAAACTTTCTTATGAATTTCTTCAAAGAGAGCAAGATCTTGAGAAGCTAAGAGTGTGTTATGAAGATCTTCAGAAGGAGCGCGATTCATTACTTGTTCAACAAATCAGCGCTTCTCAGGAAGAATTTGTTCCTCCATGCTTAAAGTGCATTGAACGTGAATCTGCTAATTCTTCACCTGAATGTTCAAATGCTTCAACTGTTACAAATTCTTCACCTGCCTCTGCTATCACTAATTCCTCATCTGAGGACATTGCTAGTATCACTGACGATGCAGGGCTGAAGGAACTGTACACGACAGGCATGTACAAAAGTCTCAAAGGGCATCAGATTCTTTGTGATGTGCTCAAAAAGCAGATCCTCAACAGAAACCCTAGGAAAGAGGGTATTGCCTTTGAGAGGAAACTTAATGCTGATGGAACATATTGGAAACCTGAGCAGTACCCCAAAACCTCATGGGTTGCTGCAAAGGGACCTCCAGTTGATCCATCCAACTTATCTGGCTTTACATGTGAATCTCCTCATTCTCCTGATGAGTCACTTGACTCCAACTATAAACTGTTCAAAAATCAGAATGGTGAAGTATTTGCTTGATATGTTGGGACTAACTGCAGGAACGGTTCCCCTATGAAGAAAATCCGGGTTCCCAAAAGTTATGTTGAAAGTCTTCAAGTGAATGTCCTCATGACACCACCTGTGAAGAATAGGAACCCCAGAACAAACTCTTCATATGGACCTAATTCTTCATATGGATCCAAGTCCTCATATGGACCAAATTCCTCACGTGGATCAAATTCCTCAAATGGATCAAAGTCCTCACATGATTATCATCGTGCTAACAACTCTGTTTCGTAGGGTAGAGCTAAGGGCTACGAATATGCACATTATTCTTCAAATCATTATGTTCATAAGTCCTTGAAGAATTTCTCTGCTTATTCATATGCTTACCCTTACCCCTCTTATGTGAAACGAAACGGTTTGGCTTCTATGCCACCATTCTCATATGGTGCTCGCAGAGTGATGAACTCTTTGCCACCCCTTCAGATGTGGGTGGTGAAGAAAACGAACTAATCTTTTCTGCAGGGTCAGGTCTCCAGACGTGCCTTAACGTCTGAAGAATTTGCTGGGGACCTGACAAAAATGCCTGAAAGGACGCAGGCTAACCATGATGAAATGAACTTTCATTTCACACGTCCTCATACTGCTATATCTGTTTACCACTTGATGAAATTCATCTGATGAACTTGATATCATATTCTTCACTGATGAAGCATATGAGATTGTAAGTTACACTAATTCATCTGCAGGATGATCAACCCAAAACCACTGAATGGGTCCTCGATAGTGGATGTACAAATCACATGACTGGTGAAAAGAATCTTTTGATGGATGCTCCCTTATCACCGTCACATCTGAAGCATATCATCTTTGCTGACAAAGGCAAAAGTCAGGTATTGGGTCCTGGTAAGGTTGCGATCTCTAAGGATAAACACATGGACAAAGTCATGCTTGTTGAGTCCTTAGGATACAACCTCATGTCAGTCTCAATGCTTTGTGATCTTGATATGGTTGTTGTCTTTGGCAAGTATCGCTGTGTTGTGATTATGGAAGCTGACAATTCCAAAGTCTTCGAAGGCTTTAGGAGAGGAGATTTGTATATTGTTGATTTCTCTACAGGACCACAACCAGCCGTGTGTCTACTTGCAAAAGCTTCAGAAGGCTGGCTATGGCATCGACGACTTGGTCACGCAGGCATGAGGAATTTGCACACGCTTGCGAAGAAGAAGCATGTCATTGGCATTGAGAATGTCAAATTCCTCAAGGATCACTTATGCGGAGCCTGTGAAGCTGGAAAAATGACCAAGGCCAAGCATCCAGTGAAGACTATCATGACCACTACTCGTCCATTCGAATTGCTTCACATGGGCCTCTTCAGACCAAATCATTACTCAACATTCTCTAATGCTGCATCTCTATATGGTTTTGTCATTGTTGATGATTACTCTCGATATAAATGGGTACACATTGTTACTTACAAACATGAAGTGCAGGAAGTCTTCAAACGATTTTCCTCGAGGGCTTCAACCAACTTTGGTGTGAAGATCAAGCACATCAGAAGTGACAATGGAACTGAGTTCAAGAATTCCGGTCTTGATGACTATCTTGATGAACTTGGTATTACTCATGAGTTATCTGCTCCTTATACTCCTCAGCAAAATGGCTTCGTGGAGCGCAAGAACAGAACTCTTGTTGAGATGGCTCGCACTATGCTTGATGAATACAAAACGCCTCATCGTTTTGGGATTGATGCAATTGATACTGCATGCCACATCATCAACAGAGTATATCTTCACAAATTCTTCAAGAAGACGGCCTATGAACTCCTCACTGACAAGAAACCCAATGTGAGTTATTTCAAAGTCTTCGGTGCTAAATGTTGGATTAGAGATCCTCACCACAATTCTAAATTTGCACCGAAAGCACATGAAGGTTTTATGCTTGGTTACGGAAAGGACTCGCACACCTACAGAGTCTTCAACATCGCTCTTCACAAGATTGTTGAAACTGTAGATGTGCGGTTCAATGAAACTAATGGCTCGCAAAGACAGCACCTACCTTCTGTGTTAGATGAACCAGCACCTGAGGATTCTATCAAGCACAAGGCAACTGAGGATGTCATTCCTACTGAAGAACTTGCTGAAGAATTCATTCCAGTGCGCGAAGAACGTCGAGCTGACGCACCTGAAGATAATGATGAAGACAATGGTGCTGAGGAAAATGATCAAATACCTCGACGACAACCAGCTCATCCTCGCGTTGCAAAAGAAGTACAAGTTGACAAGATCATCGATGACATTGAAGCGCCAGGTCCTCTCACACGCTCAAAAGCTTCACATTTATCTAACTTTTGTGGGCACTATGCTTTTGTCTCTATCACAGAGCCCACTATGGTAGATGAAGCATTTTTGGAGCCGGAGTGGATTCAGGCTATGCAAGAAGAATTACATCAGTTCGAGCTCAACAATGTCTGGGAACTGGTCAAACGTCCAGATCCTCACAAGCATAATATCATTGGCACAAAGTGGATCTACCGCAACAAGCAAGATGAAAATGGCCTTGTGGTAAGGAATAAGGCACGACTAGTAGCTCAAGGCTACACACAGGTTGAAGGAATTGATTTCGATGAAACTTTTGCACCTGTTGCTAGACTTGAGGCTATTCGCATATTACTTGCTTATGCTAATCATCATGATATCATCTTATATCAAATGGATGTGAAGAGTGCATTCCTCAATGGTAAGCTTGAGGAAGAAGTATATGTTGCTCAACCCCCAGGTTTTGAAGATCCAAAGAATCCTGACAAAGTCTTCAAACTTAATAAGGCCCTCTATGGCCTCAAGCAAGCCCCTCGGGCGTGGTATGATACATTGAAGTAATTCTTCATGAAAAATGGCTTCACACCCGGTTCACTCGACCCTACTCTCTTTACTAAATCTTATGATGGTGAACTGTTTGTGTGCCAAATATATGTTGATGATATTATCTTTGGTTGTACTGACCAACGTTATAGTGATGAATTTGCCTATATGATGAGTGAAGAATATAAAATGTCTATGATGGGAGAGTTGAAATTCTTCTTAGGTCTTCAAATTCGTCAACAGCGCAATGGCATATTCATATCTCCGGAGAAATACCTCAAAGATGTACTGAGGAAATTCAGCATGCAAGATTGCAAAGGCGTCAAAATTCCTATGCCCACAAAAGGTCATCTATGCACTGATGAAAATGGTATTGACTTCGATCACAAGGTATACCGCTCCATGATTGGTTCTTTATTGTACTTATGTGCATCTAGGCCAGATATAATGCTTAGTGTTTGCATGTGTTCCCGATTTCAAGCTGCACCGAAGGAATCACACCATAAGGCTGTGAAGCATATTCTTCGATATCTAGCTCACACACCAACACTAGGATTATGGTACCCCAAGGCTCGGTTTTTGATCTCATTGGATATTCTGACTCTAACTATGCTGGTGATCGTGTGGACCGCAAGTCAACTTCTGGCACTTGTCATTTCCTCGGACGATCTTTGGTCTGTTGGTCCTCGAAGAAACAGAACTGCGTATCACTGTCCACTGCGGAAGCCGAATACATTGCTGCTGGTTCTTGCTGTGCTCAACTGCTTTGGATGAAGCAAACGCTCAAGGACTATGGCGTCAACGTGAAGAATGTGCCTCTCCTCTGCGACAATGAGAGTGCCATCAAAATTGCTCACAACCCAGTTCAGCACCCGAAGACAAAGCACATTCAGATTCGTCATCATTTTCTTCGTGATCATGTGTTGAAGGGTGACATCTCCATCGAGCACGTGAAGACTGAAGAACAGCTAGCTGATATCTTCACTAAGCCCTTGGATGAGAAGAGATTTAGCAAGTTGCGGTGTGAGCTAAATATCTTAGATTCTTCGAATGTTCTTTGAAAAAGACACACATCCTAACACTTATGCAAAATTGATGACTTAGATGTGCAACACATGAAGAAACGTTTTTCTTCAATCAATGAAGAATAACACTCTAAGTGTGAAGAAATTAATGAAGAATTTCATTCTCAGAACCCTACGACAATTGTACGCGGTGTCTGAAATCATCATTCTTATACGGTGGGTCACGCCACCACAAAAAGTTGAAAATCTTCAATTTGAGTTTTTCCTCAGTTTTGAAAGTCCTCAGTTTTTC